>NC_066579.1:274188702-274788702 GCF_024323335.1 Lathyrus oleraceus | reverse complement strand
ACACTTTGGTCCATCTTGTAAAACCAAGTGTAGCTAAGAAACTTAGGAATAGAAAAGGGAAGACTGTGGCTGAAATGAGGACAACAAGAAGAGAGAAAAAGGTTACTGGTGTAGGACCCTCCAAGTCTTATAGTAAAGTTGAGATTAGGAAGAGGAAATGGAGTTAATTAAGGCTGCTGGTCTTATGAAAACTGTTGTTGGTTTACCCCAATGTTATGAGGGGTTAGTGAAAGAGTTTATTGTGAATATCCCTGAGGATATTTATGAAAAGAACAACAGGGAATTCTGCAAGGTTTTTGTAAGGGGTAGATTTGTGAGATTCTCCCCAACCATAATCAACAAGTTCCTAGGGAGAGGAACTGATGGAGGAGTGGATTTAGAGACTACAGACAATGAGGTCTGTAGGACTATTACAACTGGCCAAGTTAAGGAATGGCCTAGTAGGAATCACCTATCAGCTGGCAAGCTAACTGTCAAGTATGCCATCTTACACAAGATTGGTTCAGCCAACTGGGTGCCTACTAGTCATATCTCTACCATCTCCATTGGTCTTGGAAGAACCATTCATGCTATTGGAACCAGGATAGACTTTGAATTTGGAAAGTTTATGTTTGATCAAACTATCAGACATGCTTCCACAAATGCAGTGAAGCTGCCCATTGCCTTCCCATCCATCATTTGTGGTATTATCTTGAGCCAACAACAAGGCATTCTTAATACAAGTGGCATTCCAAGCAGAAGGAAGCCCCCACTATCCATTCACTACAAACTGTTTGAGGGAAGTCATGTCAATGATGTTGTCATGACATCTGCCAGAAAGGAGCCTACATCTCAAGGGAGTTTAATTGATCAGTTGAAGGAAACCTACAAGGAACTAGAGAATGGTATTAGGGTTGCTGTAGCGGTGTATTCGTCACTTTATGATTTATTGACTAAATCAAAAGCAAAGCAATACAAAGAATCGAGTCCCCACCGCACTTTTATTTATCCAAAGGAATGGCTAAAAAGAGAACAAAAGCCTAAGAAGTTTTACACATAGAAAACTAATGAAAAGGTCAGAGATCTGGGTAAGGGGTAAATTACGCAATGGGAAGGTGTTAGGCACCCAAAACGTCCTAGGTACTCCTAGGGAGCCCTTTTCACACTTGTTGTACGAAATGTTATTTTTTTATGAAATATTTATTGTGCAAACATGGATTGAAGGGATGAGAAAAGAATGTACAAGTTATTATTTTTGTGTTTGGATGGATAACCATTGCCTACGTACCTTTACAGAATCAAAACCTCGTAGTTCGGCTAAAAGATTTCCAAAAAATATGAGTGGGTTCATTTTAAACAAAAGCCCTAAGGTCTTTCGTTATCCACGGGAGAAAACTCAACCTTATACAAACAACAAATCCACCATGTGAGAAAAGCTTCAACTTGCTAGTGAGGGGTTAACCCTATAATAAGCAAGGAAGTCTTACAATTCAATCACTAAGGACAGAAGGTGAGATTAACATCATCCAACTAGGATAAATCAAACCTATGGCTAATGTATGAAAACTTATCAAGAATGGACAAAGCCACAAAACAATTGAATGAGTTGGATTAACCAAATAGGATTTATTCACAAAAGAGGGTCAAAGTATGATTAGAATTCAATTCAAAGAAGTATCATGAAAGTGAAGTTTGAAAAAAAGTCAAAGGCTTAAGGCCTAGGTTTCTAATTTGAAAAGAAATGAAGATGTTTGCACAATATTTTTCAGGTTTTGGATTAGCATGCACATGGAGGTTTAAAGAAACAAAAGGTGGAAGGTGAGGAAATAAAACTTCTCAGATGTTCACCTCTTGAGATCATATGTAGATGATCCAAGTGATTCCTTTGGAATAAGGCAACAATGCAAATAATCAAATGAAAAAGGGATACCGGATGCCAATCAATGGACTTACACCAATCTCACAAACAAACATGGATACCGGATACCAATCAATGGATTTACACCAATCTCCTAAAATAAAACTGGATACTGGATGCCAATCAATGGACTTATACCAATCTCCTAAAACAAACACAAACATGGATACCAGATGCCAATCAATGGACTTATACTAGCCTCCTAAAACAAACACAAACATGGATACCAGATGCCAATCAATGGACTTATACTAGTCTCCCACCATATCATAGGAACAACTGCCAAGTAATGGACTTATGCTTGTCTCCTCCATGGACAAAGCAAAATGCTACAAAGTAAAGTTTATGAAATGATATACAAATGATGATGATAAATGCACAAAGGCACACTCAAGCCAGTATGCACAGATGAATCAAGTAAGCAGACAATCAAGTCAGTTAGCACACACTATATACAATCAATTAGGCTCAAACAAGGTTAGGCCTTACAGCCAACTGGAATGGGGTATGTTGTGCTCTTAACCCTAACATTGAGAGTTAGGGTGAAGCCGATGAAATGGAGATGAGGGGTGTGCCTCATAGCTCTTATCCCTGGCCTGGGAGAGCTTTAAACAATAGAAGGTGTGGGAGTTCAGAAAGTTGGAACTCTTCTCCACAAGCGATTTGACTCTATAAGATCTTGGGTTAGTATTCACAATGCATCAACACATTGTGTGAGCAAAGTGAATAACACACTGAGTAGCAGGAGATGGATTACACATCTCTTTTATCTGCCAATTGCCTCATAAGAGGACTTTTCCGGCTTGGCACAAAGAGTAAACAATCACAAGCATTGCCTCTTAAGGAGGACTTCAGACAGGTGCCTGCCCACATAACAGGACAGGTCTTCCAGACTACATGAAGAAGAGGTTATACCTAAGTGGTTAAGCAACCAAGTAAAACAAAAGTTCAAAATGAACTTAAAGCAGCTTATGTACCTGTGGAAACATCAAACAAATCAGTACAAAGTTCAGACAACCAAACAACAGTCAATAAGCAACAAACAATCCCAATGTACAAAAGGTGTAAACCAAAAGTCAAACTCAAATGAGTCAACATCAACCTACAAAACACACAAAGATTAGTAATCAAAGGCAAACATCAATGCTCAAATGATGGAGCATCAACAACTATGGAACTTGGATGTTCAACCTGAAATCAAAGCTTCAAATGTGAGAGGCAAACCACTAGGTCAAAGCCTAGGGTCAAAGATGGAGAAAAAATTCAAAACAGAAGCTGAAAATTAACATGAATCAACTTCAAACACATCTTGAAACATTCCAAAACGTCTCACATCAATATCATTAACCAAAAGCATTTCATGACCAATTGAAGTTCAAGGCAATTTTAAAGGTCAAATGTGATCAACCAGAATGAAAAATCTCAATTAAATCAGAAATGATTCAAATAATTCCAAGAAAAATCATGCTCATTCACAACATTCAAAACATGCATCACACAAAAAATCAGGGCAATTAGAGATCATTTGGCAAGGCAAACACATCACATAAGTTGAACATCAAAAGGTGTGACACAAATTGTCACACCAACTTAACATGATCATAAAACAGAAATGACAATTGGTAAAAATACCAAATCAACACCTAAATGTCAAGCAAAGAGTCTAGTTTCATCATGCAAATTTTCAGATTCATTGGATCAAAGACCAGCATTTCACAAATGAATAAGCAATGCAAGGTACAAAATGGATACATGTTCACATACCCTAGCACAAAACAAAATCCAGCCAAGCACAATTTAGGAAAAAATGATCAAAAAATAATAGACAGAGCAAGGAGCAAGTAGGAAAAAATTGGGATGAATTTGGATTAATTTTCAGTTTAATATGATTTTTGTAAGATGATGAAAAATTAAAAAAATATATGTGAAGCATGCACATGGCAAAGGAGGGAAATGGAAAATATAGCATGGCATTTGAATAATGTGGAACCGCTGGGAATCGAAGTAGGGAACATTTCAAATAATTGGCGCGCCAGGATGAAACTCAGCGTTTCATTAAATACGTGGCATGGTCAAAGCGCAGTCAAACAAATTGGACCAATCAGAAGCTAGCATCCCAATTGCATGAACCAATCACAATCAAGCCCTATTCTAACATGTAGGCCACGGTTTTATGTTGCAGAAAGGATCAAAAACGTTGCCAAAACATGAACATCATCATCTTCATCGTGAACCTCATGAACAGTGGATGCATCAAGAACATTTTTTCCAGAATCCATAATCAAGCATACTAACACGTAGATCCTTCATCCTAGGTCCCGAATCCATGCATGTTTTATCCTAATTCCAACTATCATGAGCAAATCGAAGCAAACAACATTCATGCACAAAAATTTAAATCGACCTAACTAACTCAATTCTGCATGGAATTTCATGATTTAAAGCTCAGCATCACCAGCAAACTTAGATATACAACAATAGCATAATAAATTTGAGATTTAAGAGAATCAATTTGGAACCTCTTGAAGAGCAGAACTGGAATTCGTGTGGTTCAAGGCCTTGTGATGCTCAACAGTTCTTCTATAATGCTTGTATGAGTGATTGGAAGAGAAAACACAGCTCAATTGTGCACGATTTTTCCAGAATTTGAAATCACCATTGTTGCTTCAAGCTTCAAGAATGCTTCAATGTTGCACCAATTCTCTTGATTCCACGTGCAAAGTTACTCCACAACACTTCAGGATCAAGGATCAAGCAATGGAAATGGCTTGAATGTGAAGAAATTTCAAGAAATTTTTGAGAGAAAATTTTGAGTGTTTTGATCTAGATCTGAAATAATGAATGCTAATCTGAAAAACAGTTAGGGTTTTGGCTTATATATGCAATGCTAATCACCCTTTAATCATGTTTAAGCCAATGCTAATGGTAATTAACAAGAATGAGGTGTAAGTGCAAATTTGGTTTTCCACCCTTATGCATGATATGCATGTGAACAGTGCACAAAATTTTATTCATTTTCATTTAAAATTCTGTTTTGGAGCCAATGGTGGTGGGAAAAAGATCAAATAATGCACCAATTTTAAATTTCATATTTTCCCTCCAAAAATCAAATGAAATATCAAATACTCATGTGATGATAATTTGTGCAATGCAATGCATGATTTGGAAATTAGAGATCAAAAGGAGAAGAATGCAAAAAGAGCCATCCAATTTGGAGCTTTGGTTGAGAAGTTATGCCCATTTGAATCTTCAAGTACACTTTGCCATGTTTTTATCATATCTCTTTAACCACACATGAGAAATTGATGATCTTAGACTTTTTGGAAATGGGAGAGAAAGATCTACAACTTTCATGTTCAACAAAATTTCATCTGAAGCTTTCTTGATGGTGTAATTTGAAGTTGAATTTAGGCTAAAACCTTTCCATTTTTGGCAAATTTGAATTATAGGTCACTTTCTATTTTTGGAAAGTTTTGACCTGACTTTAAATTCTTCAATATTGATGTTTGAAATGTCAAATGAGACTTGTTTGAACATGAATGAAGTATTTCTAATCACTTCCCACCTCCAAATCCAATGTTAACTTGGCAGTTGACTTTCTAGGCCTTCAGTTGACCTGGCAATGTTCTGATGAAATTCAAGCCTCTACCACTTGGGATTTTTCTTCAAAATAACATCATGGTTCATGTGAATCTTGTGAATGATTATGGGGTCCAAATTCTCAAGAATGGCCACCATCTATTGCTCAATGACTGCCTTTGACTGCTTTGACCTGTGATTGCTTCATCTGCAAATCAAAGGTTAGATGACATATTTTTGTACTTTTTGTTAGTGGTAAAAAGAAAAGCAATGATATACAAATGCAATGAATGCTTGGTGATCAAGAATCACTCTCAAAAAGATAACCCACCCACAGGGAAGTAAGCAAGGTGCACAATGATCCTTGAGGCAATGAAATGATATGATATGATGTCATGAGGGATCTTAGGGACAAAATTGGGGTCTTACAGTTGCCAAAGCAAGGAAAGAGGCTTTGGAGGCTCTTATTAGTGGCCTAGAGAAGGAAGAGGTGGAGAAGGCTGGTGAGACCAAAGATTCAGATGCCAATACCTCAAGTGAGAGGTCAAATGCTCAATCTAGTGGCAGCTTTGAAGGCTCTGAAGGTGAAGATGATACTTCTTCCTATGATTAATGGTTTTCCCCTGTTTTGAAGCCTAATGTTGAAGACTGTGTGAGGTGTGCTGTGTTTGAAGACTGTTCCGGTATGGATGTTATGGAAGCTGTTCCCCTGTTGTGTTTGGATGCTGAAGTTTTTATTGTTTTTTTTGAAAAATGTGTAATTTGTGGCAGTCCTGATTGATGCCTTTATTTTGGGCTCTTAATGAGTTCCATGGATTTGTTCATTATCTCAGCTATCACAGATGTGTATAACGTTGGTATGTATCTCCTGAACAATTATGTTTTAACATGTTATATGTTATGACATCTATGGTGACATTCTCTGCTAGGCTAATTGACATTTATTTTGTCTAATTGGTCACCTTTGGTCAAAATTTTGACTAAAAAGGGGGAGAAGTGATGTAGGAGAAGTGGAGCTGTGAGGAGATGTATGTAGCTGAACAGATAACCAACTACTATTGAAGGAGTTGTGTTTGCTGTAAAACAGAATGATGTTCTGTTTACATATGTCAAAGGGGATGTCTGATGTGGTGCATAGGTGAGGTGATGTGGTGGACAAGTGATGTTGAAGCAGATGTCAGAATGACATTTTGATTGTTACAGGTGTTGTGGTTACATGTGCTGTTATTATCAAAGGAGATATATGTGATGCACAGATTTAGGGGGAGAAGGAGTACCCTTGTGAATTTATGTGTCTTACTAGTTGCATCCATAACTAGTAATTCTGTTTGTGTTGCACAAATTTAGGAGGAGGAGAAGCACCCTTGTGCATGTGTGTATTACTAGTAGCTATAGCTAGTAATTGTGTTTGCTTCTGCTGCTGTCTGAACTGTTGTTTAACTGCTGATGTTTTTCTTGTGAACAAAAAGGACAGATATATGTTTTAGCCAAAATTTACCAAAGGGGGAGTTTGTTGGTTCTAAGTGTTGGCAGCAATTTTGGTAAAACAAAGAGTGTTCAAATAGAAATCATGATCATGCAGGATTGTATCAGGATGTCATACACAATGTTATGGCATCTGATATGTATGTACCTGCTGGAAATTATAAAAGGAATTATGGAATTATGCAGGATTGTTCCAAGATGTCAGACCCGATGTCATGACATCCTGTACACAGAACATTATGTATGAATGTCTGGTTTTTTGTGACTGCGCATTTAATGGCAATCTATGTATGATTGAAGATCTGATTTGCAGGCGCATTCAATCATTGATTACAACCTGATTTACTTATTTTCCAAGGAGATCTAACCAACTGTCAAGAGAAGATTTTATTGGAAAATAGTTTAGGGTTTTCAAGATGTCCAAGCCCAGCTGAATGCTTCTATAAATAGGACATGAAAAACCTGATTTGTTACACAACCAATACTGAGCGAAATATTGAGAGAGAGCTAGGGTTTGTGTCTTGTTTACTCGTGAGACTTGTAAGCCATTCAAGTCATCTTTAGATGATTAAATTGGTCTAATTTGTGGTTGTAATTTGTCACTCTAAAGATGTTAAGCAAGAGTGTGTGTCTACTTGATCAAAGTTGTGAAGCAAGATCAAGTGTGTGTCTTCTTGATCAAAGCTATTAAGCAAGATCAAGAGTGTGTCTACTTGATTGAAACTGTGAAGTAAAATCAAGTGTGTGTTATTGAAAAGTGTTTTCTTTTCTCAAGGGATTGTTGTTTAAAATCACAGGTGTGGTTGTAGGGAAGTGAGTGGGTTCTCATATCTAAGAGTGCTTAGGTAGAAATTGCACGGGTAGAGATTAGGTGAGACAGACTGTAACTTGTTGAAGTGTGTAGCGGGGTATTCATTACCATTAGAGATATTGACTAAATCCAAGGTAAATCATACAAGTCGAGTCGCCACCGCACTTCTATTTATCCAAAGGAATGGTTAGAAAGCGAACAAAAACCTAATAGTTTTAACAAAAACTAGTAAAAGAAAACAGAGATCTGGGTAAGGGGGTTGGTTATGTAATGGGAAGGTGTTAGGCACGCAAAACATCCTAGGTACTCCTAGGGAGCCCTTTTCATATTTGTTGCAAGGTTGTAGTTTTTGTGAAAATTTTTGTTTGTGCAAACATGATTGAAGAGATGAGAAGAGAATATACAAGTTATTTACATTTTTGTGTTTGGATGGATGAATCTATTGCCTACGTACCTTCTTATAAAAGATTAGGATCAAAACCTCGTAGTTTGGGGTAAAAATCTCAAAAATGAGTTGGTGAATTGATTGATCCAAAAGCCTTAAGGACTTTTGTTATCAAAGGGAGAAAACTCAACAAAACCACAAATCCACCATGTGAGGATAGCTTCAACATGCTAGTGAGGGGTTAACCCTATAATAAGCATGGAAGGCTCATTGTCCAATACTAAGGATATAGGTGAGTATTACATCTACCACAAGGATAACTCAAACCTAATACCTAAAGGTTATGAAAGATTTTGATTAAGAAAGTGGCCATTGGAACCACAAAAAGACATTTGAATGGGTTATGTTTACAAATTAGAAGTATATACAAAAATGGTCAAAGTTGACTTAAAGATTCAATTCAAAATATGTGTTATGAAAAGAGAGTTTGAAAATCAAAAGCATAAGGCTTAGGTTTCTAATGTTTGAAAACAATGGTTAAATGTTTGCACAAAAGGTTATGGCTTGGGTTAGAGTGGAGAGAAGAAGAAGAAAGGCTAAGTCCTAAGTAAAATAAAAGGTGAGGGATGAAGAAACAAAACCACAATGGAGTTCCTCTCTTGAGATCATATCGATGATCCAAGTAGCTCCCATCCTTTGGAATAAGCAATCACACAAAACATAAGCAATCGTCAAACAAGCCTCTTAAGAGATCCTCAATGCATCTTGTATCTTTCATTTTGGATGAACATGGCAATGGTCCTCCAATTAAGCTCAAGTAGAATCTCCTAGCACAAAAGCACACACATCAATTGTTCCATGAAGTAAATCAAAAATGGACAAGAGTGAGTTTAGAGATTTGGTCCTTGTATCCCATCTTCATCATTAAGGTCCATTTACTCCAATTTTGCATAAGGAAAGTCCTAGGACTAAGTCCATTTCTCCATTTCTTTGCATAGGGAAAGTCCTAGAAACTAAGTCCATTTCTTTCCATTTTGGTTCATAACAATCAAAACAAATTACAAGCACAATAATATATACACAATTATGTGCTCAAGTGAGCAAAAGGCAAATGGCATTAACATAAACATATGCTTAAGTGAGCAAAGAGAAAAGCAAATGGATAATATGTGCAAGAATAGTAAATTTCATAAAAGTAAAGAGCAAAAAGTAAATGTTAATTGTCAATAGTTAGTGTTAGTAGTTAGTGTGCCATAAGGCAAATTTAGCGCTATGTTAAGCAATCGTAATTGGACTTATGTAGAAGTCACAACTATCTGAGGCCGGTCAATAATAATGTAGGCAACAACACAAGTTAGAAGTCTTGATTAGTGAACCAAGTTCCAACAACTTGCCATGCCAAAAAGAAAAAAAAGAGAATTGATCTTGTATTGGTTTAAGCCTTTTGCATGATTTAGAAAACAACCTATCCTTAATGCAAAGCCATTCACTTGATCAACTGATCAAGATGAATTAGATTTGGATCAAGGAAGATTAAGTCTCCGTAATCAATGCTAACTTATCAACCTTTAACTCTTAGATCAAAAACAAAATAAGAAGAAGAAGAAGGAGATGAAGAATGGATAAGGAAAATGGAAAGATCAAAAATGCATAAAGTGAAATAAGATGTACCAATCCATATGTATTGACCAAATGACATTGAAAGTCAAAGTCAAACAATAAGAAATCAGAAATGAGATGAAGATTGGAGATCAAATAATGAGCATAACATTTTTGGCATTTTAATATTAAAATAAACTTGAATTAAAAATAAAAGAAAGGTCAAACTTCAAAATCAACCTTGAAAGGTCCAAGTGATTTATCCCAAGTTAAACAAGGTCAAACAAAGTTTGACAAAAAATTTCAGCATTTTTAAAAGTCAGAAATTATTTTTAATCAATTAAAAATGAATAACAATAACCTAATTGAACTAAAATCTCAAATAAATCTCAAATCAATTTAAAAATTGATGAGAATATTTTTCATAGATCCATCATCATTCAAGTAGGTTAGGAAAATATTTTTGTATTTTTTGAATATCAAAAACTATTTAAAATGAATTAAAAATAACCAGAAAAGAGAAAATTCACAAAAAATATCAAATGACAAAATAAAAAATATTAAAAATCAGAAATAGAAACTAGAATTTATTTGGAGACTAATGCAATTGGTCCCATAATTTTTGGATTAAAAATGAGAGAGATATTGATTTTTGAAAATAATTGGAATTAAAAGAAATAAAGAAAATAGAAATCAAAAATTAGATATGGCAAAAAAACGAGAGCCCTTGGATCTGAGCTCATTAATTGAGCTGGCAGATCCAAGCATCCAGAGGCGCGCGTCAACCGTGTTCCACAGTCAATGCAACCACACGTGGTATTTAAATAAGTCATAAGTTTGGACAGCCAGGATTAGATCTGGAAATAGAAACGGAAGGCCACGATTGGATCTGGAGTTGGGACGGTGGCCAGCGCCACCGTCTTCTCCGGCTAGCTCCGGTGAGAGCTCAAATTTACAGAAGAGCAAATGTGAGCCAAAACACGCGATCCAGGCATCAATCGAAAGAGGAAGTGATGTACATCACTCCTATACCATTCACTTACATTCTAGATCTCTATAAATGGAGAAATCAGAGATGGAAGTATGATGGTGTTCATCATGAACTTCATGTTTTTACAAAATTGGAAGCACAAATCAAATGCCTCTATTGAGAGGACTTCAACCAAACCAAGGAACTCAAGAAATAAGCAAGGATCAAAGAGTTTCGAAGAGTAAAAGTTCTGATATCCACCTTTGAAATGCAGGTATGGAGAGCACAATCTTTCACAACCAAAGCTTGCAATGAGATCTAGTGATGAAGAGGAAGCAAGGATGAGGAATTATAGGTCTGAAAACAAACCAGGGAAGTTGAAATTGAGATCTGAATTTTTTAGAAGAAAATGGAAATTCCTTTAGTAATGGCTATGGAGAGATTTGTGCAGCATAACAAGTTGAATCAGGAGTCCCTTTTGAATGGAATAGGGTCTCTATTTATAGAGTGAGTGGCAAGGAAATCATGATCAAATCCGTGTGCATGAACATGGACAGTCCTTGCATGGGCTTGCATGATCATGCACAATGCCCAAAAGCAATGCCAATTGAAAGCTGTGCTCAGTCTGGAATGAAATGGACGTGTAGTTTGCTTTGAATTTGCTTGTGCATCAAGATTTCAACATGAATTCCACAATTGAACCTAAACATTCACCTCTTCGAAAATGCCAATTAGAAAATTCAAACATAAGCATGTGGGTAATGGTTGGAAAGGTCTTTGTATAAGGAACAAATATTATGTTGGACAAAAACTCATTTGAAGTGTGGAAATTAGTGAATTTCGAGTTTAAAGTGTGATGTGCAAAAATTGTCAATGCAAGGTTTCCAAATTTGGCACATGTTCAAGCCCTTATGTTTTGATGATTCAAGCCTCAAATGAAAAAACCTCCAACACCAACGTTGTAGATCGTTTCAAGACAATCAAAATGGACTAAAATGTTGCATCATTTGGATTTTTTATGAAAGCGTTATGGGCACTTGAAGTTAGACTTTTTTTGCCTTTTAATGCATTTGACCCAAAAGGACCTATGATGTCTTGCATTATCACATGTATTTCCTTTGAGATTTTGAAATTTTTTCCAACATAACATTTGAATTAGACATCTTAATATTTCCAATGCATTTGATCCCACATCGAAATCATAAAAAAAGAATGAATTATGTTCTTGGGAAGTTGACCCAAAATTAGGGTTTCAGTCAAAATGACCTATAATGTATTGGAATGGATGATGACCTTCCAAGCTTCAAATCAATTTTTAATGAACATGAAACTTGTTCATATTGTCCTTAAGAACATTTTTTCTTTTTGAATCATCTCCATTTGACCATCACATAAAATTAGGTCTCAATGCATTTCAAAGTAGTCAGATGAATTGACTGATCAACTTCTCAAGTCCATGACTCATACCTTGATGAATTGATGATTGAGGATGCTCAAACAAGTTCAAATATGCATGAAATTACGGATTAAAGAACTTCCCTTAATTGTATTTGATCATGGGCTGAGGTTGCTTCATGAGCAAGGCATTGTGGTGCACAGATGAATTAGGGATTCTTTGGGGAACCAACCTCAAACCCTTTGACTTGCTTTGATCAAAATGATGAATTGAGATGCTAGGGAGGCATACTTGATGGATGGGAGCTTTGGGAACCATTACCATGCTTGCTATCATCTCCTTTTGACCTTATCATTGCATAAGTGATCTCCTTGAAGCTCTTGACCTTATGATTGCTCAAGCTACAAACAAAAGATGTTAGTGACACATTTTTGTGCTTTTGGTTAGTAAAAAAAATAAGAAAAGCAATGATATACAATTCAAGCATGCTTGGTGATCTCAAACCACTCTCAAGAAGTCCCACCCGAAGGCAAAGGGAACCAAGATGCTAGTGATCCTTGAGGCAATACAAATGCATTATTATGATGCCATGAGGGATCTTAGGGACAAAATTGGGATCTTACAGATGCCCTTATTTAAGGTCATTCTAGCTGGAGAAGTGAAGGTTAAAATCTTCACCTCGACGGGGTAGAATGGGCTTAAATAATAACAAAGAGACGAATTTTGGTCCCTAAGATACCTCATGATGCAGATGTATGCATGCAAAAATGGTAAAACTCTGTGGGGATATGCATCCACAAAAGAAAAAGAAATCCGGAGAAACTGACAATTCATATGAGTAAGTCATTCTATGGGACAGAGACTCTACCGGGGAGTAAAGGGCTGAAAATGCGTGAGCAGGTCACAACTTGGGACTTGCTGAGAGACACCGGGAGAATCCATGAAATAAATCAATGGAACAACTCGAGCTGACTCGAAGATGCACGTATTGCGGAATATGCCAATACAACAAAAAATTATCCGTAACGGATACTTCGGATGAAAATCCGGACTCAGGTGGGGATGTCCCCTAAGGACTCAACTGAGGAAGATCCCAACAGAAATCTCCTAGGGAAGCAACGGGAATAGGTATTACCGGTTACTGTGTAATAAGCTCAAAGAGACATGTGATCTGAATACCGGTATAAGGGTGAGAGAACAACATGCTCGGGAAGAATGGATATCTAAGACCGGTATAAGGGTGAGAGATATCAATCAACCAAATCATCTGAGGAAGACCTAAAAGGTATATTTCAACTCAGGAAAATCTGACTCCACAGGGGACCAAAAAGTCATAATAGGGAGCAGAATAAAGGAACACCAGGGATGCCGGTTGTAGCGGGGTATTCGTTACCATTAGAGATATTGACTAAATCCAAGGTAAACCATACAAGTCGAGTCGTCACCGCACTTCTATTTATCCAAAGGAATGGTTAGAAAGCGAACAAAAACCTAATAGTTTTAACAAAACTAGTAAAAGAAACAGAGATCTGGGTAAGTGGGTTGGTTATGCAATGGGAAGGTGTTAGGCACCTAAAACATCCTTGGTACTCCTAGGGAGCCCTTTTCATACTTGTTGCAAAGGTTGTTGTCTTGTGAAAAAATTTGTTTGTGCAAACATGATTGAAGAGATGAGAGGAGAATGTACAAGTTTATTTACATTTTTGTGTTTGGATGGATAAACCCATTGCCTACGTACCATCTTATAAAAAGATTAGGATCAAAACCTCGTAGTTCGGGGTAAAAATCTCAAAACAAGTTGGTGAATTGATTGGTCCAAAAGCCTTAAGGTCTTTTGTTATCAAAGGGAGAAAACTCAACCAAACCACAAATCCACCATGTGAGGATAGCTTCAACATGCTAATGAGGGGTTAACCCTATAATAAGCGTGGAAGACTCATTGTCCATCACTAAGGATATAGGTGAGTATTACATCTACCACCAAGATAACTCAAACCTAATAACTAAAGGTTATGGAAAATTTTATTAAGAAAGTGGCCATTGGAACCACAAAAAGAAATTTGAATGGGTTATATTTACCAATTAGAAGTATATACAAAAATGGTCAAAGTTGACTTAAAGATTTAATTCAAAATAAGTGTTATGAAAAGAAGGTTTGAAAGTCAAAAGCATAAGGCTTAGGTTTCTAATGTTTGAAAACAATGGTTCAATATTTGCACAAAAGTTTTTGGCTTGGGTTAGAGTGGAGAGATGAAGAAGAAGGGCTAAGTCCTAGGGAAAACAAAAAGAGAAGGGATGAAGAAACAAAACCACAATGGAGTTCCTCTTTTGAGATCATATTGATGATCCAAGTAGCTCCCATTCTTTGGAATAAGCAATCAAACAAGTCTCCTAAGAGATCTTCAATGTATCTTGTATCTTTCACTTTGGATGAACATGGCAATGGTCCTCCAATCAAGCTCAAATGGAGACTCCTAGCACAAAAGCACACACATCAAAAGTTCCATGAAGTAAAACAAGAATGGACAAGAGTGAGTTTAGAGATTTGGTCCTTCTAATCCATCTTCATCATTAAGGTCCATTTACTCCAATTTTGCATGAGGAAGGTCCTAGAATCTAAGTCCAATTCTTCATTTTTTGCATAGGGGAAGTCCTAGAAACTAAGTCCATTTCTTTGCATTTGGTCCACAACCATCAAAACAAAAACACAAGCACAATAATATATACACAATTATGTGCTCAAGTGAGCAAAAGGCAAATGGCATTAACATAAACATGTGCTCAAGTGAGCAAAGAGAAAAACAAATGGATAATATGTGCAAGAATAGTAAATGGCATAAAGTAAATTGCATAAAGTAAATGTTAATATTCAATAGTTAGTGTTAGTAGTTAGTGTGCCATAAGGCAAATTTAGCGCTATGTTAAGCAATCGTAATTGGACTTATGTAGAAGTCACAACAATCTGAGGCCGGTCAATAATAATGTAGGCAACAAACACAAGTTAGGAGTCTTGATTAGTGAACCAAGTCCCAACAACTTGCCATGCCAAAAAGAAAAATGAGAATTGATCTTGTATTTGTTTAAACCTTTTGCATGATTTAGAAGACAACCTATCCTTAATGCAAAGCCATTCACTTGATCAATTGATCAAGATGAATTAGATTCGAATCAAGGAAGGTTAAGTCTCCCTAATCAATGCCAACTTATCAACCTTCAACTCATTGATCAAAAACAAAAGAAGTAGAAGAAGAAGAAGGAGAAGATGGATAAGAGAAATGGAAATGACAAAATTAAAGTGCATTAAATGAAACATCATGTAGCAATCATCATATGTTGACCAATAACATTGAAAGTCAAGGTCAAACAATCAAAAAGAGAAGTGAGATGAAGATTGGAAGTCAAGAAAAGAATAAAATATTTTTGGCATTTTTTTAATATTTAAAATAAACTTGAATTAAAATATTAAAGAAAGGTCAAACTTCAAAGTCACTTCAAATCAACCTTGAAAGGTCCAAGTAATTTATCCTAAGTTCAACAAGGTCAAACAAAGTTTGACAAAAAATTTCAGCATTTTTAAAAGTCAGAAACTATTTTTAATCAATTAAAAGTGAATAAAAATGACCTAATTGAATTAAAATCTCAAATAAATCTCAAATCAATTCAAAATTTGATGAGAATATTTTTCGTAGATCCATCATCATTCAAATAGGTTAGGAAAATATTTTTGTATTTTTTGAATATCAAAAACTATTTAAAATGAATTAAAAATAACCAGAAAAGAGAAAATTCACAAAAAATATCAAATTACAACATAAAAAATAATAAAAATCAAAAACAGAAACTAGAATTTATTTGGGAAATAATGCAATTGGTCCCATAATTTTTGGATAAAAAATGAAAGAGATATTGATTTTTTGAAATAAAATGGAATTAAAGAAAATAAAAGGAAATAAAAACAGAAAATAGAAATTGGAAAAAAGCGTGGACCGTCTGATCTAAGCTCATTAGTTGAGCTGGCAAATCATGAGGCCATGAAGCGCGCGCCTACCATATGTCGCAACCTGAAAAATACAGTGCACGAAAAAACAACCGACGAAAGAAAATGACAGAAGAGTCACCACCGTGTGTTATTCATCCCAAAGGAGGGAAAGGAAACGCTCGAAGTAAACCTGAAAAAGGAAAGGACAAGACGGGGTTTTGCAACCAAATCTTGGGTTCGGGAGTCGGTTATGCGAAGGGAAGGTATTAGCACCCCTACGCATCCGTAGTACTCTACGGGATCCACTTTTGTAGTTCTTGTCTAAAGGGTGTGGGTTTATCTAATGTGTTATTTACTAAAAAAAGGGGGTTAAATGAAAATGACTCGATCGGATGTCACATCCACTACATACGTATCTCATCTGAATATGAGAATCAGAGTCTTCGTAGCTCGGCTACCTAGGGGTTAAGGGTAATTGTGCTCGCTAAGATATCGCGTCTTATGCCTACGTATCTCATCTGGCCTGAGAATCAGAGCAAGTCGTAGTTCGGCTAACTACGGGGTTATGGATTGGGTTTTGGACGAACGACGTCACTACGCAATGTACCGGATGCTCGACCTTTGGAGACTTACTCGCCTGTAGTAGAAGGAGTTAACGTGTTGCTTTGCGTTTTAGGGTTTGAGGGTTACTCATGCAAAAGGGCAAAAAGGCAGTCCTCGACGAAGGAACCGCGCTACCGGTGGGGATACGAACACATACAAAACAAACATGTATAAAGTAAACGTGCCAACAAGGGGCTCAGAAGTAAATAAACAAAAGAAAACAAATGCCTCCTATCGAGGTCTTCCAGCTAAGAAAGCGATAAAATGCGGAAAAGAGATAAAAGTACCACACGGATGAAGATCCGAAGTAATAACAATTAAAGGAGTAAGAAACCCAGGGATCTCCCAAGCTAATGCCATCAAAGAAAGGTGAGTCAGTACAGGTAATCAAAATGAACCTCCAGGGGGTATCCCACAAATAAAGTGGGAAAACCACGCAATCCATCTCTGCAAGAGTCTGTGAGCCCTCACAAAAACTCAACAAAAGGGTTAGTGAAACACGATAAGCATTTTTTTCATGGATAACAGTATGGTTTCAGAAACCTCAAACCCTGTGGCATACATTTCAAAAATCATGTGATTAAACATTCAAGGCATAGGTTTCACCCATTCATGCATAATTAAACCCGTGGGCAAAAACATAATGAAATTCATCTATCATACCTCATACATTCAGATGATCCAAATTAAGAGCATAAAATTATGGGAATGAGGAAAACCTGATGGGAGAGACCGGTTAAAATCAAATGGCACGGCTGGGTTTGCAAGGCAATGTTAGGGTTTGCGTGAGATGAAAGTGTGTAAGTCAGATTGAATTTTTCAGAGCTGCCTGGGGGTTTCTCTGAGTTCTCTGTCAGGTTTCTCTCCAGGTTTTGTCAAGGGTTTTGTTTCAAGGAAACCTCAGAGTATTTTGCTTCTCTTCCTTTTTCTGTCTGATCTCCCTCTTTTATAACCTGATTTTCATGGCTTTGTAGGCTCAAATGAGAGAGGTCCAAGTTTTTTCTATTATATATTTTTTATTTTATTTTTTATTTTTTATTTTTATTTTTTTTAAAAACTTTCTTGGATCTAATTCTGATTGACATGATGAAATGCAATATGAAATGCTAAATGAATGCATGAATGAGGAGGGCAAATTTTGGGGTGTTACAACTGCCCATATTAAATCATCAGCTAACCCGAGTAGGATGAAAGCGAACAACTTATCAGATAAACGGGGTGAGCTGTGATTGAATACCAAAGACAGACCGAAATTTTGCGCTCCGAGAACACCACAAAAACCCGGAAATACACCGCGCTGTTTATTTTTCTTCCGATCCTCTGGCTGGATCTAAATCAGTCTTCTGGCTTAATCTGGAGTTTCGATCCTCTGGCTGAACCTATACTCAATTTAGTCCTCTGGTTGGATATTAATTTTGATCCTCGGGCTGAATACGATTTTGATCTTCTGGCTAGATCTTCTTCGATCTTCTGGCTAGATCTCCTTCGTTTCGATTCTCTGGCTGAATCTATTTCCTTTGATTCTCTGGCTGAATCTACTTCGATCTTCTGGCTAGATCTGAATTGTTTTGATTCTCTGGCTGAATCTATTTCCGGTCTTCGGGCTAGACCTGACTTCGATTTTCTGGCTAGATCTTCTTTGTTTCGATTCTCTGGCTGAATCTACTTCAATCTTCTGGCTAGATCTGGATTGTTTTGATGATAAATTCCCATCATTAGGATCCCGCATCTGAGATATGCGCTGGTTGACCCTCTTTTGAAATCTACACCCAACCTTCATATTAGACATGCAGCTTCGAGAATATTCCACTTTTGGGCTTCGTACATATTCTTCGGGCTAGAACATGTTGTAACGACTCCTCAATTGGGCTTGCTGGGGAAATAAAGCTTGTAGGCGACTTCACTGGGGAATCTTCAAATTGTGCCTTAGGCTGGCTTACTGGAACACGATTCTCAGGCTGAATCTTTGAAATGACCCTCAGGCTGGAACACTGGAACACGATTCTCAGGCTGAATCTTCGAAATGACCCTCAGGCTGGATCACTGGAACACGATTCTCAGGCTGAATCTTCAAAATGAACCTCGGGCCGGATCATTGGAAAACGATTCTCAGGCTGAATCTTCGAAATGACCCTCAGGCTGGATCACTGGAAAACGATTCTCAGGCTGAATCTTCGAAATGACCCTCAGGCTGGATCACTGGAAAACGATTCTCAGGCTGAATCTTCAAAACGACCCTCAGGCTGGATCACTCACGCTTGATCCTCTGGCTGGATCTCATGACCTTGGTTGTAAAGTAATTCTTCAGTCTGCTTGGAAGAACCTGTTTATCAGCTTATGTGTATGCTTGATATGATATGCATGCAAATGCAAATGTTATGCATGGTGTAAAAAGAAATCTGCTTGGGGAAGCAAACTCCGGTAGGGAACAAATCGCTGTATCAATCCTTGAATGCTCTGTGGGGAATGATCCGTCTGCCGGGACCAATGAGCCACCAAAAATAAATTGGCTACTTGAAAAGTTGACCTTGCGGGGGGAGTATCAACTATGGAAACTTTGTTCGGCGAGGCTCTGTGAGGAGAGTCTGTGGGGAAAACACTTCCTGGGGAAATGTCGTAGGAAACGACCTTTGCTGGGGATATGAACTTGCTAATCTCCCTCAAGCTGGGGATTAACAAATCTGTTATAAATAATCTGCTGGGGAATGAGATGAACACTGGGAACACCACCCTCTCATCTGTTGGTTATGCAACCACTCCGCCGTTGCTAGGAAGATACAGTCTGACACTGTCAACTCCGCTGGGGATATATAGTCTGGATACTGTCAACTCTGCTGGGGAACATCCTCTGCTGAGGAGAGACTTTTTCAACCGCTTGGGGATGAGGATTCATGACTTGGCATCCGGTTCCTGTGACCTGCAACCAAAAATACACGTATGCCTCGGGGGAATTACTCGGTTTGAATTCACCGTCCGGGATTAAGCACATTCAAAGCAATTTTAAATGTTTTCCTATGCAAATCATCTACAAAAGCCACCATTATGTTCATATGCAATATGTTTTATCAAAAATTCGGACATTTTTGCAAACAAACTATTAAATGAAAAATAAAGAGGCTCTTTAACTGAATTATTCGACTCTTACTGGGGAGAAAATTTGTGCCAGGAATAGGCGAGGGTATCAGCAAGCTGATCCCTGAAAAGAGGTGATCGCTATAAAAAGAGAACTATCCTAACGGCAATGGGGATACGGGGTCCCATCGAGTTTCGACTCTGCTATGGCTCGTATGTCCTTAAGACGCTCTGCTCATCTTGCTTTCTGAAGTGGATGATTAGTCGATCTTTAACCTTCGAAGATTGCCGGATTGAATGAAATGGTGATATAACACTGATGAACTCAGATCACAGTCATTCGCTTATTCCCTAACTTTTGCCTGGATCGCCCCCTTTTCGGGTTTTCAATCCACCGGGATACCCATTTTTGCCTGAGCCGCCCTTTTGGGTTTTCGACTCACCGGGTGTACTCTTTTTTATATCCCTAATTTTTGCCCGAACCTCTTTATTGTTTTTTTTGGTTCGTCGGGATGCCCTTTTTTTGCCTGGACTATTCTTTTTATCGTCCAACAGGTCTATTTTATGCGAAGTATTTTTTTAACTGCGTCTGAGTTAATAGGGGACGGGAATCCTTCGCCATCCATGGTTGTTAGCATCAAAGCTCCACCATAGAAAATCCTTTTAACCACGTACGGACCCTCATAGTTCGGTGTCCATTTGCCCCTGTGATATGTGTTGGGAGGAAGAAATCTTTTGAGTACCAATTCACCGACTTGATACCCCCGAGGGCGCACTTTCTGACCAAATTCTTTCTTCATTCGTCTCTGACCGAGATACGTCAATTCTGGGTACGTAGTTCCAGCATAGCACCTTAATCATCGAAGACAAGGTAAACAAAGCATCAGCAAATTGGTTTTCTTCAAAAGAAAGTCAACAATCTTCTCGTGTAGTCTCTGTAAGGAGCCAGATGAGGCTGAGGTGTATACCATTTCCCGTTGGTTTGATTGATGACCAAAGCTGAATCCCCGTATACATCCAGGGTTTTAATCTGTATATTGACGACTTCCTCAAGTCTTAGGATACAAGCTTCGTATTCGGCTTCATTGTTGGTGCAGGAAAAAGTTATTCTGGCACCAAATGGCATATGAATCCCCTTCCGGTGTGATCAAAACTACACCAACTCCGCGACCATTGACGTGGACCGCCCCATCAAACATCATAACCCATTTGGATTCAGGGTCAGGCCCCTCCTCCGGGAGTGGTTCCTCTCAATCTTTCGATTTGAGAAACATGATGTCCTCATCAGGAAAGTCAAACCTCATAGGTTGATAATCATCAATCGGTTGCTCTGCAAGATAATCTGACAAGACACTTCCCTTGATGGCTTTTTGTGAAGTGTATTGGATGTCATACTTTGTCAGCATCATTTGCCACCTAGCAACCCTTCCGGTAAACGCTGGCTTTTTAAAAATATACTTGACTTGATCCATCTTTGATATCAATAGAGTCGTGTGAGTCAACATATACTGTCTTAGTCGGCGAGCAGCCCATGCCAAAGCGCGACAAGTTTTCTCGAGCAATGAGTATCTTTGTTCATAGTCGGAAAACTTTTGCTAAGGTAGTATATTGCATGCTCTTTTCGACCTGACTCGTCATGCTGACCGAGCACACAACCCATTGACCTTTCTAACACAGTCAAGTACATGATCAACGGGCTTCCCTCTCGGCCTGTAGACTTGCCCAGCAAGAGGTCAACTTCTTTCAGTCCCCAGCAGAGTCGCCAGCTGTCGCAACCTGAAAAATACAGTGCGCGAAAAAACAACCGGCGAAAGAAAATGACAGAAGAGTCGCCACCGTGCGTTATTCATCCCAAAGGAGGGAAAGGAAACGCTCGAAGTAAACCTGAAAAAGGAAAGGACAAGACGGGGTCTTGCAACCAAATCTTGGGTTCGGGAGTCGGTTATGCGAAGGGAAGGTATTAGCACCCCTACGCATCCGTAGTACTCTACGGGATCCACTTTTGTAGTTCTTGTCTAAAGGGTGTGGGTTTATCTAATGTGTTATTTACTAAAAAAAGGGGGTTAAATGAAAATGACTCGCGCGGATGTCGCATCCACTGCATACGTATCTCATATGAATATGAGAATCAGAGTCTTCGTAGCTCGGCTACCTAGGGGTTAGAGTCGCCAGCTATCGCAACCTGAAAAATACAGTGCGCGAAAAAACAACAGGCGAAAGAAAATGACAGAAGAGTCGCCACCGTGCGTTATTCATCCCAAAGGAGGGAAAGGAAACGCTCGAATTAAACCTGAAAAAGGAAAGGACAAGACGGGGTCTTGCAACTGAATCTTGGGTTCCGGAGTCGGTTATGCGAAGGGAAGGTATTAGCACCCCTACGCATCCGTAGTACTCTACGGGATCCACTTTTGTAGTTCTTGTCTAAAGGGTGTGGGTTTATCTAATGTGTTATTTACTAAAAAAAAGGGGTTAAATAAAAATGACTCGCGCGGATGTCGCATCCACTGCATACGTATCTCATCTGAATATGAGAATCAGAGTCTTCGTAGCTCGGCTACCTAGGGGTTAAGGGTAATTGTGCTCGCTAAGACATCGCGTCTTATGCCTACGTATCTCATCTGACCTTAGAATCAGAGCAAGCCGTAGTTCGGCTAACTACGGGGTTATCGATTGGGTTTTGGACGAACGACGTCACTACGCAATCTACCGGATGCTCGACCTTTGGAGACTTACTCGCCTGTAGTAGAAGGAGTTAACGTGTTGCTTTGGGTTTTAGGGTTTGAGGGTTACTCATGCAAAAGGGCAAAAAGGCAGTCCTCGACGAAGGAACCGCGCTACCTGTGGGGATACGAACACATACAAAACAAACATGTATAAAGTAAACGTGCCAACAAGGGGCTCAGAAGTAAATAAACAAATAAAAACAAATGCCTCCTATCGAGGTCTTCCAGCTAAGAAAGCGATAAAATGCGGAAAAGAGGTAAAAGTACCACACGGATGAAGATCTGATGTAACAACAATTAAAGGAGTAAGAAACCCAGGGATCTCCCAAGCTAATGCCATCAAAGAAAGGTGAGTTAGTACAGGTAATCAGAATGAACCTCCAGGGGGTATCCTACAAATAAAGTGGGAAAACCACGCAAACCATCTCTGCAAGAGTCTGTGAGCCCTCACAAAAACTCAACAAAAGGGTTAGTGAAACACGATAAGCATTTTTTTCATGGATAATAGTACGGTTTCAGAAACCTCAAACCCTGTGGCATACATTTCAGAAATCATGTGATTAAACATTCAAGGCATAGGTTTCACCCATTCATGCATAATTAAACCCGTGGGCAAAAACATAATGAAATTCATCCATCATACCTCATACATTCAGATGATCCAAATTAAGAGCATAAAATTATGGGAATGAGGCAAACCTGATGGGAGAGACCGTTTGAAATCAAATGGCATGGCTGGGTTTGCAAGGCAATGTTAGGGTTTGTGTGAGATGAAAGTGTGTGAGTCAGATTGAATTTTTCTGAGTTCTCTGTCAGGTTTCTCTCCAGGTTTTGTCAAGGGTTTTATTTCAAGGAAACCTCAGAGTATTTTGCTTCTCTTCCTTTTTCTGTCTGATCTCCCTCTTTTATAACCTGATTTTCATGGCTTTGTGGGCTCAAATGAGAGAGGTCCAAGTTTTTTCTATTATATATATATATATATATATATATATATATATATATTTAAAAGATTCTTGGATCTAATTCTGATTGACATGATGAAATGCAATATGAAATGCTAAATGAATGCATGAATGAGGAAGGCAAATTTTGGGGTGTTACACCATGGATCCAAGTCAACTGAGCCACACCGCGCATTATAAAAAGTCATAACAAAGAAAGGATGAGATTAAATCTGGAGATTCAAACGCACGGCCTAGATTTGATCTGGAGATGATGAAGCCACCGGAGCTACCGTCTTCTCCGGTGAGCTTCAGGATTCCGGCCAAATTACATAAACTCAAACCTCCATCAAAACGTGCGATCTATACATCATTAGAAAGTTGGGATGATGTGCATCATCCCTATACCATCCATTTTCCTTCTAAATCTCTATAGTGTGAGAAATCAGAGGTGGAAAAATCTTGTGTTCATCATGAACTCAATGAATTTCAAAAATTAAAAGCATAAACATGATGCCTCCATTGAGAGGACTTCAGCCAACACAAAATCTAAGCCAATAGGTCAATGGATTAGGAGAATCGAAGAAACTACCAGTTGGAGTGTCAGCTTGAGTTCTGGTGATTTCAACACGATGCCTTGCTTGCTTTATCAAAACAGAAGTTCAATGAAGTTTATAATGAAGGTCTAGAAGCATTAGATCTAAGAATACAACCAGATGAAGCTGAATTCTTGATCTGATTTTTTTTAGAAAAATGCAATTGCTTCTTTAGTGATGGTTAGGGAGAGAATCCTGCAGTATTTCAGGTTGAATTGGGCGTGTGAATTGGAGGGAATGAAGTCTCTATTTATAGAGGAAGTGGCAAGGATAGTGTGAAAGGATCCGTGTGCATGGCATGTGAAGCTTCATTGCATGGGCTTGCATTATCATGCACAAGGCCCAAAAACAATTCCAAATGAGTTATGAACACCAGCCAGATGGAATTGGACGTGTGAATTGCAAGGCAATTGCTTATGCACCAAAATTTCAAGTGAATTCCTTCTTTATACCTAAAAATTCATCTCTTCGAAAGTACCATTTAGAAAATTCAAGCATGGGCATATGGGTAATGGTTGGAAAGGTCTTTGTATGAGGAACAAATGTTATGTTGGTCAAAAATCCATTTGGAATGTGGAAATTTATGAAATATGAGTTTAAGGTGTGATATGCAAAACATGTCAAGGCAAGGTTTCTAAAATTGGCCAATTTTCAAGCCCTTCTGTTTTGATGATGCAAGCTTCCAATGGAAAAACCTGCAACATCAAAGTTGTAGATCTTTTCAATACAATCAAAATGGACTTAAATGTTGAATCATTTGGATTTTTGATGAAGGAGTTATGGGCACTTCAAGTTCAACTTTTTGGACTTTTAATGCCTTTGGTCAAAAAGGACCTATCATGTCTTGCATTATCACATGTGTTTCCTTTGAGATTTTAAAATTTTGTTCAACATAACATTTGAAGTAGACATCTAAATATTTCCAATTCATTTGATCCCACCTCAAAATCATAAAAAATGAATGAGTTATGTCCTTGGGAAGTTGACCCACAATTAGGGTTTCAGTCAAAATGACCTATAATGTATTGGAATGGCAGATGGTTTTCCAAGCTTCAAATCAAATTTTGATGAACATGAAAGTTGTTCATATTATCTTTAAGAACATTTTTTCGTTTGGAACCATCTCCATTTGACCAACACATAAAGAGTTAGGTCTCAGTGCATTTCAAAATAGTTAGATGAATTGATTGATCAACTTCTCAAGTCCATGACTCATACCTTGATGAATTGATGATTGAGGATACTCAAACAAGTTCAAATATGCATGAAATGAAGAGTTAAAGAACTTTCCTTGATGGTTTTTGACCATGGGCTGAGATTGCTTCATGAGCAAGGCATTATGATGCACAGATGAATTAGGGTTTCTCTGAAGAACAAGCCTCAAATCCTTTGACTTGCTTTGATTAAAAGTGATGAATTGAGATACTAGGGAGGCATATTTGATGAATGAGAGCTTTGGGGACCATTACCATGCTTGCTATCATCTCTTCTTGACCATGTCTTTGTACATAGGATCTCCTAGAAGCTTTGGATCTTGTGATTGCTCAAGCTACAAACAAAAGATGTTAGTGACATATTTTTGTGCTTTTGGTTGATAAACAAAATGAGAAAAGCAATGATATACAATTCAAGCATGCTTGGTGATCTCAAACCACTCACAAGGAGTCCCTCCCAAAGGGAAAGGGAACCAAGATCCTCAATGATCCTTGAGGCTATGCAATGCAATGTTATGATGCCATGAGGGATCTTAGGGACAAAATTGGGGTCTTACAGATGCCCCTATTTAAGGTCATTCTAGCCGGAGAAGTGAAGGTTAAAATCTTCGCCTCGACGGGGTAGAATCGGCTTAAATAAAAACAAAGAGACGAATTTTGGTCCCTAAGAGACCTCATGATGCAAATGTATGTATGTAAAAGGATAATACTTTGTGGGGACATGTATCCACAAAGGAGTAAAGACAAACAGGAGACACTAACAATCCGTACGAGTGAATACGTTCCATGGGACAAAGTCCTGGGGACTCTTATGGGAATAAGAAATAAATGCGTGAACAGGGCACGACTCGAAGTTTGGGGAGCAGAATTCCAAAGGGAATAAACCAATGGAAAGACTCGAGCTAACTCGAACACGCCCGTATTGGGGAATACGCCAATATAGCAAAAACAATCCACAACGGACTTCACTGGGGGTGTTTGAAAAGACTCTCCTGGGGAAGCAGCGAGATGAGGTGTTACCGGCTACTGGGTAACGAGCTCAATGAGACATATTGTAGATGGTTGATTGGCTGCAGTTTATGGTAAAACACTAGCTGGATTCTAATGTCTTGACTGATGTCATGACCTGCCTTGGAGATGTTTGATTAGCTGCATTATATGTTAGATCATCTAACTGTACTCTGATGTCTTGACTGATGTCATGACATACTTGAGTAGTATGTTGTAGGTTTAGCTAATACAGGATCTACTGAATGTCAAACTAGATGGTATGACATTCATCCCTGACATCAGATACTGAGGAATAGAACAATTGGTGTTCTGTTATAACTCAGTATGTATTTTCAGTCTGTTTATCAACGGAATAACAGACCTGGCACAAGGCCTACTGCCTGAATGTCAAACTGGATGTTATGACATTCATCATTGATAGCATATACTGAATAATAGGCAGGTTGGTTTTCTGCTACATTTCAGTATGTATCTCAGTCTGTTCTTCAGGAGAACAACAGACCGTGGCATAATGCTCTATGTGTAAATGTCAAATTGGAAGTTTTGACATTTATTAATGTAAGCTGATATTGAAGTATGAACGGGTTGGTCCTCTACAGTACAACAATTTTGTACAGTCCATTTTCAGGAAAATAACAGACTTAGCATATGGTATATGCCTTGGACGTCAAACTGAATGTTGTGACATTCATTCCTGACAGCATATGCTAAATTGTAGGTTGGTTAGTTTTTCTGTTTCAGCATTTTTCTCAGGTTATTCATCAGGAATTCAACAGCTGAGCTAAAGTCCAGGAAACTAACAACTGAGCTACAATTAATGAACCTAACAAATAGCCTATTTGTTAGTACCCTAATATGTGGAAATTAGGTTAACTTGCTTGACCTTAATTTCAGGAAATACAAGTACAAGGCCCAAGTGCTGCAATATAAAAGGATGGCAATCCTTCATTCAGAACTCGGGGATTTTAGGCGTGAAGATTTTATTGTTCCATTTACTTCACTGCTGTATTTTTGTGTATGTCTTGTATTAGGTGTATCTTGTGAGCCAAGCAATTATCACCTAGATGATTGCATTGGACTAGGGTGTTCATTGAGTTGTAAGTGTTGTGTCACTCTAAGCTTTTAAGCGTGAGTGCTGTGTATCTTGATTATAGCTGTTAAGCACAATCAAGAGTTGTTTGAAGTGTGACTCCACTATAAACTTTAATATAATTAAAGGTTGTAATCACTGAGGTGAGTGAGGGGGAGTGAGTAGGAACTCTGATCTTAGAGTAAGATTGAAATTGCATTGGGTAGGTATTAATTGATAGGGTTAAACAGTTGGTTTAAGGTCTGAATTAATACTACTAATAATGGATTTCCTCCCTGGCTTGGTAGCCCCCAGACGTAGGTGTGTGTGACACCGAACTGGGTAAACAATTCCTTGTGTTATTTACTGCACTTACTTTTTAAAGTTCTGCATAATACTTGTCTGCGCAGAATTGGATGTCATAACATCCCGTGTGACATCGAAAGTCTGTTAACTAGAATTTCAATTGGCATCAGAGCAGGCACCCTGCCTGTTAATTTCTGGGTGAGATCTAGGGATGTTACTTTCTAGTACCATGGACAAGGATGTAGGATACTCAAATAGACCACCCATGCTGGATGGTTCTAACTATGATGACTGGAAGCCTCGTATGATAGCCTTCTTAAGGTCTCTAGATAGCAAAGTCTGGAGAGCTGTCAACAAAGGATGGGAACATCCAACGAAGACAGGTAAAGATGGAGTCAGTGTGCAAATTCCTGAAGACGAGTGGGACAAGGAGCAAGAGGCATTAGCCCTTGGAAATTCTAAGGCCTTGAATGCATTGTTCAATGGAATAAGTAAGAACATCTTCAGACTGGTGCACCACTGTGAGCTGGCTAAGGAAGTCTGGGATACCCTCAAGATAACTCATGAAGGTACCTCCAAAGTGAGGATGTCTAAACTTCAGATGCTGACCATCAAGTTTGAAAATCTGAGGATGAAAGAGGATGAGACTATTCATGACTTCCACATGAATATTCTTGAAATTGCCAACACCTCTGGTGGCTTAGGTGAGAAAATGGCTGAAGAGAAACTTGTAAGAAAGATTCTCAGGTCATTACCTAAGAGATTTGCCATGAAGGTCACTGCTATAGAAGAGGCTCAGAAGATCTGCAATATGAAGGTGGATGAGCTCATTGGTTCTCTTCAAACCTTTGAAATGGGCTTGTGCGAGAATGTTGAAAAGAAGAACAAAAGCGTAGCTTTTGTATCAAACACTGAAGAGGATTCAAAAGCAGGAAGTACTGGAGGTGATGAAAGCATATCAAAAGCCATAGCCATGCTTGGGAGACAGTTCAACAAGTTCGTAAAGAAGATTGATCAAAAAGGTAGACCAAATGTCAAGAACATCTCGTCTGACATCAGGAAAATATCAACTTCTGAAGAAAAGTTCAACCAAGGAAAGGGAATCCAGTGTCATGGATGTGAAGGTTTTGGACACGTTAGAGCTGAATGCCCTACTTACCTCAAGATGCAAAAGAAAGGGCTATCTGTCACATGGTCTGAAGGTGACTCTGAGAGTGAATCTGAAGGAGAATCTGCCAAACATGTCACTGCACTAACTAGTGTTTGTGCCACTGATGATAACTCAAGTGGAGATGAACTGACCTTTGATGAACTTGCTGCATCATATAAAGAGCTATGTGTCAAAAATGCAGAAGTACGGGTACAAGGAGAAAAGCAGAAGAAACTCATCAAGGAGCTGGAGGATGAGAAACAGAAGCATCTGACAGTCATAGATGGTCTAAATGGTGAGATAACCTTGCTGACCTCCAAGCTAGATCAAATGACGAAATCCATCAGAATGCTGAATAAAGGAACGGACACCCTGGAAGAGATCCTAAAGGTGGGACAGAAGTCAGGAACCATGTCTGGTTTAGGCTTTGTGAAGAAACCCTCAGCTGAACTCAAACGCTCAAAGGCTAAAGTTCAGAAATTCAAGCGGAGGTCACACCCAATGTCTCAACATCAGGGAACCAGGATGTGTGACCATCAGAAGAAGAAATTCCAGAGATGGAGATGTCACTACTGTGGTAGATTTGGTCATATAAAATCCTTCTACTACAGACTGCATGGTTATCCTAACCAAACCCCTCATGTCAGACCTAAGCATAAGGCATATAAGCATAATGCCCCCATCAAGAAACGACAATGGTTTGCTAGGTTAGCTCATACAACTCTAAGGGCATCTACCAGAGAAGATTGGTACTTTGATAATGGTTGCTCAAGACATATGACTGGTATGGAGAATTTACTAGTGGATATACAACCTCACACTACCAGTTATGTGACCTTTGGTGATGGTGCTAAAGGAAAAATCAAAGGTGTGGGTAAGCTGGACAGCTCTGGAGTTCCAGAACAGAATAATGTGATGTTAGTAAAAGGACTAACTGCTAATCTCATCAGCATAAGCCAGCTATGTGATCAAGGGTTCTATGTTCAGTTTACTAAGGAGCTATGTGTTGTGACGAATGGAGATAATCAGGAAGTTATGAGAGGATCCAGATCCAAAGATAATTGTTATCTGTGGGAACCTAAAGTCTCAAACTACTCCATAATTTTCTCCTCAGCCAAGGAAGAACAGGAAGTGAAGCTGTGGCATAGACGTCTTGGGCATCTCCACTTAAGGGGAATGAAAAAGATCATATCCAAGGAAGCAGTTAGAGGAATTCCAAAGCTGCTTATTGATGAAGGAAGAGTCCGTGGAGAATGCCCGGTTGGCAAGCAAACCAAGATGCCATATCCTAAGCTGGGACATCCTACAACATCCAAAACTCTGGAACTTTTGCACATGGACTTAATGGGACCTATGCAGGTTGAGAGTCTGGGTGGAAAGAGGTATGACTATGTGGTTGTTGATGACCATTCCAGATACACTTGGATAAGCTTCATCAGAGAAAAGTCAGATGCATTTGATGTCTTCAAAGAACTGTGCATCAGACTTCAAAGGGAAAAAGACAGTTGTGTTGTCAGAATTAGGAGTGATCATGGGACGGAGTTTAAGAATTCCAAGTTTGATGAGTTTTGTTGGTCTGAAGGAATAAGTCATGAGTTTTCCTCTCCTATAACTCCTCAGCAGAATGGGATAGTTGAAAGGAAAAACAGAACTATTCAAGAATCCGCCAGAGCTATGATTCATGCAAAGAAGCTCCCTATGCACTTTTGGGCTGAAGCTATGAATACAGCTTGCTATGTTCACAATAGAGTTACCTTGAGAAAAGGAACCTCGTCCACTCTGTATGAAATATGGAAAGGCAGAAAACCCACTGTGAAGTACTTTCATATCTTTGGAAGCAGATGTTACATTCTTGCAGATCGTGAACAAAGAAGGAAAATGGACCCTAAAAGTGATGAGGGTATATTCCTAGGATACTCAACTAACAGTAGAGCCTACAGAGTATTCAACTCCAGGACCAATGTCCTGATGGAATCCATAAATGTTATTGTGGATGATAAAGAGGAAGGAGTCGATGTCGTAGAGGATGTTGGAACATTCCTTGATACTTCAACAGACATACCAGTCAAGTCTGAAGAAGTACAGGAGACTCCTCCTGAATATGAGGTAGATGCATCCACCAAAGTGTCGTCTATCAGAATTCAGAAAGACCACCCTAAGGATGTTATCATAGGGGATCCAAATAGTCGTGTGACTACCAGATCAAGGGAAATTGGCTCAAATTCCTGTTTTGTATCCAAGGTTGAACCAAAAAATGTGAAAGAAGCCCTGACCGATGAATATTGGATCAATTCCATGCAAGATAAACTGGAGCAGTTTAAAGGGAATGAAGTATGGGAGCCAGTTCCACGACCTGAAGGGACTAACATCATTGGTACCAAGTGGATTTACAAGAACAAGTCTGATGAGAAAGGAGTAATCATAAGGAATAAAGCAAGACTAGTGGCTCAAGGATATACTCAAGTTGAAGGGGTTGATTTTGATGAGACGTTTGCACCTGTTGCTAGACTTGAGTCAATCAGATTGTTGTTAGGTGTGGCCTGCATTCTGAAGTTCAAATTGTTCCAAATGGATGTGAAGAGTGCCTTTTTAAATGGCTACTTGAATGAAGAAGTCTATGTGGAACAACCTAAAGGGTTCTATGATCCTACCCTGCCTAAACATGTATACAAGTTGAGGAAAGCCTTGTATGGGTTGAAGCAAACACCTAGAGCTTGGTATAAAAGGTTGACTGAATTTCTGACCTCTCATGGGTACACAAAGGGTGGGATAGATAAGACCTTGTTTGTGAAGGATGAAGATGGCAAAATCATGATTGCCCAAATTTATGTGGATGATATTGTCTTTGGTGGAATGTCAGAGCAAATGGTGAAACATTTTTTTCACCAGATGCAATCTGAGTTTGAAATGAGTCTGGTTGGGGAATTGACTTATTTTCTTAGAATGCAAGTTAACCAAATGGAGGATTCTATGTTTCTCTCCCAAAGCAAATATGCCAAAAACATAATTAAGAAGATTGGTATGGATAACGCTAGGCACAAAATAACTCCTGCACCTACTCATTTAAAGTTAACCAAAGATGATGGAGGTCCTAGTGTTGATCAATGCTTGTATAGAAGCATGATAGGTAGTCTACTATACCTAACTGCCAGTAGACCTGATATTTCCTATGCAGTTGGTGTGTGTGCTAGATACCAAGCAGAACCCAAAGTGAGCCACTTAAATCAAGTCAAGACGATTCTCAAGTATGTCAATGGGACTTGTGACTATGGTATGCTATACTCTCATGGCTCTGAGCCTGTCTTATCTGGGTATTGTGATGCTGATTGGGCAAGGAGTGTTGATGACAGAAAAAGCACTTCAGGAGGATGTTTCATATTGGGAAACAATCTCATATCATGGTTCAGCAAGAAACAGAACTGTGTATCACTGTCCACTGCTGAGGCTGAGTACATAGCTATTGGAAGCAGTTGTTCCCAACTGGTTTGGATGAAACAGATGCTTATTGAGTACAATGTCTCTCAGAATGTCATGACATTGTTCTGTGACAATCTCAGTGCCATCAATATTTCCAAGAATCCCATCCAACACAGCAGGGCCAAACATATTGACATCAGACGTCACTTCATCAGAGATCTGGTGGAAGACAGTGATTACCTTGGAACATGTAGCCACTGAACTACAACTTGGTGACATATTCACAAAGGCTCTGGATGCTACTCAGTTTGAAATTTTAAGGGGCAAATTGGGAATATGCCTCTCTGAGGATTTATAGCAACCAAGGACGTTTGTGATGTATTGTTTAATATCTCAACCTATTAAACAATTGAAAGTGTGCTATGACTGGAAAACAGCTCACAGCTATGTTACTTGCTGCTAGTGTGGTAACAAGATGTTAAGGGGATATCCTAACATGGGTCAGCCTATGTGCCTGCTGGACTTCAAGAAAGTGTTCATGCAGGAGTGGTTCAAGATGTCATACTCAAAGTCATGGCATCTGATATGGGCGTACTTGTTGTAAAGCAAGAGTGTGTGACTACTTGATCAAAGTTGTGAAGCAAGATCAAGTGGGTGGTGTCTTGATCAAAGTTGTAAAGCAAGATCAAGAGAGAGTATTCTTGATTGAAACTATGAAGTAAAATCAAGATTGTGGTTCTGTCATTTGTGAGTAATTCTGTTTATTTTGGTCTATAATTTAAAGTGTTGCTTTGGCAACATTTTTGACAAAAAGGGGGGGTAACACCTGTGACTGTGATGCACCAGGACAACAGATTATTTTCTTGCTAAACAGATATTGAAGATCCTTTAATCCAGAGGTTGGGTTGTAGCTGATGTTCCACTTCTATGAGTGTGAGTGTGTTTATGTGTGCTGCTATTAGAAGTTTTTATTTAACTTCTGTGTGTGTGCTGATATGTGAAGTTCTTATTTAACTTCTATGTGTGTTGAGTGTGCTTCTGCTCTTAGTGCATTAGTTAGCTTTTTTTTCCCTGCTAGATGTATGTTTTCCGCTGCTGTGTACTCTGTTGTGATGCCAAATTGTTTTATCCAAAAATTTGCCAAAGGGGGAGTTTGTAGATGGTTGATTGGCTGCAGTTTATGGTAAAACACTAGCTGGATTCTAATGTCTTGACTGATGCCATGACCTGCCTTGGAGATGTTTGATTAGCTGCATTATGTGTTAGATCATCTAACTATACTATGATGTCTTGACTGATGTCATGACATACTTGAGTAGAATGCTGCAGGTTTAGCTAATACAGGATCTACTGAATGTCAAACTAGATGGTATGACATTCATCCCTGACAGCAGATACTGAGGAATAGAACAATTGGTGTTCTGTTATAACTCAGTATGTATTTTCAGTTTGTTTATCAAGGGAATAACAGACCTGGCACAAGGCCTACTGTCTGAATGTCAAACTGGATGTTATGACATTCATCATTGATAGTATATACTGACTAATAGGCAGGTTGGTTTTCTGCTACATTTCAGTATGTATCTCAGTTTGTTCTTCAGGAGAACAACAGACCATGGCATAAGGCTCTATGTGTAAATGTCAAATTGGAAGTTTTGACATTTATTAATGTAAGCTGATACTGAAGTATGAACGGGTTGGTCCTCTACAGTACAACAATTTTGTACAGTCTGTTTTCAGGTCAATAACAGACTTAGCATATGGTCTATGCCTTGGACGTCAAACTGAATGTTGTGACATTCATTCCTGACAGCATATGCTAAATTGTAGGTTGGTTAGTTTTTCTGTTTCAGCATTTTTCTCAGGCTATTCTTCAGGAATTCAACAGCTGAGCTAAAATCCAGGAAACTAACAACTGAGCTACAATTAATGAACCTAACAAATAGCCTATTTGTTAGTACCCTAATATGTGGAAATTAGGTTAACTTGCTTGACCTTAATTTCAGGAAATACAAGTACAAGGCCCAAGTGCTGCAATAATAAAGGATGGCAATCCTTCATTCAGAACTCGGGGATTTTAGGCGTGAAGATTTTATTGTTCCATTTACTTCACTGCTGTATTTTTGTGTGTGTCTTGTATTAGGTGTATCTTGTGAGCCAAGCAATTATCACCTAGATGATTGCATTGGACTAGGGTGTTCATTGAGTTGTAAGTGTTGTGTCACTCTAAGCTTTTAAGCGTGAGTGCTGTGTATCTTGATTAAAGTTATTAAGCACAATCAAGAGTTGTTTGAAGTGTGACTTCACTATAAACTTTAATATAATTAAAGGTTGTAATCACTGAGGTGATTGAGGGGGAGTGAGTAGGAACTCTGATCTTAGAGTAAGATTGAAATTGCATTGGCTAGGTATTAAGTGATAGGGTTAAACAGTTGGTTTAAGGTCTGAATTAATACTACTAATAGTGGATTTCCTCCCTGGCTTGGTGGCCCCCATACGTAGGTGTGTGTGACACCGAACTGGGTAAATAATTCCTTGTGTTATTTACTGTACTTACTTTTTAAAGTTCTGCATAATACTTGTCTACGCATAGTTGGATGTCATAACATCCCGTGTGACATCGAAAGTCTGTTAACTAGAATTTCACATATGATCTGAACACCAACATAAGGGCGAGAGATACAACATGCTCGGGAAGAAATGAATATCTAAGACCGGTATAAGGGTGAGAGATATCAAACATCCGAAATCATCAGAGGAAGACCTAAAAAGGTATATTTCGACTCAGGAAAATCTGACTCCACAAGGCACAAAAAGTCATAATAGGGAGCAAAAGGAAGGAACACCAGGGATACCGGTTACTGGGCATATAATAGGTGACCGACCAAAGCGTGAATTGGGGAATAATCCCAAAACACTCATCATCCGAAAAGAGGGCCAAAAGAAAACTCGATTAAGGGATGGACATTCGATTCTGAAACAGGGATGCGAATCTTACTCAACTAGGGAAGGACAAAAGGTTTTCTGAATTTCGCTCATCATCTAAATTTCGCTCAGTATTGGTTGTGTGTTCAAACAGGTTTTCTGAGTCCCTTTTTATAGAAACATTGGACAGCTTGAAAACCCTAAATATATTTTCCAATTAAATCTTTTCATATCAGCTGTAAAGATCTCCTTGGAAAATAAACAAATCTGGTTGATATCTCTGATAGATTGCGCCAGCTAGTCATATCTTCAATCAACCAATGATTGCCACCAATTGTGCAATCACAAAACACCAGACATTCATACTGAATGTTTTGTGTATAGGATGTCATGACATCGGGTCTGACATCTGGAAAAATCCTGCATAATCCAGTTTCCTTTTATAGCAGGTACAACCATATCAGTTACCATGACAATGAGTATGTCAACTGAAATAATCCTGCAGCATATGTCTTCCATATAAGCTCCAGCAGGTACAACCAATATCAGAAGCCTTGTCTTTGTATGTGGCATTCTGAAACAATCCTGCTTGCATATCTTCTTTAACTCCAGCAGGTACATAGGATATCTCATGTTAAGACATCACACATAACATCTTGTGAACACTCTTTGTTTTACCAAAATTGCTGCCAACACTTAGAATCAACAAACTCCCGCTTTGGCCAATTTTGGCTAAAACATATATCTGTCCTTTTTGTTCACAAGGCAAACTCTATTAGTAGTTAAACCACATAACAGTAGTTTAATCAGCAGCAGAAGCAAAAACAATTACTAGCTATGGCTACTAGTAATACACACATGCACAAGGGTACTTCTCCTCCCCCTAAAATTGTGCAACAATCAACAGAATTACTAGTTATGGATGCAACTAGTAAGACACACAAATGCACAATGCACCAGGTTACTTCTTCTCCCCCTAAATCTGTGCATTCACCAAAAACAGCTACTGAAACTCCAGCACCTGTACCAGCCAGAATGTCACACTGACATCTGCTATAACATCAACACCTGTGCACCTCTTCATCAGCACCTGTGCACCTCTTCCAATAATAGTTGTACTTCTGTTCAGCCACAACCATCTTCCACATCAAGCACTTCTCCCCCTTTTTAGTCAAAATTGACCAAAGGTGACCAATCAGACAAAATAAATGTCTATTAGTCTAGCAGAGAAAGTTTAAAACAGATGTTATAACAAAAATTCAGGAAGTACACAACATCATTATACACAGCAGGCAACTGAGATAATGAGCAAATCCAAGGAACTCATTATGAGCCTTAAATATTACAAAACAGGCATCATAAGGACTGCCATAAAATACAAAAAACAGAAGGAACATCAGCTTTCCAAACAGCAGCAACTTCCACCATCCCTTCCAGCACCCCTCCAAGCCTCCAATACAGGCAGGAACCATTAATCAGAAGAAGAAGTATCTCCTTCACCTTCATCTTCATCTTCAGCTACACCTTCAGAGTCTTCCAAGCTTCCAGAACTGGACTGAGATTTAGGTCATGCATTTGAATCCTTATCAGCCTTTTCTGTGTCTTCCCTTTCCAGGCTGCATATGAGAACTTCTAAAGCTTCTTTTCTGGCCTTGGCCACCCTTATACCATTGTCCAATTCTTTGCAGGTCTCTTTTAGTTGGTCAATCAAGCTTCCTTTAGCTGTAGACTCCCTTCTGGCAGATGTCATGACATCATTGACATGACTTCCCTCAAACAACTTATAATGAATGGATAGAGGAGTTTTTCTCCTGCTTGGAATATCACTTGTACTCAGGATTCCTGGTTGTTGACTCAGGATGATCCCACAGATGATAGATGGGAATGCAATGGGCAACTTTACAGCATTGGAGGAGGCATGTCTGATGGTTTGATCAAACCCAAACTTCCCAAAATTATAGTTTATCTTAGTTCCAATGGCATGAATGATCCTCCCAAGAGCAATGGAGATGGTAGAAATGTGATTAGTAGGTACCCAATTTGCAGAACAAATCTTATGTAAGATGGCATACTTGACAGTTAGTCTACTAGCTGAAAGGTGTTTTCTACTTGGCCATTCCTTAACTTGGCCAACTGTAATCATCCTACAAATCTCATTATCTGTGGCCTCTAGATCCACCCCTCCATCAGTTCCTCTCCCCAGGAACTTGTTGATGATGGTTGGTGAAAGTTTCACACACTTGCCCATAACAATCACTTTGCAGATCTCCCTGCTGCTTTTTCCATAACTCTCATCAGGAATGTTTACAATGAATTCTTTGACTAGCCCTTCATAGCATTGAGGCAGAGCAGTCACAGTTTTCATAAGACCAGCTACCTTGATTAATTCCATTACTTCCTTCACTTCAACAGTCTCTTTCCCCAATTCTCTTTCAACTGCTACCCTTCTTTGAGTGACAAACCTCCATTTGTCTAGGTGCTCAGCAGCCACTTTGTTTGGAGACTTCTTTACAGGCTTCCTTTTAACAGGGGGAATGTCTGAGACATCATATTCGACATCCTCATCAGATTCAGAACTCTCACTTTCCTTCATCTTCCTGACCTCTACTTTACTCCAAGTCTTGGAGGGACCTATACCAGAAACCCTTTTCTCTTTCCTACCTGTCCTTATCTCAGCCATACTCTTCCTTTTTCTCAGTCTATTAGCTACACTTGTTTTCACAAGACTAACCAACGTGTCATCTTCTTCCCCAGACCCTTCTTCCTCAATGTTCTGAGCAGTATCAGGGGACATACTAGGTAAGTTTTTTCCAAGAGAACACAGACCCTCAGCAGCTACTTCCTTTTCTGTTTTAGATGAGTTTTCATCTTTCTCAGCTTGGCTTTCTACCTCAGGTGAGGGTTCCCTTCTGGACAGAGGGGTAAAAGTGTCCTTAACTCCATGCTCTTCGTTAAGTATGCTAGTAACTAGGTTTCTTATGATGTGATCAGTAGAGTGCATGTCCTCTTTATCAGGTGATTTTTCAGGAGTGTTACCTTGCTTAGCTTTAGCCATGGAAGGTGAGCTTGGAACGTTACTTGGTATCATACGCAGAGGAGTTACTTCCATCAAATCTTCATCTAAAAATTCTATGGAGGAAGTTCTAGTATGAAAGGATTTTGAGCTAGATGTTGACGGATGTTGAGACATGTTGTTGAACTTTTGAGAAAACTTTCTTTGCCCTAGCAGAGGTTCTTTGAGGAGTTTGATTGTGTTCAGGCAGAGTGTGCTATTTCCAATACTAAGAGATGGTTCATTAGTAATGTGGCTTTTTCTTTTTATTGGGCAGCCAATATTCTTGTTGCCTTTTCCACTCCTCATTAATTGCCATATTTTCTCAAGAAAACACGCCCCTAATTTTCCCTTTTCCTCATGCAAGTCCTTTGCAGTCAGGTTGTCATAATACAATGTCATAGCATCGAGTGTGACATTGTAAATAATTCTCAGCAATTTCATCCACCCTGGTTGAGCATTGTTGTTTTCAACTGACATAGTCCCTTGTGTCTCAGTTCCAACAAAGTTGTTACTGACTTCAGTCTTCATACCACCAGTCATGTGTTTAGGTGTTTGTGCCATCAAGACCATTTCTTCCTTGGGGTTAGCTATTAGCAGCCTTACCTGACACTTTTCTTTTCCCTTGATGATTCTTCTTGCAACTGTACTCATCTTAGAGGGGTTATCCATTTGAGAGCTCCACATGTAGCAGTTGTTGTTGGTCCTGATTCCTTTCATAATTACTTCACTGTCTTTGTTCATAATCAGACATTCAGTTTTAGTGAAGATGATCCTCAGACCTTGATCCCCTAGCTGACTGATGCTTATTAGATTTGAAGTCAAGCCCTTGACCAGAAGAATATTGTCAAGCTTAGGAGCTCCAGGACATTCAAGCTTGCCTATCCCCTTTATTTCACCTTTAGCTCCATCACCAAAGGTAACGTAGCTTAAGTTATGAGGCTGAAGATCAGTTATAAAGTCTGAGTTCCCAGTCATGTGCCTAGAGCATCCACTATCAAAATACCATTCTTCTTTGAGAGCCATTAGACTTGTGACATTAGTCTTAGGAACCCATTGCTTCTTGTTGATAGGCCTGTAATATTTGGGTCTGGGTTGATAGTGGATCTGTTGATGCCCATGGCTAGAATAACCATACAGCTTATAACAAGAAGACTTAGAGTGTCCAGCTTTCCCACAGTAATGGCATCTCCATCTTTGGTGTCTGCCATACTGCTGTCTTCTCTTCTGCTGTTGCTGATGAAGGTGGGTAGGGTAACCATACAGCTTATAGCAGAAGGCCCTTGGGTGTCCAAATTTCCTACAGTAATGACATCTCCATCTTTGGTGTTTGTATTTTTGCTGTTCTTTCTTCTGATGGTGTGACATATGATGTGACATCTTGGAACTCCTCTTACTATTGGTGCATTTAGGTTTAGCTTGAGGTTTGCAGCCAGTGTAGCTACTTTCAGCCTTGGTTTTATGGTACCCTAATCCAGATTTGACTCCTGTGACTTGTCCAGTCTGAAGAATCTTGTCTAAGGAGTCAGATCCATTGTTCAGCATCCTTACATACTTGGTTGTTTCTTCTAGTTTTGAGTTTAAGAGCACAACTTCAGTCTTTAGCTTGAGGATAGTTTCCACATGTTCTGCTTTTTCTTTCTCCAGTTGGACTATCTTCTGGCTCTCAACTTGTTGATCTTCTTCTAGCTTGACCTTTAGAGCCACAACTTCTATTTTCAATTTGGAGATGGTTTCCAAGAATTCTACCTTCTCATTCTCAAGTTGAGTTATGTCCTTTTCTTGATTTAAATACTGTTTGTTTAGTTCAACACTTTTCTGACAGAGTTCTCTGTAGGTAGAGGCCAATTCCTCAAAGGTTACTTCACCATCACTTGACTCTTCATAAGATTCACATCTTCCTGTCAAAGCAGTCACAAGATTTGTAGCCTCTTCAGTGTCACTCTCATCAGACCATGTGGCAGCAAGGCTCATCTTCTGTTTCTTAAGGTAGGTCCCACATTCAGACCTGATGTGTCCATACCCATCACATTCATAGCACTGAACCTCTTTTCCTTCTTTGGGCTTCTCATCTGCTCTTGCTTTTCTTCCAGCATTGTTGGGTTTACTGATGTCAGACGAGATGTTCTTGACATTTGCCTTGGATCTGACATCCATTTTCTTTAACAGTCTGTTAAACTGTCTCCCCAGCATTGCAACTTCATTGGCCCATTCTTTATCCATATCTTGACTGTTTTCCTCTTCTGTGTTGGAAACAAAGGCAATGCTCTTGGTTTTCTTTTCAGTTCCCTCAATCAATCCCATCTCAAAGGTTTGGAGGAAGCCAATTAACTCATCTACCTTCATGTTGGAGATGTCTTGAGACTCTTCTATGGCAGTTACCTTCATAGCAAATCTCTTGGGGAGTGACTTGAGAATTTTTCTTACCAGTTTTTCATCTGTCATCTTTTCTCCCAGGGCTCCTGAGGCATTAGCAATTTCAAGGATACTCATGTGAAATTCATGAATATTCTCTTCTTCTTTCATCCTTAAGTTTTCAAACTTGGAGGTGAGTAGCTGTAGTCTAGACATCTTCACCCTGGATGTGCCTTCATGAGTGGTCTTGAGAATGTCCCAAGCATCTTTAGCTATTTCACAATTGTTTACCAATCTGAAGATGTTCTTGTCCACTCCATTGAAGATGGCATTCAAAGCTTTGGAATTCCCAAGGGCTAGGTCATCCTCCTCCTTGGACCATTGTTCCTCAGGCTTTTTCTCAGTGGTGGCTTCTCCTTCTTTAGTAACAACAGGATGCACCCATCTTGTCAAGACAGCTTTCCACGCCTTGTTATCAAGGGATTTTAAAAAAGCAACCATTATTGGTTTCCAATAGTCATAGTTAGAACCATCCAAAATTGGTGGCCTATGAACAGATCCTCCATCCCTCTCCATTGTACCAGAAAGTATTCTCCCTAGATCTCACCCAGAGCCAGAGCAGGATGCCTGCTTTGATACCAATTGAAATTCTGGTATCAAATATAAGATGTCGAAGGTAATGTCACGACACTAATATCTGTTAATACACAATGGTGCAATTGTTAACCCAGTTCGGTGCAACTCACCTACGTCTAGGGGCTACCAAGCCAGGAAGGAAATCCACTAAATAGAATTAGTTCAAAGACTATCCGTACACTTCACCAAGTTACAGTCTTTCTCATCTAATCTCTACCCGTGCAATTTCTACCTAAGCACTCTTAGATATGAGAACCCACTCACTTCCCTTACAATCACACACCCGTGATTTTAAACAACAATCCCTTGTGAAAAGAAAATACTTTTCAATTACAATATTTTAATTTTACTTCACAGTTTCAATCAAGAAGACACACTCTTGATCTTGCTTCAAAGCTTTGATCAAGAAGACAAATCAGTCCAATTCAATCATCTATGGATGACTTGAATGACCTACAGACACAAACCCTAACTCTCTCTCTAAATTTCGCTCAGTATTGGTTGTGTTTTCAAACAGGTTTTCTGAGTCCCTTTTTATAGAAACATTGGACAGCTTGAAAACCCTAAATATATTTTCCAATTAAATCTTTTCATATCAGCTGTAAAGATCTCCTTGGAAAATAAACAAATCTGGTTGATATCTCTGATAGATTGCTCCAGCTAGCCATATCTTAAATCAACCAATGATTGCCATCAATTGTGCAATCACAAAACACCAGACATTCATACTGAATGTTCTGTGTACAGGATGTCATGACATCGGGTCTGACATCTGGAAAAATCATGCATAATCCAGTTTCCTTTTATAGCAGGTACAACCATATCAGTTACCATGACAATGAGTATGTCAACTGAAACAATCCTGCAGCATATGTCTTCCATATAAGCTCATGCAGGTACAACCAATATCAGAAGCCTTGTCTTTGTATGTGGCATTCTGAAACAATCCTACTTGCATATCTTCTTTAACTCTAGCCGGTACATAGGATATCTCATGTTAAGACATCACACATAACATCTTGTGAACACTCTTTGTTTTACTAAAATTGCTGCCAACACTTAGAATCAACACAAAGCATCCTTCTCTCTAATCTGCTGAAGCAACTCTTCGCGTTCACGGATCTAAGCACGTGAACGGTCTTCGTCTCTCAACTCCTCTACTCCTTGATTAGGGAGGGTTGAAGGCCCAACCATAACCAGAGGTGTAGGTCTCGAATACTCGTAAGGCATGAGATACTCAGACGCTCTCTTCCTAACCCAAGCAGTATAAGGTTCCAAAGCGATGCAATTCTTAGGACCCAACTCCTTCCTTCCTTTCCTACGAATCTTGGGCCAAGCGCGAACCATTCTGCCTTTCAAGCCTTGGGGATCTTTACCCTCCTGAAAGAACACACCCTCTAACAAAATGTTATTAGGTTTATCCTTTAGGGGGAACCCAAGCTGACGTCGTGCTAAAATAGGGTTGTAGTTAATCACACCACATGTACCAAGAAGAGGCACATTGGAGAATTCACATCAAGAGTCAATAATCTGCACACCATCATACAGGCGGTTATACCAAGAGATATCATCATTAGTGAGAGACATAAGTCTCGTGGACCACGGTAGACATCCCTTGTTCTCCTTGAAGGCGAACGTCTGCGGTAAGTGAGAAATAAACCACTTATACAACAGAGGCAAACAACACACAATAGCGCCACCACCCTTTGCATTCCTCATATGCAAAGATAAATAAGTATCACCCAAGAGAGTCGGAACGGGATTAAGAGTAGGAAAGATCCTAATAGCGTTCACATCTACAAACTTGTCGATGTTGGGGAACAAAACGAATCCATAGATGAGAAGTACAAATATGGCTTCAAAGACATCCTCACTCATAGCCTTCCCATAGACAGTAGCTTGAGCAATGAGGAACTCATAAGGGAGACCTTGAATTCCACCTTTGGTAGTCATATGAGCACCAACCATAGATTCATCTATGTGCAACATGTCTGCTATCTCCTGAGAAGTAGGAATACTTCCCAAGCCACTGAACGACAACTGGTCTAGAATAGGTATACCCACAAGATAAGCATATTCCTCAAGCGTGGGTAAAAGCTGGAAGTCCGGAAACGTGAAGCAACGGTACAAGGGATCATAGAACTGCACCAATACACTCATTAACCCTTCATCCACCTGAGTAGTCAGAAGAGGAAGAAGCTTCCCAAAACGAGCTTTGAAACCCAAAGGATCTAGCAAATAGGATGTCAGATTCCTTAACTCTTTCAAATCTGGTTGTCTGAAGCTGTACTTCTTTTGTATTCCTTCTTTGTCTTTCCATGTCTGAAAAGTTTGCAAATAAGCCCCTTAAGTTCCTTGAAAATTTTCTTCATTATTGATGATATGGATGCAAATGAGTGCATGAATGCATGAATGCAACAATCACACTCAAGGATCAAGCAAAGCACACCAAATAAAGGTCATGGGATGGATCATATCATCCTTAATATCAATCATCCATTTGTGTGGATTATGGCTTAAACCTTATCTACACCCAAGTTCCATTGATATTAAGGATATATGAACGGATCAACCATGAATCAAGGGTTTGTTGCAATTCACGAGCATGGAGCCTTGGTTAAGAACCACCCAAAGGGAAGTACTATGGTTTAAACCTGCCAAACATGTTCTACATGAGGTTCCCATAGTCATCATCCCATCTTTCGGATATTATCGAAGAAACGACTACTCGTATTCCAAAAATATTCTCAAGAGAGACTCTTATGAGTGTAGTATCGCGTAACAATCGTATCAAATCTTACACTTGAACGACTTTCACATTACATCCTAAAAATAGGCCAAGATGGGCTTGGTAAACTAAGGTCTTTGGCTTCTAAGGTCTATATTGGAAAGAGTAATGTCTAACCACAACTTACTTGTGTGACATTATTGATCCCAACATGACCTCCACCAAGTGAATGGACATGCAAGTCAACTTGCTAAGGAATAACTCCACACAAGTCAACAAGACTATGCCATTCTCGTATCCTAAGTGAACTCGAGTCCGGGTATAGAACTCATCTCACAAAGATCACCAAGCATACAATGAATTAATATTCAAGCAATTCAATCATTACATACAATACAGTAATCCCAAATTGCACAAAAATATATCACAAAACAATACAATACAATACAACAAGTATGAAAATTAGGCAAAACCTACTAGGGCAAACACAATGCCTCCCCAGCAGAGTCGCCACTTTTTTGTAGCGGGGTATTCGTTACCATTAGAGATATTGACTAAATCCAAAGTAAAGCATACAAGTCGAGTCGCCCCCGCACTTCTATTTATCCAAAGGAATGGTTAGAAAACGAACAAAAACCTAATAGTTTTAACAAAACTAGTAAAAGAAACAGAGATCTGGGTAAGGGGGTTGGTTATGCAATGGGAAGGTGTTAGGCACCCAAAACATCCTAGGTACTCCTAGGGAACCCTTTTCATACTTGTTGCAAAGTTTGTTGTCTTGTGAAAAAATTTGTTTGTGCAAACATGATTGAAGAGATGAGAGGAGAATGTACAAGTTTATTTACATTTTTGTGTTTGGATGGATAAACCCATTGCCTACGTACCATCTTATAAAAAGATTAGGATCAAAACCTCGTAGTTCGGGGTAAAAATCTCAAAACAAGTTGGTGAATTGATTGGTCCAAAAGCCTTAAGGTCTTTTGTTATCAAAGGGAGAAAACTCAACCAAACCACAAATCCACCATGTGAGGATAGCTTCAACATGCTAATGAGGGGTTAACCCTATAATAAGCGTGGAAGATTCATTGTCCATCACTAAGGATATAGGTGAGTATTACATCTACCACCAAGATAACTCAAACCTAATAACTAAAGGTTATGAAAAATTTGATTAAGAAAGTGGCCATTGAAACCACAAAAAGAAATTTGAATGGGTTATATTTACCAATTAGAAGTATATACAAAAATGGTCAAAGTTGACTTAAAGATTTAATTCAAAATAAGTGTTATGAAAAGAAGGTTTGAAAATCAAAAGCATAAGGCTTAGGTTTCTAAGGTTTGAAAACAATGGTTAAATGTTTGCACAAAAGTTTTTGGCTTGGGTTAGAGTGGAAAGATGAAGAAGAAGGGCTAAGTCCTAAGGAAAACAAAAAGAGAAGGGATGAAGAAACAAAACCACAATGGAGTTCCTCTCTTGAGATCATATTGATGATCCAAGTAGCTCCCATTCTTTGGAATAAGCAATCACAAAGCATAAGCAATCAAACAAGTCTCCTAAGAGATCTTCAATGTATCTTGTATCTTTCACTTTGGATGACATTGGCAATGGTCCTCCAATCAAGCTCAAATGGAAACTCCTAGCACAAAAGCACACGCATCAAAAGTTCCATGAAGTAAAACAAGAATGGACAAGAGTGAGTTTAGAGATTTGGTCCTTCTAATCCATCTTCATCATTAAGGTCCATTTACTCCAATTTTGCATAAGGAAGGTCCTAGAATCTAAGTCTAATTCTCCATTTTTTGCATAGGGGAAGTCCTAGAAACTAAGTCCATTTCTTTGCATTTGGTCCACAACCATCAAAACAAAAACACAAGCACAATAATATATACACAATTATGTGCTCAAGTGAGCAAAAGGAAAATGGCATTAACATAAACATGTGCTCAAGTGAGCAAAGAGAAAAACAAATGGATAATATGTGCAAGAATAGTAAATGGCATAAAGTAAATTGCATAAAGTAAATTGCATAAAGTAAATGTTAATAGTCAATAGTTAGTGTTAGTAGTAAGTGTGCCATAAGGCAAATTTAGCGTTATGTTAAGCAATCGTAATTGGACTTATCTAGAAGTCACAACCATCTGAGGCCGGTCAATAATAATGTAGGCAACAAACACAAGTTAGGAGTCTTGATTAGTGAACCAAGTCCCAACAACTTGCCATGCCAAAAAGAAAAATGAGAATTGATCTTGTATTGCTTTAAGCCTTTTGCATGATTTTGAAGACAACCTATCCTTAATGCAAAGCCATTCACTTGATCAATTGATCAAGATGAATTAGATTCGAATCAAGGAAGGTTAAGTCTCCCTGATCAATGCCAACTTATCAACCTCTAACTCATTGATCAAAAAGAAAAGAAGTAGAAGAAGAAGAAGGAGAAGATGGATAAGAGAAATGGAAATGACAAAATTAAAGTGCATTAAATGAAACATCATGTACCAATCATCATATGTTGACCAATAACATTGAAAGTCAAGGTCAAACAATCAAAAACGGAAGTGATATGAGGATTCGAAGTCAAGAAAACACTACGCCAAATAAGGGAATAGACAGCGCACCTTAGAGGGCGCTTTATTACAAAAGCGCACTCTAAAGTGAAGCGAAAAAATAAGGAGCGAACAACTGGAATAGACAGCGCACTTTAGAGGGCGCTTTTGTAATAAAGCGCCCTCTAAGGTGAAGCGAAAATATAAGGAGGAGATAGAGGGACAATAATACATAGCGCTTTTTAGAAAGCGCCCTCTAAGGTTACCCTTAGAGGGCGCTTTTAAAAAAGCGCTCTATAAGTCCATGTGCATTTCCAGTTTATAAAGCGCTTTTGGAAAGCCTTAGAGAGCGCTTTCATAAGCGCCCTCTTAGGCCCCCTTTAGAGGGCGCTTTTTTTCCACAAGCGCCCTCTAAGGTCCCCTTTAGTAAACATTAAAATTATAACATACTGCGCGTTTTGTTATTTCACTCTCTGTTATTTTCGTTCTTTTTCACGTTAGGGTTCTCACTGCTACGATTTTCGTTACTTCTAAGGCGTTCTCCTTCCACCTCTGTTAGATCTACGACGTTTCCTCCTTCTACCAATCAAATGTACACTATGCAGCTTATGAGTGTATTTATTCTAGCATACATTATTACTTGCACTATTGCTTTGTTTTAGCTTTGCCCCATTTCAGTTTTATGTTATTGTTGTCTATGCTATGTTTGTTTCGACCATCAAAATTAATGATGAAGAAAAAAAATGAAATTTTATGATTTATTATTGACTCATTTGTTGGTTAACCCTGTGAAGTTTCAATATTCATAGTCATTTAAATAGTTTGGGTTTATTAGGCAAGTGACGGTTGGTTTTTAAAATGCGGAATTTGATATCGCTATGAATCACATTTGTTGGTTAACCCTGTAAAGTTTCAATATTCATAGTCATTTAAATAGTTTGGGTTTATTAGGCAATTGACGGTTGGTTTTTAAATTGCTGAATTTGATATCGACGGCAGAGCTCCACCTATATTGACGGGTGATCAAATTTTTGAAAAGGTGAAAGATTTGGATACTCAGTTTGGCAAGCCTTTTGCCCACACACTTGTCAAAAGTGGGTGGAAGAAGAGGTCAGTTTTTTTTGAATTGCCGTATTGGAAGTCCTTGTATGTGAGACATTTTCTTGATGTTATGCATATTGAAAAAAATGTATTTGAAAGTGTTATTGGCACGTTACTCAATATACAAGGAAAGTCTAAGGATGGCCTTAAGGCAAGAAAGGACTTGATAGCGATGGGAATAAGAACTGAATTAGGACCCTTGAAGAAAGGAAAATGAACATATCTACCGCCTGCTGCTTATACTCTATCTAGAAAGGAGAAAAAAACATTGTGTAAGTTTCTAAGTGAAGTTAAAGTTCCAGAAGGGTACTCTTCAGATATTAGAAGACTTGTGTCTATGAAAGACCTCAAGTTAAAGAGTTTAAAGACCCATGATTGCCATGTTATAATGGAACATTTTCTCCCAAAAGGTATACATTTTATTCTTCCAGAAAAAGTAAGAAGCTCTATAACTAAGTTGTGTTCTTTCTTCAAGACAATTTGCAGTAAGGTGATCGATCCTGCGATCTTACCAATGTTGCAAAAAGAAATCGTTATTACTTTGTGTGAGCTTGAAATGTTTTTTCCTCCATCATTTTCTGACATAATGGTACATCTAGTTGTTCATCTTGTGAAAGAGACACAATTGTGTGGACCAGCTTATATGAGATGGATGTACCCTGTTGAACGTTATATGAAAATATTAAAAGGGTACGTGAAGAACCGAAGTCGACCAGAAGGTTGTATGATTGAAAGATACATTGTTGAAGAAGCGATTGAGTTTTGTACTGAATCTTTGTCTAATGTTCAGTCAATCGGACTCCCCAAGTCTCAGCTTGTCGAAAAGAAAGAAGGAAAAAATCTAATTGGAAATAAAATCGTGGCAGTATCAAGGGTCGAACGGGATCAAGTGCATTTGTATGTTCTGCACAATGAGAATGAGGTTGAGCCGTATGTTTAAATTCACAAGGATGTTCTCCGAGGTTTAAATCCCAATAGAAATGAAAATTGGATAGTACGAGAGCACAATCGATGTTTTATACCTTGGTTTAAGGAGCATTTTATTCAAAGTATTATTCAGATCCCGCTTCAATAACAGAAAGGTTGAGATGCTTAGCATATGGTCCAAGTTTCCATGTTTTTTCTTATAGCGCATACGCAATTAATGGATACACATTTTATACCAAAGAACAAGATGATAAAAGTACTATGCAGAATAGTGGTGTCACCGTGGTAGCTGAAGCAATGCACATATCAAGTGTGAAGGACTTAAACCCCAAATTTGCAAATCTGCCGTATTTTGGTGTTATCGAGCGTATTTGGGTGTTTGATTATGAGAAGTTTCAGATTCCTATATTTCGTTGCAAGTGGGTTGAAAATAATAACGGCATTCGAATGGATAAGTCGGGATTTTTGCAAGTGGATCTTAATAGGGTGGGATACAAAGATGAGTGTTTTATTCTAGCCTCTCAAGCTAGACAAGTGTTCTATGTCAATGATCCGAAAAGTACGAAATGGTCTATAGTTCTTTTTTCCAACAAAGTAATTGATGAAAACACTGGAGATCAAGGTGATATTGATGTTGAGATTGAATCGTTTACCAGAAATGATCAAGATGAGAATATTATATCAAATGATTCATATATTATAAATTATCATAATGAGGGTATTTGGATCAATCCAACCGTCCGTGTTTTTAAGAGACATGTAGAACATATTCCAACCAAGAAAAGAAAGAGAACTTAGTGAAAAAGGTACAGGTCAAATGATTTTAATTGTTTTCTTTATTACAGGTAAAATGGCTTTTATGATTTTAATTGTTTTTATATTTGTCATCTGATTTTAATTGTTTTCTTTATTATAGGTAAAATGGCAATTATGAAGTCAATCATTCGTGCAAGGGGCAAGGGATACATGAAAGTATCAATTGATATTTGTTTAGATGGAGATGTTCCATTGTCGTCAAGCCTCATTCGCGTAGATGATGATGCTGGATATTTGAAAGTATCCCTCTACGACAATGGAACATGTCCATCTAAACAAATATCAATTCTATCTTCAAAAGATAAGGGACCAAAAACATAAGGGGATTACACAGCAAATCGAGTCAGTTGCATAAAAAAAAGGTATAAACACAATTATATGATATTTATGCATAGAAAATGTTAATTCTTGATCTTATACTTCACCTAACAAATTTTATGATATTTTAGGTTCATGCTATTGATATTGAACAAAAAGAGGTTGTTGCTAAGAAGACTCTGGCTAGCAAAAAAAAACATACATCTCAGAGATGCTTTTGCTACTTAGTTTTATTTCTTTTTAAGTTATGAATTGGTTGTATATTTAGAATCTTTAGAAGTTAAACGATTATATATGAGTGGATTGTTGTATATGTATAGATTGTTGTATATAAGGCTTGTTGAATGCAATGTGTGAAAAAGGGCTTCAAATTATACAGTTTTAGGTGTACTGCTTCAATATACAGGTTGTCTAAAATAAATAAAAAAATATAGTGCTTTTTAAAAAAAAAAATTTAAATAACCACCCACTTTAGAGGGCGCTTTCCAAAATAAGCGCCCTCTAAACCCTTTAAATTTCCACTTTAGAGGGCGCTTTCTAGTAAAAGCGCCCTCTAAACCCTTAAAAGTTTCCACTTTAGAGGGCGCTTTCCAGTATAAGCGCCCTCTAAACCCTTAAAAGTTTCCACTTTAGAGGGCGCTTTCTTTAAAAAGCGTCCTCCAAAGTGGCCCTTAAAGGGCTTAAAGAGCAACTTTAGAGAGCCCTTTCACCAGGAAAAAAAGCGTTGTCTTTACCTATGCCAGCGCCAGATTAGAGGGCGCTTTAAAGCGCTGTTATAGACCAAAAAGAGCGCCCTCTTTTCCCTTATTTGGCGTAGTGAAAGAATAAAATATTTTTGGCATTTTTTTAATATTTAAAATAAACTTGAATTAAAATATTAAAGAAAGGTCAAACTTCAAAATCACTTCAAATCAACCTTGAAAGGTCCAAGTAATTTATCCTAAGTTCAACAAGGTCAAACAAAGTTTGACAATAAATTTCAGCATTTTTAAAAGTCAGAAACTATTTTTAATCAATTAAAAATGAATAAAAATGACCTAATTGAATTATAATCTCAAATAAATCTCAAATCAATTCAAAAATTGATGAGAATGTTTTTCATAGATCCATCATCATTCAAATAGGTTAGGAAAATATTTTTGTATTTTTTGAATATCAAAAACTATTTAAAATGAATTAAAAATAACCAGAAAAGAGAAAATTCACAAAAAATATCAAATTGAGAAAATAAAAAATATTAAAAATCAGAAACAGAAACTAGATTTTATTTGGGAAATAATGCAATTGGTCCCATAATTTTTGGATAAAAAATGAAAGAGATATTGATTTTTTGAAATAAAATGGAATTAAAGAAAATAAAAGGAAATAAAAACAGAAAATAGAAATTGGAAAAAAGCGTGGACCGTCTGATCTAAGCTCATTAATTGAGCTGGCAAATCATGAGGCCATGAAGCGCGCGCCTACCATGGATCCAAGTCAACTGAGCCACACCGCGCATTATAAAAAGTCATAACAAAGAAAGGATGAGATTAAATCTAGTGATTCAAACGCACGGCCTAAATTTGATCTGGAGATGATGAAGCCACCGGAGCCACCGTCTTCTCCGATGAGCTTCAGGATTCCGGCCAAATTGTAGAAACTCAAACCTCCATCAAAACGTCTGATCTATACATCATTAGAAAGCTGGGATGATGTACATCATCCCTATACCATCCATTTTCCTTCTAGATCTCTATAGTGTGAGAAATCAGAGGTGGAAAAATCTGGTGTTCATCATGAACTCAATGAATTTCAAAAGTTAAAAGCATAAACATGATGCCTCCACTGAGAGGACTTCAGCCAACACAAAATCTAGGCCAATAGGTCAATGGATTAGGAGAATCGAAGAAAATACCAGTTGGAGTGTGAGCTTGAGTTCTGGTGATTTCAACACGATGCCTTGCTTGCTTTATCAAAACAGAAGTTCAATGAAGTGTATAATGAAGGTCTAGAAGCATTAGATTTAAGAATACAACCAGATGAAGCTGAACTCTAGATCTGAAAATTTTTGAGAAAAATGCAATTGCTTCTTTAGTGATGGTTAGGGAGAGAATCCTCCAGCATTTCAGGTTGAATTGGGCGTCTGAATTGGAAGGAATGAAGTCTCTATTTATAGAGGAAGTGGCAAGGATAGTGTGAAAGGATTCGTGTGCATGGCATGTGAAGCTTCATTGCATGGGCTTGCATGATCATGCACAAGGCCCAAAAACAATGCCAAATGAGTTCTGAACACCAGCCAGATGGAATTGGACGTGTGAATTGCAAGGCAAATGCTTATGCACCAAAATTTCAAGTGAATTCCTTCTTTGTACCTAAAAATTCATCTCTTCGAAAGTACCATTTAGAAAATTCAAGCATAGGCATATGGGTAATGGTTGGAAAGGTCTTTGTATGAGTAACAAATGTTATATTGGTCAAAAATCCATTTGGAATGTGGAAATTTATGAAATTTGAGTTTAAAGTGTGATATGCAAAACATGTCAAGGCAAGGTTTCTAAAATTGGCCAATTTTCAAGCCCTTCTGTTTTGATGATGCAAGCTTCAAATGGAAACACCTCCAACATCAAAGTTGTAGATCTTTTCAAGACAATCAAAATGGACTTCAAAATTTGCATCATTTGGATTTTTGATCAAGGAGTTATGGGCACTTGAAGTTGGACTTTTTGGACTTTTAACGCCTTTGGTCAAAAAGGACCTATAATGTCTTGCATTATCACATGTGTTTCATTTGAGATTTTGAAATTTTGTTCAAAATAACATTTGAAATATACATCTCAAGCTTTCCAATGCATTTGATCCCACCTCAAAATCATAAAACATGAATGAGTTATGTCCTTGGGAAGTTGACCCACAATTAGGGTTTAAGTTAAAATGACCTATAATGTATTGGAATGGCAGATGGTTTTCCATGCTTCAAATCAAATTTTGACGAACATGAAAGTTGTTCATATTGTCCTTAAGAACATTTTTACTTTTGGAACCATCTCCATTTGACCAATACATAAAGAGTTAGGTCTCAGTGCATTTCAAAATAGTCAGATGAATTGACTGATCAACTTCTCAAGTCCATGACTCATACCTTGATGAATTGATGATTGAGTGTCGCATTACGCGAAAAACCGGCGGGAAAACGAAACAACAGAGCCGCCACCGTGCGTTATTTATCCCAAAGGAGGGAAAGGAAACGCTCGAAGTAAACCTGGAAAAGACATGGTCTCGCGACCAGAGAAAGATGGGTACGGGAGTCGGTTATGCGAAGGGAAGGTATTAGCACCCCTACGCATCCGTCGTACTCGACGGGATCCACGCTCAGAAAGAATAGAAGAAAGGTTGCTAAAAACTGCTCACAAACCGCACACACACACTGGCAGGAAACACAAATGAAAGACGGAAGAAAATAACTCGGCAGGATGTCGCATCCTGGGCCTACGTAGTCTGTCAGACACAGACATCAGAGTCGACGTAGTTCGGGAATAGGGGAAACGTGCTCGCTAGGATGTCGCATCCTATGCATACGTATCTTCTCTGACCGGAGAAGAATCAGAGCACTCGTAGCTCGGCTAACGCACGCCAAGCAAAACCCACACAGGAAACTGACTGCCAATCGTTGGACTTACGTCAGACTCCACACAAACAGGCAAACATGGAAACCGAATGCCAATCGCTGGACTTACATCAGACTCCGAACCAACAAACACACACACAGGAAACCGACTGCCAATTGCTGGACTTACGTCAGACTCCAACAAGCAAACAAGACACAAGAAACCAACTGCCAATCGCTGGACTTATGTCAGACTGCAACACACACAAAGGGTTGAAAAAGAAAAAGGGCGCCCGGAGAGATCTGCTCATCTCCTGCCTACGTACCTCATCTGGTATGAGGATCAGGGCGACGTAGTTCCCCTAAACAGGGAAAGAACTTCTAACCTAACCAGAGACAAAGGGGATAACAAACTACTAGGGAGACTACGACTCGAGCCTAGAAGTTGTCATGCATACGATCCCTATGTTGAGGTTTCTATCCTAACTTGCACAGGAAGCAAGCTATCCCAAACAGCACAATCAAACAAGTACAAGCACAATAAAGCAAGCACACACACTATATGCAAACAATTGGCTCACACAAGGCTAGGCTGTAGAAACAAGCCAACTGGAATGGGGTGTTTTTAGCTCTTAACCCTAACTATGAGAGTTAGGGTGAAGCAGATGAAATGGGAAGTGAGGGTAAGACCTCACAGCTCTTATCCCTGGCCTGGGAGAGCTTGAATCAAATAGAAAGTGTGGGAGTTCAAAATGAAGGAACTCTTCTCCACAGATGACTGACACTGCAAGATCTTGGGTTCTTATTCGCAATGCATCAACACATGGTGTGTGAGCAAAGTGAATGACACAACTGAATAGCAACTGATGGATTACACATCCCTTTTATCTGCCAATTGCCTCTTAAGAGGACTTTACCTGCTTGGCACAAAATTAAACATCCACAAACATTGCCTCTTAAGGAGGGCTTCAGACAGGTGCCTACCAATAACAGTAGGTCTTCCAGACTACATGAAGATCAAGGAATTATACCTCAGTGGTATGCAAACCACAAGCAATGCCAAGCAAGTTCAAATAAACTTAAAGCAACTTAGGTACCTGTGGAAACAGCTAAACCAATCAGTACACAGTTCAGACCAACAGTCAACAGTCAATATCAAACAGGAAACAAGTCATCATCAGACAATAATGAGTAATCCACAAGGCAAACACAAATGAATTATCCTCAACCTACAACACACACAAAGGTTAGCAAATAACAACAAATGACCAAGCTTAAATGAAGGAGCAACATCAACCATGGAAATGTACACTTGAACCTGAAATTCACAACCCAAATGGTAAGTCCAAACCACTAGGTCAAAGCCTAGGGTCAAAAGAGGATCAAAAATTCAAAACAGAACTTCAAACTCAACATGGATCATATTTAATCAATCAAGAGCAAGTCCTAAAAAGGACCAAAGCAAAATCATCATGCAAGTTCATGTAATAGGCATGTGAAGTCAAAGACCAATTCAAGGCACACATTTGAACATTAAGAATGAAAAATCCCAATCAAAACAGAAATGATTCAAATAATTCTGGAAAAAATCATGAACATTCAACACATCCAAAACATCCATCATACAAAAAATCAGAAGCATTAGAGGTCATTTGACATGGAAATCAAATTGTACAAGTTGGACAATCAATTGTGTGACACAAATTGTCACACCATGTTAACACAAGCATAAAACATAAATGGTGAATGAGAAAAATGACAAATCAAAGCCAAAATGTCCATCAATGTGTCTAGAATCAGCATGTGAAATTTCAAGTCCATTGGATAAAAAACAAGCATTTCATGATAGTTTGAACACAGCAAGGTCATAAATGTACATGTGATCAATCAACCTAGAACAAATTAATTTTCCAGCCATGCACAACTTTCCAATTCATGATAATGGAAAACTAGACAAAACAAGGAGCATTTTGCAAAAAATTAGGATTGAATTGGATGATTTTTCAATTTTATATGATTTTATGAAGTTGGCATAAAATTTGAAGTTTAAAAATTAACAAGGCATGGCAAATGGAGGGAAATTGTGAAAAAATGATGAACAATTTGAATAAAGCGCTCGTCCAGAATCGAACCTTGGCCAAATTTGAATGTGAGCGTGCCTAAGTGAAACGACATCGTTTCACTGGAAAACCTTAAGCCTGGCAAAATTCCAGAATTCGTAGCTAATGATGAATATTTCGTAGCAAAACATGAACATTCGTAGCTAATTCTGGAAAATGTGATGATCTTCATCTTCCTCATGAAGATGAAGATGAAGATGACATGAACTTCAAATGCAAATTTCCAGATTTCCAGAAAATTCTCAGAATCCAACAAAATTTATACCATTCGAATCCTTGTTTCATATACACTAAAGATCCACAATCAAATCATGCTAAAACATCATAACAAGCTTGAATCGAAGAAAATCAAAATGGACATTCAAATTTCAAACATACATAACTTCATGAATAATGCACCATTTCAATTGATTTTTTCACCAGAATGATCACCAACACAAGATCTACACAAATATAACAATGAATTTGAGAATTAGTGAGATCGAAACTTGACGTCTTGAAGAACAGCAAGCTGGAAACGCGTGCTACAAGGCTCAGCAATGGTACAAATCTCCTATATGATCCTTGTTATGATGGTTGATGACGAAATGGAAGCTCCAGCACGTATGAATCTAGCTCAACTTGCAAACTCCATTGAACCTTGAAGCTTTAAGTGTGGTCAAAACTGGCACGAATTCCTCCAAATCCATGTTCAATTTGCCTCAAAAACACTTCATAATCATGAATTCATCAAGACAAATGGTCCTTGTGTGAAGAAATTGGAAGTTCTTGGTGAGAGAAAAATTTGATTGATTTCAAGATCTAGATCTGAAAAATGTTGTTAATGGCAAATGCAGTTGTGATTATGCTTATATATGTCTTGCTAATCAATCTGAAATCACTCTTAAGCCATGGTTAATTGAGATTAACAAGTTACAAGGTGTATGCACAAATTGGTGTTTTCACCTCATGCATGAGATGCATGCGTGAACCGTGCTCCATGCTGGCCCAAATCCACTCAAAAAAGGCCCATGCACACTTTGGAATTGGTATTTCATGCATATGATCACCCAAATTGATTTTGATAACTTTCCCTTCAAAAACTTCATGAATAAGCAAGTGATCATATGTCCAAATTTTATGCAATGTGATTGTTGATTTGGAAACTTCATGTCATGAGGAGAATTGTGCAAAAAGAACCACCAAATTTGGAGTCTTGGTTCAAAAGATATGGCCATTTGAAATTCCAAGCACACTTTGCCATGATTTGATCATAACTCCTTAACCATTCATTAGAAATTCATGATCTTAGACTTTTTGGAAATGGGAGAGAGAGATCTTCAACTTTCTTGTTGGATAAAATTTCATTTGAAGCTTCTTTGATGTTGGAAAGTTGAGTTGAAGTTGGTCCAAAAACTTGCTATTTTTGGAAACATGAAAATTACAGGTCATTTTCCATTTTTGGAAACTTTTGATCTGGCTTCAAATCCTTCAAGATAAATGTTTAACATGAAGGATAAACCTCTTTTAGACATGAATGAAGTGTCTCAAACCAATTCTCCATCTCCTAGCCCTCAGTTGACTTGAAGTTGACTTTTATGGGCCTCAGATGACTTGATCATGCACTGTGGACTTTGAACCTCTAGCACTTGGTCAACTTGCATCAAAATGAACCTTGGGTTGTGTAAGCTCTCTAGAATAACCATAGGGCCTTTATCTCATGGAAAAACCCTTGTTCTCTTGCACAGATGAAACTCCTTGATACCAGTTTTGACTGAGGAAATGCAAGGTACTATGCAATGTTAAATGCAATGCTAATGACCTAAAATTGAAATGAATGTAGAAATGGGAGGTGCAAATTTGAGGTGCTACAGCTGCCCCTATTCAATTAACTGGGAGCCTGAACGGATGAGAGCGACGGCTGTCAGACCTTCAAGGTAAACAGGGATTGAATACCAAAGCACCGTAGAAATTTGCACTCTGCAGGGATGAATCAAAGAAAAGCAAGGCCATTTACCGATGGCGGATGCTCAATAAAACCTCAGGAAAGCCAGGCCATTTACCGATGGCAGCTTTACTGGAAACTTCATATTTACCGATATCAACGTCAGCGAGGCCATTTACCGATGGCGGATGGGAAACAACATCCAAAGGAAGCGGGACCATTTACCGATGGTGGCTTCAACTGGGATCTGATACTTATAGGAAGCAAGACCATTTACCGATGGTGGCTTCAAAACAACCTTTGATATTTACCGATATCGAAGTTAGCAAGACCATTTATCGATGGCTGCTGTAAAACGGATGTCACATAAAGCGGGGCCATTTACCGATGGCGGCTGAACTGGGCATTTGATATTTACCGATATCGAAGAAAGCGAGGCCATTTACCGATGGAGGCTTGGGAATAGTCGACTTGATATACATCTGATATCAAGGAAAACGGCACCATTTACGAATGGCAAACTCCAACTGGGGAGGAAAAAGATATTTACAACTGGAAACAGACAAAACGCTTACCGACGACTCTACTGGGGATTTGATAGAGAAATACTTCACAACCAGACATTTACCGATGACTAGGAAAAACCCGATGTTTACCGACATCGTAAGATGATGTTTACCGACACCAAAAAAGGGACGACCAGACATTTACCGATGACTGGAAAAAATATATACAACCAAACATTTAACGAAGACTGGGATGAGACTCGATGTTTGCCGACATTGAAAGATGATGTTCAGAAATGAAACAAGATCAGACATTTACCGATGACTGGGATGAGACTCGATGTTTACCGACACCGAAACAATGGTGCGTACCGACACCAAAGAAAGAACACGCACGGGTGCTGACATAACACTAACCGGTATCACAAGGATGACATATACATATGTCAAGATAGGGCAGACACCTGCCGGGGACTACGCTGGGGGAGTCAATCAAAACTTTCCCTTCACGGACGAGTGAGGAAATAAACCTCTCTGGGGATATCAATCCTGAATGCTGTCAGGAGCAACTGTTGCAAATGTGCCATACAGATGTTGAAATATGATCCGCCTCTGCTGGGGATATGATCCAACTGGTGTAACATATGTATGCATATGTTTGAGTTTTTATGGCGTAATGCTCCATATTGAATGGAAATGCTACGCAATTTGAAGATGAAAATGATGTTTACTACATGCAAAATGCAAATGGAGGAGAACTCCTGCTGGGAAAGCACAGGACCGCTTCCGAGCGAACAACTCTGATTTGATCCTCCAACTCTGTGGGGAGACGCACTGCTGGGAGTGCTTTGCTGATCTGACACTCTGGGAGCGACAGAGAAACTAAACCAACTAGGGAGTCATCCATTGGGAAAACACCGCCTCTTAGTGGGGAACAACACTGCTGCTGGGGAATAGATGATCCTCGCTGGGGATGACCTCTATTGAACCCAATCCACTTGGGGATTCCGCTGAGGAGATAAACAATCAATTCCTACCTCCGCTGGGGAAATAACACTGCAGACTTCCGTCGGGGAAACTGTCAACTCAACCCTGATGGGGATTACAACACTTCAAACCTGGCTGCTGAGGAACTACCCATGGATACCTCCGCTGGGGAACAATAAACTTCCGGCTCGCTGGGGAAGTACCAGTCCTCAAACCTGCTGGGGATTTGCAATCAACTTCAGGCCTGCCTGCGGAGGCAATCCTGATCTTTGCTTCGCTGGGGATACAAACCCTGAACCTGCTTGGGACAACCCAGCCTCTCACACTAATGGACAGTGCTGAAATTCCTTTTGAACAAACTGTGGCTCACCTGCTTTAGCCAGCAATCAAAAGATAGTGATCTGCAAAACAGCAAGACATACATGCCCCAGGGGATTGTACAGACAAAATACACCCAAGTGTAATCAACATTCAAAATGATTTCCAAATGTTTATCTTTCTGCACGTTATTGTCTAGCCTTCATGTTTTTATATCCAATGTTTTATCAAAAATTCGGACGTTTTTTGCAAACATTACAGTAAAATAAAAACAAGAGAGCAATTTATCTGAATAACGACTTTTATTGATTGAAAATGGGCCTGAAAAGGCAAATACATCAGGAAGCAATTCCTAGAAAGAGGTAATTGCGCATAAAAGGAAAATGAACTATCCTAATGGCAATGTGAACACGACATCCACTATTTCCCAATTCTGTTATGACTCACAGATCATCAATTTCTCCCCAAATTCCTTGCTTTCTGAGAAGAACGACTGGACCGATCATATCCTTCGAGATGGTAGACACTGAGGCGCGATGAAGTACAAATAACTCAGACTGTAGTCTTCGCTTTAATCCCTCTTTTGCCTGGATCGCCCTTTCGGGTTTTCAATCCACCGGGATACCCCTTTTTGCATAAGCCGCCCTTGCGGGTTTTCGACTTACCGGGTGTACGATCTTTTCATTTTTTATCCCTAACTTTCGGCCGAACCTTTTTTTTTTTTTTTGGTTCGCCGGGATGCCCTTTTTTGCCTGGACTCTTTTATTCTTTTTGTCCAGCGGGTCAATTTATGCGAAGTATTTTTTGACTACATCTGAGTTAACAGGGGACGGAAAATCTTCACCATCCATAGTTGTAAGCATCAAGGCTCCACCGGAGAAAACCTTTTTAACAACATATGGACCTTCGTAATTAGGAGTCCCTTTGCCCCTGTTATCTGTACCGGGAGGAAGGATCCTCTTCAAAACTAAATCACCAGTCTGATAGCTTCGAGGACGCACTTTCTGATCAAAGGCTTTCTTCATCCTTCTCTGATATAACTGCCCATGGCACACAGTTGCTAGCCGTCTCTCTTCGATAAGGCTCAACTCGTTAAACCTCGTTCGAATCCACTCAACTTCGTCAAGCTTGACATCCAACAAGACCCTCAAAGAAGGAATCTCCACTTCAACAGGTAGGACTGCTTCCATACCATACACAAGGGAGTAAGGGGTTGCCCCGGTCGACGTACGTGTTGAGGTACGGTACCCATGCAAAGCGAAAGGCAACATCTCATGCCAATCCTTGTACGTCACGACCATCTTCTTCACAATCTTCTTGATATTCTTGTTTGCCGCCTCTATAGCACCATTCATGTTCGGTCTGTAAGGAGAAGAATTGTGATGTTCAATCTTGAAATCTTTGCACAGCTCTTTCATCATCTTATTATTGAGATTCGAACCATTATCAGTGATGATTCTCTCAGGAACCTCATAACGACAGATGATTTCCTTCTTAATGAACCGGGCAACCACTTGCTTGGTAACATTAGCATAGGAAGCTGCTTCCACCCACTTCGTGAAGTAACCAATCGCAACCAGGATGAAGCGATGTCCATTAGAAGCAGTAGGCTCAATCTTCCCAATCATATCAATGCCCCACATCGCGAATGGCCAAGGCGAGTTCATGACATTCAGAGGGCTTGGTGGTACATGCACCTTATCAGCATAGATCTGGCATTTATGGCAATTCCGAGCGTACATGAAACAATCGGATTCCATAGTCATCCAGTAATAACCGGCTCTCAACAATTTCTTGGACATTGCATGACCACCAGCATGGGTACCAAAAGATCCTTCATGCACTTCTTCCATCAACATGTCTGCTTCGTGTCTATCCACGCATCTGAGCAGAACCATGTCAAAGTTCCTCTTGTACAACACGTCATCCTGATTCAAATAAAAGCTTCCAGCTAGCCTTCTCAGGGCTTTCTTATCATTCTTTGACGCACCTTCAGGATATTCCTGGCTCTTGAGGAAATTCTTGATGTCAAAGTACCACGGCTTCTCATCAACAACAGACCCGGCTGCAAACACATACGCAGGCCTCTCGAGTCGATTCACCGCAACATGTGGCACATGATTCCATCGATGGAGTTTGATCATAGAAGATAAAGTAGCCAAGGCATCAGCCATCTGATTTTCATCTGGGGACGTGATACAACTTCACCTTCTTGAAGAAAGTCAGGATCCTCCTGGTGTAATCTCTGTAAGGAATCAAATGCGGCTGATGGGTATTCCAATCTCCATTGACCTGGTTAATCACTAGAGCAGAATCTCCATATATGTCCAGAGTTTTGATCCTTAGATCGATGGCTTCTTCAATCCCCATGATACAAGCCTCATACTCAACTTCGTTGTTGGTTACATCAAAAGTAAATCTGGCAGAAAAAGGTATGTGTGCACCCTTGGGATTAATCAGTACTGCCCTAACACCATTGCCATTCATATTCACAGCCCCATCAAACATCAGTGTCCACTTGTCATCAGGATCCGGTCCTTCCTCGACAAGGGGCTCTTCACAATCTTTCGTCTTAAGATACATGATGTCTTCATCAGGGAATTCAAACATCATCGGTTGATAATCATCGATAGGTTGCTCGGCAAGGTAGTCTGACAGAATACTACCTTTGATGGCCTTCTGTGACGTGTACTGGATATCATACTCTGTTAAGATCATCTGCCAACGAGCAACACGCCCGGTAAGAGCCAGCTTTTCAAAGATGTACTTCACTGGATCCATCTTAGAAATCAACAAGGTAGTATGGTTCAACATATACTATCTTAGTCGGCGAGCAGCCCAACCCAAAGCACAACAAGTTTTCTCAAGCTGTGAATATTTTATTTCACAGTCGGTAAACTTTTTGCTAAGGTAGTATATAGCATGCTCTTTTCGACCAGACTCGTCATGCTGTCCCAATACACACCCCATCGAGTTCTCAGTCACTGACAAGTACATTATCAGAGGCCTTCCAAGAACTGGAGGTACAAGGATTTGAGGTTTCTGCAAATACTCTTTTATCTTATCAAAAGCTTTCTGACAATCATCATTCCACCTGATTGCTTGATTCTTTCTTAGCAATTTGAATATCGGTTCACATGTGGCAGTTAGGTGAGATACAAAGCGTGCAATGTAGTTCAATCTCCCTAAAAACCCACGAACCTGCTTTTCTATTTTCGGTTCAGGCATTTCTTGAATAGCTTTGACTTTTGTTGGATCAACCTCAATCCCTTTCTCACTAACAATGAAACCCAACAACTTACCGGATCTCACTCCAAACGTACACTTGTTTGGATTCAGCCTCGATTTGAATTTTCTCAACCTTTCAAACAACTTCTGCAAGTTTACCAAGTGCTCCTCTTCTGTCTGAGACTTCGCAATCATATCATCCACGTACACTTCAATCTCTTTGTGCATCATGTCATGAAAGAGAGTCGTCATAGCCCTCTGATAGGTAGCACTGGCATTCTTCAGCCCAAATGGCATCACCTTATAGGAGAACGTGCCCCATGGTGTAATGAATGTCGTCCTTTCCATGTCTTCTGGCGCCATCTTAATCTGATTATAACCAGAGAAACCATCTATGAAAGAGAAAACCGAGGATTGAGCAGTATTATCAACCAATACATCAATGTGAGGTAATGGGAAGTCATCTTTCAGACTGGCTCTGTTCAAATCCCGGTAATCGACACACATCCTAACTTTACCGTCTTTCTTCGGCACGGGAACGATGTTGGCTACCCACGGGGGATAAGTAGTAACTGACAGAAAACCCGCATCCAACTGCTTCTGAACCTCTTCCTTGATTTTGACAGCCATATCAGGACTAGTTCTCCGAAGCTTCTGCTTGACTGAAGGACAATCTTCCCTGAGAGGTAGCCTATGCACCACAATATCTGTATCCAACCCAGGCATATCTTGATACGACCAGGCGAATATCTCCACATATTCTCTCAGCATTTCAATCAGCCCTCTCTTGACATCTTCCTTCAAAGCGGCCCCGATCTTGATCTCTCTTCTGGCGTCCTCAGTACCAAGATTAATAATCTCCAACTCCTCCTGATGAGGTTGGGTGACCCTTTCCTCCTGCTTCAATAATCTGACCAGTTCCTTGGGGAGTTCACAATCTTCCTCACTCTCCTCTTCAGCTTGGTAGATGGGATTATTGAAATCATACTGAGTTGTAACAGAACTGTTTATAGTGGAGTCCGTAAGATCGATTCTACATGTTTAATGCTTTATTTTAGAAAAAAGAGTTCAAAAAGTCACAAAAACAAAAACATTGCCATTTTTATTATTTTGAAAAATGAAAAACAAAAACGGAAAGACAGGGATCACAAAATTGTTTGCAAAACGTCCTTTATTCATGATATCATTGAAAAACATGATGAGGCCCTACAATGAACCACTACGCCTTGGGCAGAACGTAGGGTTTTGTGAAAAATGAAAAACAAAAGAAAATTACTCTGTTTGAAGAGTAACTTGGACCACTTCTTCGGCTGTCCAATTGTTGATCGACTCCCCTGGAGCGCACGGGCAAACCCAGTTGTTCAGATCACAATCACTGTCCCCGTCTTCACTACCGCCTGCAAAGATGTCTCCATGATTCATCAGCCCAGCGCTGGTGAAGGTACTCGGCCCTTTCTGCTCACCCTGCTCCGCCTGCAGAGGTTGATAACCAATACCGAATTTGTCTTCTTTGACGGGCAAATCAACCATCTTGCCCCAGCCTTCTGCATTGCCCGAGTTGACAACCTCCATAGCCTGCTTGTATGATGCAATCGAGGCACTTGGCTTCTTCTGCTCAACGAAAGCCACCTTCTCAATAGCAACAGTCTCGAACGCTTGGCATAAAGTTTCATGGATCTCGCCATCCACCTCCACATATTTGAAAGAGGATAAATGACTCACCAGAATGTCCTCCTCGTCGCACACTGTTACAATCTGACCGTTCCAAACATTCTTCAGCTTCTGATGGAGAGTTGACGAAACTGCCCCAGCCCCATGTATCCAGGGACGCCCCAATAAACAACTATATGTTGGTTGGATATCCATCACATAGAAGACAATATTGAACACCTCCGGGCCAATCTTCACAGGCAATGTGACTTCACCAAAAACAGACCGTTTAGATCCATCAAAAGCACGAACAATAAGATCGCTGGGAGTGAGGACAACCCCTTCAACATCTATCTTGCTCAAAGTCTTCTTGGGCAACACATTCAAAGACGAGCCAGTATCTACCAACACATGTGACAACATGACGCCTTTGCACTCCATGGTGATATGCAGAGCTTTGTTATGGTTGCGACCTTCCGGCGTCAGATCCAAGTCTGTGAACCCCAAGCCATGCCTCATGCTCACATTAGCAATAACACCCTCCAACTGGTTGACAGAAATCTCCTGAGGCACGTAAGCCAGATTCAACATTTTCAGCAAGGCATTACGGTGTGCCTCAGAGCACAGCAACAGAAACAGAATAGAGATTTTGGACGGAGTTTGATTCAACTGATCTACAATCTTGTAGTCACTCTTCTTAATAATCTTCATAAACTCCTCCACATCCTTCTCAAATGAGCCCTCAGGCGCCTCCTTCTGAACAGGTTCTTCCTCAACCACAGCTTGCTTACCCTTCGCTTTGGCAAGAGCCTCAGCATTGTTGTCTCTCAAAGGCTGCGGTGCAAACAAACGACCGCTTCTAGTAAAACCTCCTGGTCCCCCTACATTGTCCACAACTGGACCAACAGTCACTGGAGCTCTACTTGGCAAACCAATCGTCATTGGAGTTTGATTAACTGGCCTGATCTGACTTTCTAACCTTTGGTTGTTGCGGTAAGCATTGTCATACTTCCACTGCACAACCCTACTATTCTCAACAGGACTTCTACCAGACACCGCAACAGTAGTGGGAGCATTGACAGTTACTGGAGCAGAAATGGTAACAGGAGTACCAACGGTTGTAGAAGCACTAACAGTTCTCTGGCCACGTCCAGAACCCTCAGACGGTTTGAAATAAATGGTGACAGTTGACACCATCCCACGTTCTTTCACAGCCCTAGCAAACTGCAAACAACCCTCATCCATCAAACCTGGATACCATTCTTCAACTGTATACAACCATTCTCCAAATCACAGTCTACACAGCCCTCATAACAGCCCGGGTACACTCCCCCATCCAACAGACGCTCTTTCACCACCAACAGGGACGTCTGAATCTCTTCAACATCAACTACCAAATCCAAGGCTTCTTCACCTTCCACATTATTCACCCTATGCGAACCATGCTGAGGCATAGGATTGTTCACAACATTAGGCACAGGAGCAAAATTGATTGTTTTGGCGTCAATTAAGTCCTGGACCTTATGATGAAAAGCCCGACAGTTCTCAATATGGTGCCCCGGTGCACCAGAATGGAAGTCACAACGAACGTTGGCATCATACCCAGCAGGTATCTTCGTCACCGGACCCATAGTGTGTAACTCAACAAATCCCAACCTGAGCAATTCGGGAAGCAACTCAGCATATGTCATAGGTAACGGGTTGAAGCGACGATCCGACATTCTTTGTCTCGACTGAAATGGACGTTGTTGTTGTTGTTGTTGTTTTTGTTGTTGTGGTGCTCTTTGTTGTTGTTGTTGTCGTGGTTGAGGTGCTGGAGACAAGCTATCCTGGAAGAAGTACATCCACATCTTCTCATCATCTGTGTAGGTAGAGATCTTTCTGTAGTAAGCCTGCACATGGGTGCAAGGACAAGAAGTACCGTTGTATTTGTCAAAAGAAGGTGCTTTGAACTTGCAAGGGATCCTCATCCCTTCAACCAATCCCATATTTGTAACATCAAACCCCAAAGAGTTCTGACACTCCATGGCTCTGATCTTCTCAGCTAGGGCATCAACCCTCCTATCCCTTTCGTCAGTTCTTCCCACAACTTCATCATCCTCACTGAGGAGAGTAAACATATCCTCCTACCTATCACCCAATGGAGCAGGATTACGGACTGGAGCACGAGTCACTCTGGCATTAGCTATCTCTGGAGCAATAGGTTGAACGTTGATTCTGATACCCCTCAACTCATCACCCACAGCATAGTTGTTGATGGGAACAGCAGCAGTAACATTGTCATTGATTGGGCCTCCCTCTGGCAAAGTATGGTTGACAGGTGGAATTGCAGCTTCATGTCTCTGAACCAAGGCTCGCAGTTCCTCTTGACCTTGCGAAACCCCTTGCATCATATGCATGACCTGGGCCATGTTAGCCCTCATCTCTGCTAACTCAGCTTGCACTTGATCCATATTCCTCTGTTGATTGAACCTCGTAGAGTAGCGGTGCGGACGTTGATCAGCAATCCTGCCTGAAACAGGAACCAGAATGAGAAGTCTTGTTCAAGAACACCTGTAATGCAAGAATGATATGTGTATGATGCTAATGATGCGTATGATGCACATGATATGTTCATTCCTCAGGCATTCAAAAGCCTACTTCATCTTTCAAAAGATGGCAACCTGCAACAATGAACAACACAGAAGCAGACTACACGGGATAATAAGCACAAGGTGAAACATCAACATCCTCATCTATAGATGTGAGCACAAGGATCATACAACAATATTCAAGAAAATATCCAAATAATAAGAGTACAAGGAATCCCATCCCACAACCCTGGAGGTGATTCTCAATATAAACAACAGATACAAGCTAAGAAAGATATCCTCCAGGAATGAGAGTCTTCAGATACTGGCACTGATCTATCAACAGGTCGCATTCTGAACACTCAGGCAGAGGAGTGATCTTCTCCTTCAGTTGCCTTCTGAGCTCCACAACTTCTCCTCCAAGTTGGTTCTCTGATGCAAGCCTCAGGTCTACCTCCTTCTTCAATTGGATGTCTTTGTCTTTGAGCTGCTTTTCCAGGTCTCTTATCTTCTTCTGGTAATTGGCTTCCGCTCTTTGCAACCTCAAGCGCTCACAGTGTTCTCCATCCAACATTGCTTCTACCTCCTCATAGGACCTCTTCTTGCTTCCCAACCTGCTAGCACCTTCACCTTGCACTCCTTTGAGCTTGTGAGCCAAGTTCAACTTATCAGCTTTGGCTTTGTAAAGCTCCATCTGGTTATCTTGTTCCTTCTCTTTCAACCGACGATTCTCCATTAAGGCTTGTTTATAATTCTCAGCAGACACATTCTCAGAAAGGATCAAAGGCGGTTGCTCCTGCAATGGTTCCATTCTATCATAGGGTAACAACAAAGTCTCAATTCTCTTCTTGACCCAATCAATGTAATCAGGCATAGCAATGGCAAACTTCTTCCCTAGCACAGCTCCATCCTTGACACCAATAGTCTTCCAAGCTCTTCCCACTTGCTCCAATCTAGCAGGGTCACTCCGCTTCTCAAAATACACACTCTCTGCTATCTCAGCGTCTAGTGGTCTTCCATTCATAACAAACCCCAAGTGACGAAGAGAAAGAACCGGATTGTAATTGATGCAACCCTTAGTCCCTACAAGTGGCACATTACGAAATTCTCCATAACTCATGATGACATTACGCACATTCAACCTGTAAGCTTGCCACCTGATATCATAGGAAGTGAGAGACATAATCCTTTGAGACCACTTATGAGTGCCCTGGGTATCCACAAAAGGTCCACTGGTTGGCAGAAAGGACAAGAACCATCTGAGTAGCAAAGGGAGACAACACCTGATAGCTCCACCCTTACCATGCCTGTTGTGTATAGCATAGTAAGTGTCAGCTAACAAGGTAGGAACTGGGCTTCCTCCAAGGAAAATAGTGATAGCAGCAAAGTCCACAAAATTAGGCATACTCGGGAACAACACAACTCCATAGATCATGATAGACAACTGAGCATTGAAAGCTTCCCAATTCCCCTTCTTCGCTTTTTCCTTAGCCATGCTCACCAAGTACTTCAAAGACAAACCCACAACATCACCACTTGCTTTCCAATGGTCACTCACTTCCTTGATGCTCAAATAAAGAGCCTTAGCAACAACCCTGAAATCAACCTCCTTTGGCACATCCAGGAAAGGCACCTGGTACTTGATCGGGACATTCATCAGGATAGAATACTCTTCGAGAGTGGGCAATAACTGATAATCTTGGAAAGTGAAGCAACGGAGCTCTGGATCATAAAACTGTAGGAGAGTCTGCAACGGTACTGGATCTACCACCATCTTCAACAGTGTCAGAATATCCCCATACTGGTCATCAAACATCTTCTGATTACCGCCGGTCACAAGATTGCTCAGCTCTATCAAAGATGTCAATGGCTCACGGTGAAAACTGTAGGTGCAAGTCTTCCTCTTCGACCCTGGAATGGTTGCCATCTCTCACAGTGAACAGACTCTTGAATGAACCTGAGAAATGATATGCATGAGGAGATTAGCTTTTTTTTATTTCTTTTTTTATCATCATTTTTTTATTGCATTATATTTTGAAAATAAACATGCTATGATGCAAATGATGCAAACACGACTGGTTGGTTGTGTGTTACGGAGCACAGGTTCAAAGCTTCGGCCTGAACTCGCAACCACAAAGTCATCTGAGACCCAAAGTCATCTGAGACCCATTCTTCAGAACCAAGTCACCAACAGGAACCAAGAGTCACCAACGAAATACGGTCACCAACAGATCAAGTCACCAACTGTACCTGTAATGATTCATTCCCTCCCCACTCACGGGTGTCATCTAGGTCAGGGTAAGGTCAAGAGAAACGCAGGATAAACAACCCTTTCAAGAGTATCATCCTGTACACACCCGTTGTATGAACCGATAATACCCCATCAGGATCTGAACTGCTCGTGATACCATGTTCCGCTAAGTGGCGCAATACCACCCGCTTCCCATGAATCACTCTATTCCTAGGTGTCCTAAAGTTCACTCATAGCCTGGGTATTAGGCCTTTTACCTCTTGTAACTCCCACCCCATAGAGAGACAGGCACACAGCCAACACAATGAAAGCATGATGAATGCAAACATAAATTCAAACATAAATACAAACATATACAATCACAGCATAAACATAAATGCAATAAATGAAACAGTAAAATCAACCAACACTATCCTATAGAGCGCTAGGATTGACTCGCTTAGGGAAGATGGACCAGCAAGAGGTCAACTTCTCTTAGTCCCCAGCAGAGTCGCCAGCTGTCGCATTACGCGAAAAACCGGCGGGAAAACGAAACAACAGATCCGCCACCGTGCGTTATTTATCCCAAAGGAGGGAAAGGAAACGCTCGAAGTAAACCTGGAAAAGACATGGTCTCGCGACCAGAGAAAGATGGGTACGGGAGTCGGTTATGCGAAGGGAAGGTATTAGCACCCCTACGCATCCGTCGTACTCGACGGGATCCACGCTCAGAAAGAATAGAAGAAAGGTTGCTAAAAACTGCTCACAAACCGCACAGACACACTGGCAGGAAACACAGATGAAAGACGGAAGAAAATAACTCGGCAGGATGTCGCATCCTGGGCCTACGTAGTCTGTCAGACACAGACATTAGAGTCGACGTAGTTCGGCAACAGGGGAAACGTGCTCGCTAGGATGTCGCATCCTATGCATACGTATCTTCTCTGACCGGAGAGAAATCAGAGCACTCGTAGCTCGGCTAACGCACGCCAAACAAAACCCACACAGGAAACCGACTGCCAATCGCTGGACTTACGTCAGACTCCACACAAACAGGAAAACATGGAAACCGAATGCCAATCGCTGGACTTACATCAGACTCTGAACCAACAAACACACACACAGGAAACCGACTGCCAATTGCTGGACTTACGTCAGACTCCAACAAGCAAACAAGACACAGGAAACCAACTTCCAATCGCTGGACTTATGTCAGACTCCAACACACACAAAGGGTTGAAAAAGAAAAAGGGCGCCCAGAGAGATCTGCTCATCTCCTACCTACGTACCTCATCTGGTATGAGGATCAGGGCGACGTAGTTCCCCTAAACAGGGAAAGAACTTCTAACCTAACCAGAGACAAAGGGGATAACAAACTACTAGGGAGACTACGACTCGAGCCTAGAAGTTGTCATGCATACGATCCCTATGTTGAGGTTTCTATCCTAACTTGCACAGGAAGCAAGCTATCCTAAACAACACAATCAAACAAGTACAAGCACAATAAAGCAAGCACACACACTATATGCAAACAATTGGCTCACACAAGGCTAGGCTGTAGAAACAAGCCAACTGGAATGGTGTGTTTTTAGCTCTTAACCCTAACATTGAGAGTTAGGGTGAAGCAGATGAAATGGGAAGTGAGGGTAAGACCTCACAGCTCTTATCCCTGGCCTGGGAAAGCTTGAATCAAATAGAAAGTGTGGGAGTTCAGAATGAAGGAACTCTTCTCCACAGATGACTGACACTGCAAGATCTTGGGTTCTTATTCACAATGCATCAACACATGGTGTGTGAGCAAAATGAATGACACAACTGAATAGCAGGGGATGGATTACACATCCCTTTTATCTGCCAATTGCCTCTTAAGAGGACTTTACCTGCTTGGCACAAAATTAAACATCCACAAACATTGCCTCTTAAGGAGGGCTTCAGACAGGTGCCTACCAATAACAATAGGTCTTCCAGACTACATGAAGATCAAGGAATTATACCTCAGTGGTATGCAAACCACAAGCAATGCCAAGCAAGTTCAAATGAACTTAAAGCAACTTAGGTACCTGTGGAAACAGCTAAACCAATCAGTACACAGTCCAGACCAACAGTCAACAGTCAATATCAAACAGGCAACAAGTCATCATCAGATAATAATGAGTAATCCACAAGGCAAACACAAATGAATTATCCTCAACCTACAAAACACACAAAGGTTAGCAAATAACAACAAATGACCAAGCTTAAATGAAGGAGCAACATCAACCATGGAAATGTACACTTGAACCTGAAATTCACAACCCAAATGGTAAGTCCAAACCACTAGGTCAAAGCCTAGGGTCAAAAGAGGATCAAAAATCCAAAACAGAACTTCAAACTCAACATGGATCATATTTAATCAATCAAGAGCAAGTCCTAAAAAGGACCAAAGCAAAATCATCATGCAAGTTCATGTAATAGGTATGTGAAGTCAAAGACCAATTCAAGGCACACATTTGAACATTAAGAATGAAAAATCCCAATCAAAACAGAAATGATTCAAATAATTCTGGAAAAAATCATGAACATTCAACACATCCTAAACATCCATAATACAAAAAATCAGAAGCATTAGAGGTTATTTGGCATGGAAATCAAATTGTACAAGTTGGACAATCAATTGTGTGACACAAATTGTCACACCATGTTAACACAAGAATAAAACAGAAATGGTGAATGAGAAAAATGTCAAACCAAAGCCAAAATGTCCATTAGTGTGTCTAGAATCAGCATGTGAAATTTCAAGTCCATTAGATAAAAAACAAGCATTTCATGATAGTTTGAACACAGCAAGGTCATAAATGTACATATGATCAATCAACCTAGAACAAATTAATTTTCCAGCCATGCACAACTTTCCAATTCATGATCATGAAAGCCTAGACAAAGCAAGGAGCATTTTGCAAAAAATTGGGATTGAATTGGATGATTTTTCAATTTTATATGATTTTATGAAGTTGGCATAAAATTTGAAGTTTAAAAATGAACAAGGCTTGGCAAATGGAGGCAAAATGTGAAAAAATGATGAACAATTTGAATAAAGCGCTCGGCCAGAATCGAACCTTGGCCAAATTTGAATGTGAGTGCGTCTAAGTGAAACGACATCGTTTCACTGGAAAACCCTAAGCCTGGCGAAATTCCAGAATTCGTAGCTAATGATGAATATTTCGTAGCAAAACATGAACATTCGTAGCTAATTCTGGAAAATGTGATGATCTTCATCTTCCTCATGAAGATGAAGATGAAGATGACATGAACTTCAAATGCAAATTTCCAGATTTCCAGAAAATTCTCAGAATCCAACAAAATTTATACCATTCGAATCCTTGTTTCATGTACACTAAAGATCCACAATCAAATCATGCTAAAACATCATAACAAGCTTGAATCGAAGAAAATCAAAATGGACATTCAAATTTCAAACACACATAACTTCATGAATAATGCACCATTTCAATTGATTTTTTCACCAGAATGATCACCAACACAAGATCTACACAAATATAACAATGAATTTGAGAATTAGTGAGATCGAAACTTGACCTCTTGAAGAACAGCAAGCTGGAAACGCGTGCTACAAGGCTCAGCAATGGTCCAAATCTCCTCTATGATCCTTGTTATGATGGTTGATGAAGAAATGGAAGCTCCAACACGTATGAATCTAGCTCAACTTGCAAACTCCATTGAACCTTCAAGCTTTAAGTGTGGTCAAAACTGGCACGAATTCCTCCAAATCCACGTTCAATTTGCCTCAAAAACACTGCATAATCATGAATTCATCAAGAGAAATGGTCCTTCTGTGAAGAAATTGGAAGTTCTTGGTGAGAGAAAAATTTGATTGATTTCAAGATCTAGATCTGAAAAATGTTGTTAATGGCAAATGCAGTTGTGATTATGCTTATATATGTCTTGCTAATCAATCTGAAATCACTCTTAAGCCATGGTTAATTGAGATTAACAAGTTACAAGGTGTGTGCACAAATTGGTGTTTTCACCTCATGTATGAGATGCATGCGTGAACAGTGCTCCATGCTGGCCCAAATCCACTCAAAAAAGGCCGATGCACACTTTGGAATTGGTATTTCATGCTTATGATCACCCAAATTGATTTTGATAACTTTCCCTTCAAAAACTTCATGAATAAGCATGTGATCATATGTCCAAATTTTATGCAATGTGATTGTTTATTTGGAAACTTCATGTCATGAGGAGAATTGTGCAAAAAGAACCACCAAATTTAGAGTCTTGGTTCAAAAGATATGGCCATTTGAAATTCCAAGCACACTTTGCCATGAATTGATCATAACTCCTTAACCATTCATTAGAAATTCATGATCTTGGACTTTTTGGAAATGGGAGAGAGAGATATTCAACTTTCATGTTGGACAAAATTTCATTTGAAGCTTCTTTGATGTTGGAAAGTTGAGTTGAAGTTGGTCCAAAAACTTGCTATTTTTGGAAACTTGAAAATTACAGGTCATTTTCCATTTCTGGAAACTTTTGATCTGGCTTCAAATCCTTCAAGATAAATGTTTAACATGAAGAATAAACCTCTTTTAGACATGAATGAAGTGTCTCAAACCAATTCTCCATCTCCTAGCCCTCAGTTGACTTGCAGTTGACTTTTATGGGCCTCAGATGACTTGATAATGCACTGTGGACTTTGAACCTCTAACACTTGGTCAACTTGCATCAAAATGAACCTTGGGTTGTGTAAGCTCTCTAGAACAACCATAGGGCCTTTATCTCATGGAAAAACCCTTGTTCTCTTGCACAGATGAAACTCCTTGATACCAGTTTTGACTGAGGAAATGCAAGGTACTATGCAATGTTAAATGCAATGCTAATGACCTAAAAATGAAATGAATGTACAAATGGGAGGTGCAAATTTGAGGTGCTACATTGAGGATACTCAAAAAAGTTCAAATACGCATGAAATGAAGAGTTAAAGAACTTCCCTTGATGGTTTTTGACCATGGGCTGAGATTGCTTCATGAGCAAGGCATTATGATGCACAGATGAATTAGGGTTTCTCTGAAGAACAAGCCTCAAATCCTTTGACTTGCTTTGATCAAAAATGATGAATTGAGATCCTAGGGAGGCATATTTGATGAATGAGAGCTTTGGGGACCATTACCATGCTTGTTATCATCTCTTCTTGACCATGTCTTTGTACATAGGATATCCTAGAAGCTTTGGATCTTGTGATTGCTCAAGCTACAAACAAAAGATGTTAGTGACATATTTTTGTGCTTTTGGTTAATAAACAAAATGAGAAAAGCAATGATATACAATTCAAGCATTCTTGGTGATCTCAAACCACTCACAAGGAGTCCCTCCCAAAGGGAAAGGGAACCAAGATGCTCAATGATCCTTGAGGCTATGCAATGCAATATTATGATGCCATGAGGGATCTTAGGGACAAAATTGGGGTCTTACACCGGTTACCGGGCATATAATAGGTGACCAACCAAAGTGTGAATTGGGGAATATTCCCAAAACACTCATCATCCGAAAAGAGGGCAAAAAGCAAACTCGATTATGGGATGGACATTCGATTCCAAAACAGGGATACGAATCTTACTCAACCGGGGAAGAACAAAAGGCTTCGACCAAAGAGTGCATGAGATATATTATCTATTACCGTCAGAACATAGATAATATATTCGCATGGAAGATTATCCACAACCGGTTAGTGGGTTAATAAAGGATAAATCGACCGACAAAGAGAAAGGCATCGGGATACCGAAACTAGGTATATAATGATGACCATTCAAGGGGAGCAACCAACATTACCGACAACTGGTAACTGAAAGAGGGCTTGCCGGGGATAAAATTGCCTAATCAGAGTAATTATCCAAAAGAAATGAGGGAATATCACCACCGCATATTGGATAATGATAACCGTCAAGGAAGGGATTACATCTATCAGATACTGGGTAGAAAACCACGGAAGAGTAACCGTCATCAATTAGGATGAACAAGAAGGTTAACTCTGCAAAGGGGGGAAAATAGGGTTTATAACTGCCTGTATGAGGGTAGAAAACCACAAACTCTGCCGAGGATAAGATGAATGATTACCGATTACTGAGAAATTATTTATTTATACCACAGGGAACTAAAGGAAACAGTCACAAGAGGCCAATTTAGGATCAAACCGAAGAGGCACACTGAATCAAGACTCGTCCTAGTGAGGATATAACTCAATAGGGAAACCCATCCCAATATATGTGTTGGGAGGAAGCGAAAACAACCGTTGTCCACGAGGATATAACTCAGTGGGGAATGCGGAAGGAAAGATAAACACTTTCTGCTTAATGGGCTGACTCTACATTGAGGGATCAGACACCGACATCTGCTTGGGGAATGTATTACCAACTAGCAGAGGATAACAAACATAGATATATGGTAAAGCATGCAATATGAATACCCGAATGTTCGAAAAATTATATGCACATATGCGTAGTTTATGTATGATGAATGCTGACAAACAGACATTTCTAATACAAACGGGCTCCAAGGAGTACAAACATCCGGTACTTCATCTCAAGAGAGAAAGCCAAATTCACCGGAGAGTAACCAATCTGCCGGGGATCAGAGATACCAGGAAGCAACAAAATCTCTGCAGGGGATGAATCATTGGTCATTCCAACTGGGGAAAGGAGTTCATTGCACAAATAAAAATCTCCCACATAAGCCAATCTACTGGGGAATCCATCCGACGAGGTAAAGGGATTATGGGGGTCAACCACCAAGTACCGTACCAACCAAGGAGATCATATCTGCTGAGGAGATTGCTACTCCGCTAAAGGGGAGAGTGGTGAATATCTCAACAAACATTCCACTCAATAGTACAAACCGCAAAAGGCTCCGGAGGAAGAAGATACAGTTATGTCAGGAATATGAACAAATGTCTTACCTTGTTGGAGATCATACCATCCTTGGGAGAGCACTGAGGATCTCCTAAGTATCCTTTTGTCATTGTGAATGTTCACTTTGTTTAAAAACAAGTTATGAAAAATTCGTTTATTCAAAACAATGATATTTTCTCAATTAAAACATATGAAACATTTGTTGAATAGAAACAAATAAGAGTGCAAATAGTTGGATAAAAGGCTCAATTTTATTTGATGGAATGGTAGTCTGCAAATGGCAAGACTCCATAGATCTTTACAAATTTGAAATTGGTGATATATATTGGAAAAGGGCTACATTGAACATAATGACCATTTCTCCACCAATTCTGAATCCGATGTATTCGAAGCTTCAGTTTATGACGAATGAGCAAGAATCTCCGACGGATGACAGTTGTAGAACAAATTCTTGTCAGGATGTAGTTACTTGCCAATCCCTAATTTTTGCCTAGATTGCCCCAGGATGAGGTACTCAATCTAGCGGGATACAAATATTCTTTTTTTGTGTCTCTAACTTTTTCCTGGACCGCCCTTTCGGGTTTTCAATCTACCGAGACGCTCATTTTTGCCTAAGCCGCCCTTTCGGGTTTTCAACTTAGCGAGCTATTTTGTTTTTATTTTTAGGCAAAGTACTTCTTGACTGCATCTGAATTCACAGGACGAGTGAAATCCTCCCCATCCATAGTTGTAAGTATCAAAGCACCGCCTGAAAAGGCTCTCTTAACAACATATAGACCTTCATAGTTTGGAGTCCACTTGCCCCTGGAATCGGGCGCGAAAGACAAGACTTTATTGAGCACAAGGTCACCTTCTCAGAACACACGAGGCTTGACCTTCTTATCAAAAGCTTTCTTCATTCTCTGCTGATATAACTGACCATGGCACATGGCAGTCAATCTCTTCTCTTCAATCAAATTCAGTTGGTCATAACGACTCTGAACCTATTCAGCATCACTCAACTTGGCCTCCATCAAGACTCTCATTGATGGGATCTCCACCTTTACTGGGAGTACAGCCTCCATGCCATAAACAAGGGAGAAAGGGGTTGCCCCTGTTGAAGTACAGACAGACGTACGATATCCATGTAAGGCAAATGGCAGCATCTCATGCCAATCTTTATACGTGACAACCATCTTCTGGATAATTTTCTTGATATTCTTATTAGCAGCTTCAACAGCCCCATTCATCTTGGGTCTGTAAGGAGAAGAATTGTGATGGGCGATCTTGAACTCACTACACAGCTCTTGCATCATTTTGTTGTTCAAGTTAGATCCATTATCAGTAATGATCTTATCTGGCACACCATAATGGCATATGAGTTGATTCTTGATAAACTTCACGACCACCTGCTTGGTCACATTTGCATACGAGGCCGCTTCAACCCACTTGGTGAAGTAATCAATTGCTACGAGAATAAATCTGTGTCCGTTGGACGCTTTTGGCTCTATCATGCCAATCATGTCAATTCCCCACATGGAGAAAGGCCAAGGTGATGAGATCACATTCAAAAGTGTCGGGGGAATATGGATCTTATCCGCATAAGTCTGACACTTATGGCATTTCTTCACATATTTGCAGCAGTCAGACTCCATTGTCAGCCAATAGTAGCCTTCTCTCAACATCTTTCTAGCCATGGCATGTCTAATGGAATGAGTACCAAATGAACCCTCGTGAACCTTAGTCATCAACAAGTCTGCTTCATGTCTATCCACGCATCTGAGAAGAACCATGTCAAAATTTCTCTTATAAAGCACATCGCCATTGAGGTAGAAACTGCCTGACAATCTTCTCAAAGTCTTTCTATCTTTCACAGATGCTCCAGGCGGATAAACCCGGTTCTGAAGGAAGCACTTGATATCATGATACCATGGCTTATCATCTTTCACTTCTTCTACTGCGAACACATGAGCTGGTCTGTCCAAGCGCATTACAGTGATATTGGGGACTTTATTCCAAAATTTAACCACAATCATCGAAGCAAGTGTAGCAAGAGCGTCTGCCATCCGATTCTCATCTCGAGGAATATGATGGAAGTCAACCTCAGTAAAGAACGTTGAAATCCTCCTCGCATAATCCCTATATGGAATGAGACCAGGCTGATTCGTTTCCCATTCACCCTTAATCTGATTAACAACGAGGGCCGAATCACCATATACATCAAGATGCTTGATCCTTAGATCAATGCATTCCTCCAATCCCATAATTCAGGCCTTATACTCAGCCATATTATTCGTGCATTTGAAAGATAGCCTTGCTGTAAAAGGAATATGTGTGCCCTGAGGAGTAATAATCACTGCCCCAATACCATTTCCATACTGATTTACAGCGCCATCAAACACCATACTCCATCTGGAACCAGGCTCTGGCCCTTCGTCGAGTGTAGGCTCATCACAATCTTTCATTTTCAAATACAGAATCTCCTCATCTGGGAAGTCATACTGAACAGACTGATAATCCTCAATTGGTTGATGTGCCAAGTGGTCAGCCAAGATACTACCCTTTAATAGCCTTCTGAGCTCGATACTCAATATCATACTCAGATAACCACATCTGCCAACGGGAAGTCCTCCCTGTTAAAGCAGACTTCTCGTAGATGTACTTGATTGGATCCATTTTGGATATCAACCAAGTCGTATGATTTATCATGTACTGGCGTAAGCGCTTAGCAGTCCAAGCCAAAGCACAACATGTCTTCTCAAGCATTGAGTATCGAGACTCACAGTCAGTGAACTTCTTGCTCAGGTAGTAGATGGCATATTCTTTCTTCCCTGATTCGTCTTGCTGACCAAGGACACAACCCATTAAGTCTTTAAGAACAGTTAGATACATGATCAAAGGTCTTCCTTCCACGGGCGGCGATAGGATCAGAGGTTCGGACAAATACTCTTTAATATTGTCAAAAGCTTTCTGGCAATCATCGGTCCAATCATGGGACTGATCTTTCCGTAGGAGCTTGAATATCGGCACACATGTGGCAGTCATGTGGGATATGAATCTGGAAATATAATTCAAGCGGCCAAGAAAACCTCGGACTTGCTTCTCAGTTTTGGGCGCAGGCATCTCTTGTATTGCTTTGACCTTTGCAGGATCAACCTCAATACCTGTTTCACTGACAATAAAGCCCAATAACTTGCCGGAACGGACTCCAAATGTACACTTGTTGGGATTCAGACGAAGCTTATACTTCCTCAAACGCTGAAAAAGCTTTAACAAGTGCTCTACATGTTCAACTATCGTTTTTGACTTGGCGATCATATCATCAACATACACCTCGATCTCCTTGTGCATCATATCATGAAACAAGGTGGTCATAGCTCTTTGATACGTGGCTCCGGCGTTCTTCAAACCGAAGGGCATCACTCGATAACAAAATGTTCCCCAAGGTGTGATGAATATTGTCTTCTCCATATCCTCGGGTGCCATTTTGATCTGATTATATCCGGAAAATCCGTCCATAAATGAGAAGACATTGAATTTAGCTGTGTTATCTACCAACATATCAATATGTGGTAGCGGGAAATCATCTTTCGGATTAGCTTTTTTCAAGTCTCTATAGTCCACACACATCCGGACTTTTCCATCTTTCTTAGGCACGGGCACAATATTGGCCACCCATTGCATATATGTAGAAGTCACCAGAAACCCTGCATCAATTTGCTTCAGAACCTCCTCTTTGATCTTTACTGCCATATCAGGATGAGTTCTTCTAAGCTTCTGCTTTACAGGCATGCACTATGGCTTCAAGGGTAAGAAATGTTGCACAATATCGGTATCTAGACCTGGCATGTCTTCATATGACCAAGCAAAGACATCAACATATTCTCGTAGCAATTCAATCAACCCCTTCTTAACAGATTCTTCCAGGAGTGCCCCAATATTCACTTCTCGCACACAATCCTCAGACCCCAAGTTGACTGTTTCCAGATTCTCAAGATGCGGCTGAATGATCTTCTTTTCATGCTTAAGTAAACGGGTGATCTCATCAGGAATCTTTTCAACATCATCTTTTTCTACCTCAAATACAGGGAATTCAAAATTGGGAGATGGTGTTGGATCATTATGTTCAATGGGTTTGATCAACCTGCATAATGATTTTGGATATGAAAAGCTTTAGAATTCAAACAAGGCAAATCATTATGCAGATGAAAAGATTGATTTTATTTTATTTCTTTTTTAGGTTTTATGTGATCACCAATTTCATGCAAAAAAAAGCAAAAAGGGAAAATAATTGGAAAAACAAACAATTAACATGAATTTATTGAATGAAAATATCATTGTATTAATGCGCCAACAATGTCCTCACTCCTCCTTTTGGCATGGGAGGAGGGTTTTTTAACACAATGAACATTACTTCGACTTATGGATAACTGTTGGAATATCCACAGCGACCCAATTATTGCAGATTCCCCCAGGGATGACGAAGTTGCCAGAATCCTCTGTATCGTCTTCCAAAATGGCAGCAGCCTCCTTGCCTTGACTGGTGTGGATGAACCCTCCATTCTTGAACAACCCTTGCGTGTTGAAAACCCCAGATGAATAAATTATGCCAACCCGAGACTTGTTGTCTTCTAGCTCAATCATCTTCCCTAAACCAGCAGTTACACCACACTCAATGGCCAACTTTGCATCTTTATAGGAAGCAAATGAAGGAAGTCTCTTCTCAATAGGCTCAGCAATAGACAAAGCTTGGAAAGGAGTTCCAACTTCATCCTCAGCATTTATGTATGAGAAGGAAGACAAGTGGCTAACCAGGAGAGCCCTTTCTCCCCCTGCCACCACCAGCTTCTTATTCTTCACAAATTTCAGTTTCTGGTCTAGGGTGGATGTCACGGCGCCTGCCTCGTGAATCCATGGTCTACCTAAGAGGCAGCTATACGATGGGTGAATATCCATAACCTGGAAGGTGATCTGGAAATCACTTGGTCCGATTTTGACTAGGAGATCAACTTCCCCAATCACAGTTTTACGCGACCCATCGAAAGCCTTCACAACTACTCCACTCTGCCTCATGGGAGGCCCTATATGTGACAGTTTTAAGAGAGTGGATTTCGGCAATACATTCAGTGATGACCAAGTGTCCACCAGCACATTGGACATGGCGTCGTCTTTGCAGTTCATAGATATATGTAATGCCAAGTTATGGTCTCTTCCCTCCTCGGGGAGATCAGAGTCACAGAAACTCAGGTTGTTACAAGCGGTAATGTCTGCAACAATGCTATCGAATTGTTCTATCGTGACATCATGATCTACATATGCCACATCCAAAACCTTCTGCAGAGCCTCTCTATGTGGTTCTGAATTCAAAAGCAAGGATAACACCGATATTTTGGATGGCGTTTGTAGAAGCTGGTCTACAACATTGTACTCACTTCTCTTGATGAGCCTCAGTATCTCATCACAGTCTTCTTTCACATTGTCGCTTGGGCCAACAGAAGCAGGAGTTCCCAATGTAGAGGAGGGCTTAGCAACAAGTGTCGGATTCGGAGTGCTCACTGCATTCCCAATCGGGGGTTCAACAGAATCAGTTATATCCTGGTGTTTTGGTGGTGTAGAAAACACACGACCGCTGCGGGTCAAACCACTAACATCTGCAATGTAAACAACAGAAGAAGATGGTAAGGACACTTCTTTCCCATTTTCTACCGCAACAGCACTGTAGCGATAGGGAATCGCATTTTCAGAAGAGTATGGTACTAGTCCGGCCGGCTTGATGGTCAAGGTAGGAGAAACCTTCTGCTTGCTACTATCATACTTGATGATAACGGGTTCGGGGATCCGAAACACTGGAGAAATCACATTGACTTCAGGCTCATCTTCGTCAACATTTCTGTTTTGAAGGATCTCAATAACTCCTTCATCCAGCATTTCTTGAACATCTTTGCGCACCTGGCGACAACCTCTTTGATTAACAGAACAAACTCGGCATCTATCGTGGTCAGGTTCATAATGACTATATTCACATAGCAAACGATGCATCTCAACCAGAGATTGTCGAATATGACTGACATATTTGACTTTGTATTTGCCAGGGCAGCCCTGGACCATGTTGACAGATTTCCCATGCTCTGGCAATGGGTTCTTCTTCACATTAGGACCTACGTCCTCGAAACACAATATGCCACACCTCACAAGGTCTTGAACCTTGGTCTTCAAAGGGTAACAATTCTCCACGTCGTGGCCGGGAGCACCAGAATGGTAAACACAGTGTAACTCGGGCTTATACCACCACTAGGGGTTAGCAGGTATAGCCGGTGGGTCTCTCGGAGTAATCAACTTCCTCTCTATCAAAGAGGGATATAATTTTGCATACGTCATTGGAATAGGATCGAAGGTGACCCTTTTCCTCTCGTAACTCGCACTGGTTTAATTACTGTTTCGAGGCTGGTAGGCCTGCTGCTGCGGACGGTGGTGTTGTTGTTGATATTGCGGATGTGGTTGCTGATTGCTATTATGCTGTTGGTACTGTTGATTGTCTCTGAAAACAGGTGCTATGTGAGCCACCTGGTGCTGGTTACCGGCGGGACGCACGGTCTTCCTCCTCACAGAGGGTCTTCTTGGTTTTTATGGGAGGTCACAACATATGCCTCTCCATCTTTCTTATTTGCAAACGCCCCATATCGTTTGGCAGAAGAGCCTTCTTCTCTAGTTAGACGTCTTTCTCTAACCCCTTCTTCTAGACGCATCTCCATGTTCACCATTTCGGTGAAGTCAGAAGGAGCGCTAGCAATCATCATCTCATAATAAAAAGAACTTAAGGTCTTCAAAAAGATCTTAGTCATCTCTTTCTCTTCTTGCGGAGGTACGATCTGTGCTGCTACCTCTCGCCACCTCTGGGCGTACTCTTTAAATGTTTCCTTGTCCTTCTCGGACATGGCCCTCAATTGAACCCTATCGGGAGCCATATCCACATTGTACTTATATTGCTTGACGAAGGCCTCGCCAAGATCATTGAAGGATCGGATGTTCGCGCTGTCTAAACCCATGTACCAACGCAAAGCGGCACCGGACAGACTGTCCTGAAAGTAGTCGATGAGCAATTGGTCGTTGTCGGTCTGAGTCGACATCTTCCTGGCATACATGACCAGGTGGCTGAGAGGGCAGGTATTTCCCTTGTATTTTTCAAAGTCAGGGACCTTGAATTTCACAGGAATCTTCACATTGGGAACCAAGCAGAGTTCGGCAGCAGACTTGCCGAAAAGATCCTTTCCTCTGAGAGTTTTCAATTCCTTGCGAAGCTCAAGAAATTGATCGTTCATAGCGTCCATCTTCTCATAGACATCTGGGCCTTCAGATGACTCAGAATGATAGATGGTGTCGTCTACCCTGGGCATAGTATGCATGACAAGAGGAGGAACAACAAGGACCGGGCTAGATGCCGGCATAGAAGCAAAGGTGGGAGCAGGACCCTCGGGCATGAAATTGGGAGGCATCCCCCATGGGAATCCACTGGCATGGCCATTGGGGCAAAGTGTGGACTGGCTGCAGGCACAGTTGAGGAGACAATCTCAGAGATGACTGTCCTCTGGGGAGGAGTTGAAGGTGTCGGAGAAGACTGACTTTGGGCAGCCAAGAATGATTCCATCAAGGCACTTAATCTGGCCACTTCTTCTTTCAGCTCGCGGTTCTCTTGTTCTAGATGATCCATCAGTCTTGAAATGTTGGCTCTAGTGTAGTACCGATGAGTTAGCTTGTCTTCAAAATAAATGAAGAACACTGAGTTAGACCACAGGACAAGAAGCCGGGAACAAAACCTGCTTATGCACATGATGCATGCAATGCTTGTGCAGATGATTTATTTTCAAAGGAACTTTTGGGTTCTATTCGCAAATTCTTGGAAATATTAAACATTTATCACATGTGGAAATATCTTATCAAATAATATCGGGGAAAAGAAGTACAACATTGCCAATCATATACAAGAGAAAAGGAAAATAATCATCCTATGGATCCCTAAAAACAATCATCCAAAGCTAGGGACACAGGGAGATAGGATGCACGAAGCCTCTTCGCCTCCCTCTCGTAGGCTGCCTCCATATCTTCCTTCTCCTTGGAGAGTCGATCATACTTCCTTTTCCAAAACATGGAAGACTGAGGAAGTAGAGAAGTCCATGCATCATCAGGATCATCAATAACTTGGTGAAGCAACTCCTCCCTTTCACGGATCCAAGCACGTGATCGGTCTTCGTCTCTCAACTCCTCTACTCCTTGGTTAGGGAGGGTTGAAGGCCCAGCCATAACCAAAGGTGTAGGTCTCGGATACTCGTAAGGCATGAGGTACTCAGACGCTCTCTTCCTTACCCAAGCAGTGTATGGCTCCATAGCAACAAAATTCTTAGGACCCAACTTTTTCCTTCCTTTCCTATGAATCTTGCGCCAAGCGCGGACCATTCTGCCCTTTAAGTTTTTGGGATTTTTACCCTCCTGAAAGAACACCCCCTCTTACAAAATGTTATTGGGTTTATCCTTTAAGGGGAACCCAAGCTGACGACGTGCCAAAACAGGGTTGTAGTTAATCCCACCGTATGTACCAAGAAGAGGTACATTAGAGAATTCACCACAAGAGTCAATAATCTGTACACCATCATACACACGGTTGTACCAAGAGATATCATCATTAGTGAGAGACATAAGTCTCGTGGACCACCGTAGACATCCCTTGTTCTCCCTGAAGGCGACCGTTTGCGGTAAGTGAGAAATAAACCACTTATACAACAGAGGCAAACAACATACAATGGCACCACCACCGTTTGCATTCCTCATATGCAAAGAGAAATAGGTATCACCCAACAGAGTCGGAACGGGATTAAGAGTAGAGAAAATCCTAATGGCATTCACATCCACAAACTTGTCGATGTTGGGGAACAACACTAATCCATAGATGAGAAGTACAAATATGGCCTCAAAGGCATCCTCACTCATGGCCTTCCCATATATAGTAGCTTGAGCAATGAGGAACTCAGAAGGGAGACCTTGAATTCCACCTTTGGTAGTCATATGAGCACCAACCAGAGATTCGTCTATGTGCAACATGTCTGCTATCTCTTGAGAAGTAGGAATACTCTCCAGGCCACTAAACGACAACTGGTCTAGAATAGGTATACCCACAAGGTAGGCATACTCCTCAAGGGTAGGCAAAAGCTGGGAATCCGGAAATGTGAAACAATGGTACAAGGGATCATAAAACTGCACCAATACACTCATCAACCCTTCATCCAGCTGGGTAGTCAGAAGAGGAAGAAGCTTCCCAAAACGAGCTTTGAAACCCAAGGGATCTAATACATAAGATGTCAAATTCCTTAACTCTTTCAAATCTGGTTGCCTGAAACTGTACTTCTTTGTATCCCTTCTTTGTCTTTCCATGTCTGAAAATTTTGCAAATAAACCCCTTAAGTTCCTTGAAAAATTCCTTTATTATTGATGATATGGATGCAAATGGGTGCATGAATGCATGAATGCAACAATCACACTCAAGGATCAAACAAAGCACACCAAACAAAGGTCATGGGATGGATCATATCATCCTTAATATCAATCATCCATTTTGGTGGACTAAGGTTTACACCTTATCAACACCCAAGTTCCATTGATATTAAGGATACATGAACGTATCAACCATGAATCAAGGGTTTGTTGCAAGTCACAAGCATGGAGTCTTGGTTAAGAACCACCCAAAGGGAGTGTACTAGGGTTTAAACCTGCCAAACATGTTCTACAAGAGGTTCCCATAGGCATCATCCCATCTTTCAGATATTATCGGAGAGACGACTACTCGTATTCCAAAAATATTATCAAGAGACACTCTTATGAGTGTAGTATCGCATAACAATCGTATCAAATCTTACACTTGAACGAATTTCGCACTACATCCTAAGAATAGGCCAAGATGGGCTTAGTAAACTAAGGTCCTTGGCTTCTAAGGTCTATATTGGAAAGAGTAATGTCTAACCACAACTTACTTGTGTGACATTATTGATCCCAACATGACCTCCACCAAGTGAATGGACTTGGAAGTCAACTTGCTAAGGAATAACTCCACACAAGTCAACAAGACTATGCCATTCTCCTATCCTAAGTGAACTCGAGTCCGGGTATAGAACTCATCTCACAAAGATCACCAAGCATACAAGAAATTAATATCAAGCAATTCAATCATTACATACAATACAGTAATCCCAAATTGCACAAAAAAAATGTCACAAAACAATACAATACAACACAACAAGTATGAAAAGTAGGCAAAACCCACTAGTGTTTATCCCCAGCAGAGTCGCCACATTTCTGTAGCGGGGTATTCGTTACCATTAGAGATATTGACTAAATCCAAGGTAAATCATACAAGTTGAGTCGCCACCGCACTTCTATTTATCCAAAGGAATGGTTAGAAAGCGAACAAAAACCTAATAGTTTTAACAAAAACTAGTAAAAGAAAACAGAGACCTGGGTAAGGGGGTTGGTTATGTAATGGGATGGTTGCCAAACAGAAGAGAAATGAAAATTACAAGTCAACAAGTCAACCATATTATTTTTGTAATTTTTGAATTAAAATAAAATGCAAAATAAAATAAACAAGATATGGTCAAACCTCAAATTTAATTCAAATCAACTTCAACAAGTCCAATTAAATTATCATAGGTCTAACATGGTCAAACAAACTTTGACAAATTTTCTCAACAATTTTTGAAATCAGAAACTATTTAAAATCAATTAAAAACAATGAAAAATAACACAATATGAATTAAAATCTCAAATAAATCTCAAATCAAATAAGAAATTGATGAAACTATTTTTCATTGACTTATCATGATCCATATGTGTTAAGAAAATATGTTTGGATTTTTCAAATATCAAAAAGTATTTTAAAATGAATTAAAACTAATAAAAACCAAATAATTCACAAAAAATATTAAATGAAGTCACAAAAATAATTAAAAACCAAAATATGAAACTACATTTTTTAAGAAATTTTTTGGCATTGGTCTCATATTTTTGTGACTTCAAATAAAATATTTATGAATTTTTGAAAATAAAAGAAATTAACTGAAATTAAAAGAAAATAAGAAAAATAGGAAAATCTAGCGCCATCTGATCAATTCATTAATTGACTTGGCATGTATCTCATGGCTCAGAGGCGCGGTCACATGGTGATCCCTGGTCAAACGCGTAACACAAGGATTTAAATGAAGTAAACACATTGGACGCTCGTGATTAAAACGTTGGGACATGATCCAAAGGCTGGGAAGCTACCACATAGGGATGGTGGTGGAAACCACCATCTTCTACGCCGATCGAACTAGATCCGGCCACCAAGCCCCGGAAATTAAATGGCAATGAAAATGAAAAATGAAGGCATCAAAATGAAGCTGAGGTGATGTACATCACCCCTGTAACCATGGATCATCCTCACAGTTCCTATTTAGAGAGAAACATGAGTTTGAAGATCATGGTGCATGAACTTAAATGGCACGATTTGCAAAATTAAGACCACCACTGGTCTGCCTCAAGCATGAGGACTTCAGAGAACCACACTGTTAGACGGTGTGGCTAGTGATCGAGAGGGGGGGTGAATAGATCACCTCTTCTAAATTTAACGGATTTGAAATTTTATCAGAGTTTTCAAAGTTGGCGGAAAAATCAGTCCCGAATCGACTTCCGTCTATTCTGAACCGCTACTAGAAAGCCGGACACACAAGTTTAATTGCTGGATTTTAATGAGAATGACATAACCAATTCACACCAGAATTTTAATTAATTGAATGCACTTATCATTAAAGTCTATTTCCAATGAATAAAATCTAGCTAACCGTTTTATCAAACAGTTGGTGTGTATGTGATCAATGATAAACAGCAATGGAGTTTGATTAAAGTTTTCTTGCCACTGCTGTCTTGAAAAAGAAACAATCACCACACACTAACTGAAATTGCGAAAACAGTTTGAAAAAACGTAAAGAGGAGTAAGGTAAGAGTACGATACGCAGAGATTTGGTAAGGAAGTTCCCCACGTCGTCCTCGCGTGTGGGTACGTCTCCCTCTCAATTTCAAATGAAATTGAGAACTTTGATTATCAATTATTGCCGAATCTGTTGATACAAGGTTATGATACAAAGACAGAATTCTAAACTCTAAGAACCTCTTCTTGTATAAACCTTCACTTGATCTGAGCACGATCAAGATTTTCCTGCACAAAGTTGCAAACAATTCACCGGTTCCACGACCTGCTTGCGAAATCCCCCGATCTCCAAACGCAACGCTGCGGCTGAATATGTTCTGCAAATGTGACTCCCAAACCCTCAAGAACGCTCCAGTTCTTGAAGGACAAACCAGTAGGATTTTCCTAGAAACCCCCTTCAATCTTCGACTCAGCTAGATCCTCGATCGTTCCACTGCAAACCACAGCTAGATCCTTGATCGTACCACTGAACGTTATCTCGATGCTTCTTTAATCCAAAGAACAAGAATGGTTATGTATAAATGTTCTTGAAGAAAAGTGATTGAGAAGATGAAGAAGATGAAGTCTCTTTCAGGTTTCTAAATGCTCTCAAACAATTGCTCCAACACTGCTTTTGATCTGTGTTCAATTGTTTTTCCTCAATGAATTCGTGTTTTTTCACTGCTGTTGTAACCTGTCTTTTATATGCTGCAAAACAGTTGCTGTTATACCACAAAACAACTTTATGTATTGATACATAATAGTGTGCATCGATGCATACTGTAGGATATGTGTATTTTTGGTGAAATTGATTATTCATGTATCGATGCAAAAGTCGTGTGTATCGATGCATGTGATTATTACACTAGTATGTATCGATGCCTAATGCGCATGTATTGATACACAGGCTGTTTCAATTGGTCATGTATCGATGCAGGGATCGTGTGTATCGATGCATAGAGTATTTTGTCTTCCATGTATTGACGCATGACTCGTATGCATCGATGCATACTGAACAGAAAGGTTTTGTGATTTATCACATGCTGTATGTATCGATGCAGAGGCTTTATGTATCGATGCATACTGACATAAGATGCATTTTAATTGTTATTTAAAGGTAAGTATCAATGTAATTTTATATATACAGTTATGCAACAATAGAGTGAGATGAAAAACATAATAAAACACACATGTATCATGTAATGCAATGCACAACCAACATTTGGATGATGATCACACAATTTGCTATCATTAAAAATTAATTCAAGGTAAAGAATTCTCTCACACACACAAACCAAAGAGATTCACATCATATTACAAGATCTAGATCAAGAAACTTTGGTGTTCTACCTCTGAAATACAACTTCAAACAGCACGAATTCTCCAAGCTCTTGATCTACTTTTGATCTGGAAGTGTGATGGTGATGCTAGGTTAAGGAATTGAGCTTTGAAGATCAACTAATGATGTTGACATTCAAGCTTGAAAGAGAAATAGAAAACTGAAAATTCCTTTAGTGAGGGTTTGGATTTCAATTCAGCAGCAATCCAGATCTCCACTTGGTTGCCATTTGAATGAGAATTCAATCTTATTTATAGCTGAAATGTGATGCAAGGCAATGCTTCCCTCGTGTGCATGAAGTTTGAATCCTCCTTGCATGGGCCTGTACAGGCGCATGTAAGGCCCAAGAATGAATGAAAATCCATGTTGAGATCAAATGGAAGTGAATTGGACGTGCACAAGGGACTGCACAAGCTTGCACACCAAGTTATAATGTGAAATGCAAAAATGAGCATAACATAAAGCTCTTCGAAACTCCCACATGGAAAGTCCAAAAAATTAATGTGGGTAATGGTTTGAAATCCTTTGAAATAAGGAACAAAAGTCATGTTGAGAAAAAATTCATTTGGAGTTTGGAACTTAATGAAAACTGGCTGTGAAAGTTTGGGTACAAAACATGTTTAAGTCAGCTTTGAAAAGTTTCTATAAAAGCAAGCATCTTCAAGCCCTTCTGTTTCTATGATGCAAGCCTCAAATGAAAAAACCTCCAACATCAAAGTTGTAGATGTTTACAAGATGATAAATTTAGACTCACTTTTGCATCATTTGGATTTTTCATGAGAAAGTTATGGGCACTTGAAGTTGGACATTTTTCAAGTTCAATGACTTAGGTCCAAAGTGACCTATAATTTTTTGTATTATCACATGTATTTCTTTTGGGATTATGAAATTTTGTCCAACATAACATTTGAAGTAGACATCTTAATATTTCCAATGCATTTGGTCTCACCTCAAAATTATAAAAAATAAGGAAGTTAGGTCCTTGGGAAGTTGACCCAAAATTAGGGTTTCAATCAAAATGACATATAATGTTTTGAAATAAATGATGACCTTACAAGTTTCAAATGGATTTTTTATGAACACTAAAGTTGTTCATATGGTTCTGAAGAACAGTTTTTCTCTTGGGGTCATATTCATTTGACAAACACATCAAAAGTTGTATCTCATTGATCCTCAGTTTAATCAGATGACTTGACTGGTCAACTTCTCATGGCCAAACTTCAAATATTGATGAATGAATGATTTAGGGGTGTAGCGGGGTATTCGTTACCATTAGAGATATTGACTAAATCCAAGGTGAATCATACAAGTCGAGTCGCCACCGCACTTCTATTTATCCAAAGGAATGGTTAGAAAGCGAACAAAAACCTAAACGTTTTAACAAAAACTAGTAAAAGAGAAACATAGATCTGGGTAAGGGGGTTGGTTATGTAATGGGAAGGTGTTAGGCACCCAAAATATCCTAGGTACTCCTAGGGAGCCCTTTTCACACTTGTTGTAAAGGTTGTTGTCTTATGAAAGTTTATTTGTGCAAACATGATTGAAGTGGTGAGAAGAGAAATATACAAGTTATTTACATTTTGTGTTTGGATGGATAAACCCATTGCCTACGTACCATCTTAAAAAAAGATTAGGATCAAAACCTCGTAGTTCGGGGTAAAAATCTCAAAATGAGTTGGTGAATCGATTGGTCCAAAAGCCTTAAGGTCTTTTGTTATCCAAGGGAGAAAACTCAACCTAAAACCACAAATCCACCATGTGAGGATAGCTTCAACATGCTAGTGAGGGGTTAACCCTATAATAAGCATGGAAGACTCATTGTCCATCACTAAGGATATAGGTGAGTATTACATCTACCTCAAGGATAACTCAAACCTAATAGCTAAAGGTTATGGAAAATTTGATTAAGAAAGTGGCCATTGGAACCACAAAAAGAAATTTGAATGGGTTATATTTACCAATTAGAAGTATATACAAAAATGGTCAAAGTTGACTTAAAGATTCAATTCACAATAAGTGTTATGAAAAGAAAGTTTGAAAATCAAAAACATAAGGCTTAGGTTTCTAATGTTTGAAAACATATGTTAAATGTTTGCACAAAAGTTTTGGCTTGGGTTAGAGTGGAGAGAAGAAGAAGAAGGGCTAAGTCCTAAGCAAAGCAAAAGGGTGAGGGATAAAGAAACAAAACCACAATGGAGTTCCTCTCTTGAGATCATATTGATGATCCAAGTAGCTCCCATCCTTGGAATAAGCAATCACACAAAGCATAAATTCAAGCAATCATCAATCAAAGTGGATTCTTGGAAAGACTCCTCAATGCATCTTGGATCTCTCTCTATTAGAAGCTCATGGTAATGGTTCCCCAAATAAGCTCAAGTTAGAACTCCTAGCACAAGAAACACACATCAAAAGGCTCTATAATACAATCAAAGAATGGACAAGAGGGAGTTTAGAATATGGTCCTTTCAATGTCATCTTCAATATTAAGCATTCTAAAGGCTCAATGTCTAGTTGCTCTTTGACTTTTTATAGCACTCTAAAGGCCCAATGCCTAGTTGCTCTTTGACTCCATATTTGCATAGGGAAAGTCCTAAAGTCTAAGTCCACTTTGTCCAATTTTATGCATTTCTGTCCACATCAATCAAAACAAAACACAAGCGCAATAGTATATACACAATTATGTGCTCAAGTGAGCAAAAGGCAAATGGCATTAATATAAACATGTACTCAAGTGAGCAAAGGAAAAAGCTAATGGATAATATGTGCCAGAATAGTAAATTGCATAAAAGTAAAGTGCAATAAGTAAATGTTAATAGTTAATGATTAGTGTTAGTAGTTAGTGTGCCATAAGGCAAATTTAGCGCTATGTTAAGCAATCGTAATTGGACTTATGTAGAAGTCAAAACTATCTGAGGCCGGTCAATAATAATGTAGGCAACAACACAAGTTAGAAGTCTTGATTAGTGAACCAAGTTCCAAAAACTTCCCATGCCAAAAAGAAGAAGAGATATGATCTTGTAGTGGTTTAAGCCTTTTGCATGATTTAGAAAACAACCTATCCTTAATCCAAAGCCATTCACTTGATCAATTGATCAAGATGAACTAGATTTGAATCAATGAAGACTAAGTCTTCCTAGTCAATGCCAACTTATCAACCTTCAACTCATTGATCAAAAAGAAAAAAGAAGGAGAAGAAAAAAAGAAGGAGAAGAAGAAGAAGAAGAAGAATGGATAAGGAAATGGAAAGATCAAAATGCATAAGATGAAATAAAAATGTACCAATCCATGTGTATTGACCAAATGACATTGAAAGTCAAAGTCAAACAATGAGAAATTAGAAATGAGATGAAGATTGGAGATCCAACAATAAACAAAATATTTTGGCATTTTTAATATTAGAATAAACTTGAATTAAAAATAAAAGAAAAGGTCAAACTTCATGATCGCTTCAAATCAACCTTGAAAGGTCCACGTGATTTATCCCAAGTTCAAATAGGTCAAACTAAATTTGACAAAAAAATTCAGCATTTTTAAAAGTCAGAAATTATTTTTAATCAATTAAAAATGAATAAAAAATAACCTAATTGAACTAAAATCCCAAATAAATCTCAAATCAATTAAAAAATTGATGAGAATATTTTTCATAGATCCATCATCATTCAAATAGGTTAGGAAAATATTTTTGTATTTTTTGAATATCAAAAACTATTTAAAATGAATTAAAAATAACCAGAAAAGAGAAAATTCATAAAAAATATCAAATGATGAAATAAAAAATATTAAAAATCGAAATTAGAAACTAGAAATTATTTGGAGAAGAATGCAATTGGTCCCATATTTTTTGGATTTAAAATGAAGAAGATATGAATTTTTAAAAATCAAAGAAATAAAAGAAATTAAATCAGAAAATAGAAAATACAAAAAAACCAGGAGCGTTAGATCTGAGCTCATTAATTGAGCTGGCAGATCATGCGCTCCAGATGCGCGCTTCCACCATATGTCCAAGTCCACGTGTAACATATTGAATAAACGAAAGTCATAACAAGCGAGGGCCAGGATTAGATCTGGGAAACTCAATCCAACGATCCACATTCAAACTGGCAATGGGACGGCCACCGGAGCCACCTTCTTCTCCGATGAGCTTGTGTTTTCCGGCCAAAATTGCAGACAACCAAAGCTTAACCAAAATACACGATCTATACACCGTTGGAAAGCTGGGATGGTGTACATCATCCCTGTATCACTCAATTCCACTCTAGATCTCTATATTGAGAGAAATCAGAGATGGAAATTCTGTGATGCTCATCATGAACTTAATGGATTTCAAAAATTAAATGCACAGTCATGATTCCTCTATTGAGAGGACTTCAGCCAACACAAGATCCAAGAAAATAGGTCAATATATGATGAGTTTCGAAGAAAATACCAGTTGAAGAACAAACTTGAATTCTGGAGATTTGAGCTTGATTCCTTGCTTTCTTTATGAAAACAGAAGATCAATGGAGTAAAGGATTAAGGTCTAGAAGCTTTAGATCCAAGGATTCAACCAGATGTAGTTGAATTTTGGATCTGAAAAAAAATGAAGAAAAGTGAAATAGCTTCTTTGGTGAGGTTGGGGAATCACTTCAGCAGGGTTTCATGCGCCTTTAGGTTGGTTTATGATGGAGGTATGCACCTCTATTTATAGCAAAACCTGATGCAAGCAAGGTGAATTTCGTGTGCATGAAAGTTGAAGGCCTCCATGCATGGGCATGTACAGGCGCATGGAGGGCCCAAAAGCTAATGCAAAAGGATGCTGAAATGATTTGGAGAAGGTTTGGACGTGTGGTTTGCACTCCAATTGCTTGCATATGAAGTTTCACCATGTCATGCATAATTGAACCAAAAGCTTCTCCTCTTCGAAAATACCATTTGCCAAATACAAACATGATCATGTGAGTAATGGTTGAAAAGGTTTTGATGTAAGGAACAATTGTTATGTTGGCCAAAAATCCATTTGAGGTGTGGAAATTGGTGAAATTTGAGTTTAAAGTGCAAGTTGCAAAATATGTAAAAGGCAAAGTTTCTAAATTTGGCCAATATTCAAGCCCTTCTGTTTTGATGATGCAAGCCTCAAATGAAAACACCTGCAACATCAAAGTTGTAGATATTTTAAAGACAATCAATGGAGTAAAGGATTAAGGTCTAGAAGCTTTAGATCCAAGGATTCAACCAGATGTAGTTGAATTTTGGATCTGAAAAAAAATGAAGAAAAGTGAAATAGCTTCTTTGGTGAGGTTGGGGAATCACTTCAGCAGGGTTTCAGGCGCCTTTAGGTTGGTTTATGATGGAGGTATGCACCTCTATTTATAGAAAAACCTGATGCAAGCAAGGTGAATTTCGTGTGCATGAAAGTTTAAGGACTCCATGCATGGGCCTGTACAGGCGCATGGAGGGCCCAAAAGCTAATGCAAAAGGATGCTGAAATGATTTGGAGAAGGTTTGGACGTGTGGTTTGCACTCCAATTGCTTGCATATGAAGTTTCACCATGTCATGCATAATTGAACCAAAAGCTTCTCCTCTTCGAAAATACCATTTGCCAAATACAAACATGACCATGTGAGTAATGGTTGGAAAGGTTTTGATGTAAGGAACAATTGTTATGTTGGGCAAAAATCCATTTGAGGTGTGGAAATTGGTGAAATTTGAGTTTAAAGTGCAAGGTGCAAAATATGTAAAAGGCAAAGTTTCTAAATTTGGCCAATATTCAAGCCCTTCTGTTTTGATGATGCAAGCCTCAAATGAAAACACCTGCAACATCAAAGTTGTAGATATTTTCAAGACAATCAATGGAGTAAAGGATTAAGGTCTAGAAGCTTTAGATCCAAGGATTCAACCAGATGTAGTTGAATTTTGGATCTGAAAAAAAATGAAGAAAAGTGAAATAGCTTCTTTGGTGAGGTTGGGGAATCACTTCAGCAGGGTTTCAGGCGCCTTTAGGTTGGTTTATGATGGAGGTATGCACCTCTATTTATAGAAAAACCTGATGCAAGCAAGGTGAATTTCGTGTGCATGAAAGTTGAAGGCCTCCATGCATGGGCCTGTACAGGCGCATGGAGGGCCCAAAAGCTAATGCAAAAGGATGCTGAAATGATTTGGAGAAGGTTTGGACGTGTGGTTTGCACTCCAATTGCTTGCATATGAAGGTTCACCATGTCATGCATAATTGAACCAAAAGCTTCTCCTCTTCGAAAATACCATTTGCCAAATACAAACATGATCATGTGAGTAATGGTTTGAAAGGTTTCGATGTAAGGAAAAATTGTTATGTTGGGTAAAAATCCATTTGAGGTGTGGAAATTGGTGAAATTTGAGTTTAAAGTGCAAGGTGCAAAATATGTAAAAGGCAAAGTTTCTAAATTTTGCCAATATTCAAGCCCTTCTGTTTTGATGATGCAAGCCTCAAATGAAAACACCTGCAACATCAAAGTTGTAGATATTTTCAAGACAATCAATGGAGTAAAGGATTAAGGTCTAGAAGCTTTAGATCCAAGGATTCAACCAGATGTTGTTGAATTTTGGATCTGAAAAAAAATGATGAAAAGTGAAATAGCTTCTTTGGTGAGGTTGGGGAATCACTTCAGCAGGGTTTCAGGCGCCTTTAGGTTGGTTTGTGATGGAGGTATGCACCTCTATTTATAGAAAAACCTGATGCAAGCAAGGTGAATTTCGTGTGCATGAAAGTTGAAGGCCTCCATGCATGGGCCTGTACAGGCGCATGGAGGGCCCAAAAGCTAATGCAAAAGGATGCTGAAATGATTTGGAGAAGGTTTGGACGTGTGGTTTGCACTCCAATTGCTTGCATATGAAGTTTCACCATGTCATGCATAATTGAACCAAAAGCTTCTCCTCTTCGAAAATACCATTTGCCAAATACAAACATGATCATGTGAGTAATGGTTGGAAAGGTTTTGATGTAAGGAACAATTGTTATGTTGGGCAAAAATCCATTTGAGGTGTGGAAATTGGTGAAATTTGAGTTTAAAGTGCAAGGTGCAAAATATGTAAAAGGCAAAGTTTCTAAATTTGGCCAATATTCAAGCCCTTCTGTTTTGATGATGCAAGCCTCAAATGAAAACACCTGCAACATCAAAGTTGTAGATATTTTCAAGACAATCAATGGAGTAAAGGATTAAGGTCTAGAAGCTTTAGATCCAAGGATTCAACCAGATGTAGTTGAATTTTGGATCTGAAAAAAAATGAAGAAAAGTGAAATAGCTTCTTTGGTGAGGTTGGGGAATCACTTCAGCAGGGTTTCAGGCGCCTTTAGGTTGGTTTATGATGGAGGTATGCACCTCTATTTATAGAAAAACCTGATGCAAGCAAGGTGAATTTCGTGTGCATGAAAGTTGAAGGCCTCCATGCATGGGCTTGTACAGGCGCATGGAGGGCCCAAAAGCTAATGCAAAAGGATGCTGAAATGATTTGGAGAAGGTTTGGACGTGTGGTTTGCACTCCAATTGCTTGCATATGAAGTTTCACCATGTCATGCATAATTGAACCAAAAGCTTCTCCTCTTCGAAAATACCATTTGCCAAATACAAACATGATCATGTGAGTAATGGTTTGAAAGGTTTCGATGTAAGGAAAAATTGTTATGTTGGGTAAAAATCCATTTGAGGTGTGGAAATTGGTGAAATTTGAGTTTAAAGTGCAAGGTGCAAAATATGTAAAAGGCAAAGTTTCTAAATTTGGCCAATATTCAAGCCCTTCTGTTTTGATGATGCAAGCCTCAAATGAAAACACCTGCAACATCAAAGTTGTAGATATTTTCAAGACAATCAATGGAGTAAAGGATTAAGGTCTAGAAGCTTTAGATCCAAGGATTCATCCAGATGTAGTTGAATTTTGGATCTGAAAAAAAATGATGAAAAGTGAAATAGCTTCTTTGGTGAGGTTGGGGAATCACTTCAGCAGGGTTTCAGGCGCCTTTAGGTTGGTTTGTGATGGAGGTATGCACCTCTATTTATAGAAAAACCTGATGCAAGCAAGGTGAATTTCGTGTGCATGAAAGTTGAAGGCCTCCATGCATGGGCCTGTACAGGCGCATGGAGGGCCCAAAAGCTAATGCAAAAGGATGCTGAAATGATTTGGAGAAGGTTTGGACGTGTGGTTTGCACTCCAATTGCTTGCATATGAAGTTTCACCATGTCATGCATAATTGAACCAAAAGCTTCTCCTCTTCGAAAATACCATTTGCCAAATACAAACATGATCATGTGAGTAATGGTTGGAAAGGTTTTGATGTAAGGAACAATTGTTATGTTGGGCAAAAATCCATTTGAGGTGTGGAAATTGGTGAAATTTGAGTTTAAAGTGCAAGGTGCAAAATATGTAAAAGGCAAAGTTTCTAAATTTGGCCAATATTCAAGCCCTTCTGTTTTGATGATGCAAGCCTCAAATGAAAACACCTGCAACATCAAAGTTGTAGATATTTTCAAGACAATCAATGGAGTAAAGGATTAAGGTCTAGAAGCTTTAGATCCAAGGATTCAACCAGATGTAGTTGAATTTTGGATCTGAAAAAAAATGAAGAAAAGTGAAATAGCTTCTTTGGTGAGGTTGGGGAATCACTTCAGCAGGGTTTCAGGCGCCTTTAGGTTGGTTTATGATGGAGGTATGCACCTCTATTTATAGAAAAACCTGATGCAAGCAAGGTGAATTTCGTGTGCATGAAAGTTGAAGGCCTCCATGCATGGGCCTGTACAGGCGCATGGAGGGCCCAAAAGCTAATGCAAAAGGATGCTGAAATGATTTGGAGAAGGTTTGGACGTGTGGTTTGCACTCCAATTGCTTGCATATGAAGTTTCACCATGTCATGCATAATTGAACCAAAAGCTTCTCCTCTTCGAAAATACCATTTGCCAAATACAAACATGATCATGTGAGTAATGGTTTGAAAGGTTTTGATGTAAGGAAAAATTGTTATGTTGGGTAAAAATCCATTTGAGGTGTGGAAATTGGTGAAATTTGAGTTTAAAGTGCAAGGTGCAAAATATGTAAAAGGCAAAGTTTCTAAATTTGGCCAATATTCAAGCCCTTCTGTTTTGATGATGCAAGCCTCAAATGAAAACACCTGCAACATCAAAGTTGTAGATATTTTCAAGACAATCAATGGAGTAAAGGATTAAGGTCTAGAAGCTTTAGATCCAAGGATTCAACCAGATGTAGTTGAATTTTGGATCTGAAAAAAAATGAAGAAAAGTGAAATAGCTTCTTTGGTGAGGTTGGGGAATCACTTCAGCAGGGTTTCAGGCGCCTTTAGGTTGGTTTATGATGGAGGTATGCACCTCTATTTATAGAAAAACCTGATGCAAGCAAGGTGAATTTCGTGTGCATGAAAGTTGAAGGCCTCCATGCATGGGCCTGTACAGGCGCATGGAGGGCCCAAAAGCTAATGCAAAAGGATGCTGAAATGATTTGGAGAAGGTTTGGACGTGTGGTTTGCACTCCAATTGCTTGCATATGAAGTTTCACCATGTCATGCATAATTGAACCAAAAGCTTCTCCTCTTCGAAAATACCATTTGCCAAATACAAACATGATCATGTGAGTAATGGTTGGAAAGGTTTTGATGTAAGGAACAATTGTTATGTTGGGCAAAAATCCATTTGAGGTGTGGAAATTGGTGAAATTTGAGTTTAAAGTGCAAGGTGCAAAATATGTAAAAGGCAAAGTTTCTAAATTTGGCCAATATTCAAGCCCTTCTGTTTTGATGATGCAAGCCTCAAATGAAAACACCTGCAACATCAAAGTTGTAGATATTTTCAAGACAATCAATGGAGTAAAGGATTAAGGTCTAGAAGCTTTAGATCCAAGGATTCAACCAGATGTAGTTGAATTTTGGATCTGAAAAAAAATGAAGAAAAGTGAAATAGCTTCTTTGGTGAGGTTGGGGAATCACTTCAGCAGGGTTTCAGGCGCCTTTAGGTTGGTTTATGATGGAGGTATGCACCTCTATTTATAGAAAAACCTGATGCAAGCAAGGTGAATTTCGTGTGCATGAAAGTTGAAGGCCTCCATGCATGGGCCTGTACAGGCGCATGGAGGGCCCAAAAGCTAATGCAAAAGGATGCTGAAATGATTTGGAGAAGGTTTGGACGTGTGGTTTGCACTCCAATTGCTTGCATATGAAGTTTCACCATGTCATGCATAATTGAACCAAAAGCTTCTCCTCTTCGAAAATACCATTTGCCAAATACAAACATGATCATGTGAGTAATGGTTGGAAAGGTTTTGATGTAAGGAAAAATTGTTATGTTGGGTAAAAATCCATTTGAGGTGTGGAAATTGGTGAAATTTGAGTTTAAAGTGCAAGGTGCAAAATATGTAAAAGGCAAAGTTTCTAAATTTGGCCAATATTCAAGCCCTTCTGTTTTGATGATGCAAGCCTCAAATGAAAACACCTGCAACATCAAAGTTGTAGATATTTTCAAGACAATCAATGGAGTAAAGGATTAAGGTCTAGAAGCTTTAGATCCAAGGATTCAACCAGATGTAGTTGAATTTTGGATCTGAAAAAAAATGAAGAAAAGTGAAATAGCTTCTTTGGTGAGGTTGGGGAATCACTTCAGCAGGGTTTCAGGCGCCTTTAGGTTGGTTTATGATGGAGGTATGCACCTCTATTTATAGAAAAACCTGATGCAAGCAAGGTGAATTTCGTGTGCATGAAAGTTGAAGGCCTCCATGCATGGGCCTGTACAGGCGCATGGAGGGCCCAAAAGCTAATGCAAAAGGATGCTGAAATGATTTGGAGAAGGTTTGGACGTGTGGTTTGCACTCCAATTGCTTGCATATGAAGTTTCACCATGTCATGCATAATTGAACCAAAAGCTTCTCCTCTTCGAAAATACCATTTGCCAAATACAAACATGATCATGTGAGTAATGGTTGGAAAGGTTTTGATGTAAGGAACAATTGTTATGTTGGGCAAAAATCCATTTGAGGTGTGGAAATTGGTGAAATTTGAGTTTAAAGTGCAAGGTGCAAAATATGTAAAAGGCAAAGTTTCTAAATTTGGCCAATATTCAAGCCCTTCTGTTTTGATGATGCAAGCCTCAAATGAAAACACCTGCAACATCAAAGTTGTAGATATTTTCAAGACAATCAATGGAGTAAAGGATTAAGGTCTAGAAGCTTTAGATCCAAGGATTCAACCAGATGTAGTTGAATTTTGGATCTGAAAAAAAATGAAGAAAAGTGAAATAGCTTCTTTGGTGAGGTTGGGGAATCACTTCAGCAGGGTTTCAGGCGCCTTTAGGTTGGTTTATGATGGAGGTATGCACCTCTATTTATAGAAAAACCTGATGCAAGCAAGGTGAATTTCGTGTGCATGAAAGTTGAAGGCCTCCATGCATGGGCCTGTACAGGCGCATGGAGGGCCCAAAAGCTAATGCAAAAGGATGCTGAAATGATTTGGAGAAGGTTTGGACGTGTGGTTTGCACTCCAATTGCTTGCATATGAAGTTTCACCATGTCATGCATAATTGAACCAAAAGCTTCTCCTCTTCGAAAATACCATTTGCCAAATACAAACATGATCATGTGAGTAATGGTTGGAAAGGTTTTGATGTAAGGAAAAATTGTTATGTTGGGTAAAAATCCATTTGAGGTGTGGAAATTGGTGAAATTTGAGTTTAAAGTGCAAGGTGCAAAATATGTAAAAGGCAAAGTTTCTAAATTTGGCCAATATTCAAGCCCTTCTGTTTTGATGATGCAAGCCTCAAATGAAAACACCTGCAACATCAAAGTTGTAGATATTTTCAAGACAATCAATGGAGTAAAGGATTAAGGTCTAGAAGCTTTAGATCCAAGGATTCAACCAGATGTAGTTGAATTTTGGATCTGAAAAAAAATGAAGAAAAGTGAAATAGCTTCTTTGGTGAGGTTGGGGAATCACTTCAGCAGGGTTTCAGGCGCCTTTAGGTTGGTTTATGATGGAGGTATGCACCTCTATTTATAGAAAAACCTGATGCAAGCAAGGTGAATTTCGTGTGCATGAAAGTTGAAGGCCTCCATGCATGGGCCTGTACAGGCGCATGGAGGGCCCAAAAGCTAATGCAAAAGGATGCTGAAATGATTTGGAGAAGGTTTGGACGTGTGGTTTGCACTCCAATTGCTTGCATATGAAGTTTCACCATGTCATGCATAATTGAACCAAAAGCTTCTCCTCTTCGAAAATACCATTTGCCAAATACAAACATGATCATGTGAGTAATGGTTGGAAAGGTTTTGATGTAAGGAACAATTGTTATGTTGGGCAAAAATCCATTTGAGGTGTGGAAATTGGTGAAATTTGAGTTTAAAGTGCAAGGTGCAAAATATGTAAAAGGCAAAGTTTCTAAATTTGGCCAATATTCAAGCCCTTCTGTTTTGATGATGCAAGCCTCAAATGAAAACACCTGCAACATCAAAGTTGTAGATATTTTCAAGACAATCAATGGAGTAAAGGATTAAGGTCTAGAAGCTTTAGATCCAAGGATTCAACCAGATGTAGTTGAATTTTGGATCTGAAAAAAAATGAAGAAAAGTGAAATAGCTTCTTTGGTGAGGTTGGGGAATCACTTCAGCAGGGTTTCAGGCGCCTTTAGGTTGGTTTATGATGGAGGTATGCACCTCTATTTATAGAAAAACCTGATGCAAGCAAGGTGAATTTCGTGTGCATGAAAGTTGAAGGCCTCCATGCATGGGCCTGTACAGGCGCATGGAGGGCCCAAAAGCTAATGCAAAAGGATGCTGAAATGATTTGGAGAAGGTTTGGACGTGTGGTTTGCACTCCAATTGCTTGCATATGAAGTTTCACCATGTCATGCATAATTGAACCAAAAGCTTCTCCTCTTCGAAAATACCATTTGCCAAATACAAACATGATCATGTGAGTAATGGTTGGAAAGGTTTTGATGTAAGGAAAAATTGTTATGTTGGGTAAAAATCCATTTGAGGTGTGGAAATTGGTGAAATTTGAGTTTAAAGTGCAAGGTGCAAAATATGTAAAAGGCAAAGTTTCTAAATTTGGCCAATATTCAAGCCCTTCTGTTTTGATGATGCAAGCCTCAAATGAAAACACCTGCAACATCAAAGTTGTAGATATTTTCAAGACAATCAATGGAGTAAAGGATTAAGGTCTAGAAGCTTTAGATCCAAGGATTCAACCAGATGTAGTTGAATTTTGGATCTGAAAAAAAATGAAGAAAAGTGAAATAGCTTCTTTGGTGAGGTTGGGGAATCACTTCAGCAGGGTTTCAGGCGCCTTTAGGTTGGTTTATGATGGAGGTATGCACCTCTATTTATAGAAAAACCTGATGCAAGCAAGGTGAATTTCGTGTGCATGAAAGTTGAAGGCCTCCATGCATGGGCCTGTACAGGCGCATGGAGGGCCCAAAAGCTAATGCAAAAGGATGCTGAAATGATTTGGAGAAGGTTTGGACGTGTGGTTTGCACTCCAATTGCTTGCATATGAAGTTTCACCATGTCATGCATAATTGAACCAAAAGCTTCTCCTCTTCGAAAATACCATTTGCCAAATACAAACATGATCATGTGAGTAATGGTTGGAAAGGTTTTGATGTAAGGAACAATTGTTATGTTGGGCAAAAATCCATTTGAGGTGTGGAAATTGGTGAAATTTGAGTTTAAAGTGCAAGGTGCAAAATATGTAAAAGGCAAAGTTTCTAAATTTGGCCAATATTCAAGCCCTTCTGTTTTGATGATGCAAGCCTCAAATGAAAACACCTGCAACATCAAAGTTGTAGATATTTTCAAGACAATCAATGGAGTAAAGGATTAAGGTCTAGAAGCTTTAGATCCAAGGATTCAACCAGATGTAGTTGAATTTTGGATCTGAAAAAAAATGAAGAAAAGTGAAATAGCTTCTTTGGTGAGGTTGGGGAATCACTTCAGCAGGGTTTCAGGCGCCTTTAGGTTGGTTTATGATGGAGGTATGCACCTCTATTTATAGAAAAACCTGATGCAAGCAAGGTGAATTTCGTGTGCATGAAAGTTGAAGGCCTCCATGCATGGGCCTGTACAGGCGCATGGAGGGCCCAAAAGCTAATGCAAAAGGATGCTGAAATGATTTGGAGAAGGTTTGGACGTGTGGTTTGCACTCCAATTGCTTGCATATGAAGTTTCACCATGTCATGCATAATTGAACCAAAAGCTTCTCCTCTTCGAAAATACCATTTGCCAAATACAAACATGATCATGTGAGTAATGGTTGGAAAGGTTTTGATGTAAGGAAAAATTGTTATGTTGGGTAAAAATCCATTTGAGGTGTGGAAATTGGTGAAATTTGAGTTTAAAGTGCAAGGTGCAAAATATGTAAAAGGCAAAGTTTCTAAATTTGGCCAATATTCAAGCCCTTCTGTTTTGATGATGCAAGCCTCAAATGAAAACACCTGCAACATCAAAGTTGTAGATATTTTCAAGACAATCAATGGAGTAAAGGATTAAGGTCTAGAAGCTTTAGATCCAAGGATTCAACCAGATGTAGTTGAATTTTGGATCTGAAAAAAAATGAAGAAAAGTGAAATAGCTTCTTTGGTGAGGTTGGGGAATCACTTCAGCAGGGTTTCAGGCGCCTTTAGGTTGGTTTATGATGGAGGTATGCACCTCTATTTATAGAAAAACCTGATGCAAGCAAGGTGAATTTCGTGTGCATGAAAGTTGAAGGCCTCCATGCATGGGCCTGTACAGGCGCATGGAGGGCCCAAAAGCTAATGCAAAAGGATGCTGAAATGATTTGGAGAAGGTTTGGACGTGTGGTTTGCACTCCAATTGCTTGCATATGAAGTTTCACCATGTCATGCATAATTGAACCAAAAGCTTCTCCTCTTCGAAAATACCATTTGCCAAATACAAACATGATCATGTGAGTAATGGTTGGAAAGGTTTTGATGTAAGGAACAATTGTTATGTTGGGCAAAAATCCATTTGAGGTGTGGAAATTGGTGAAATTTGAGTTTAAAGTGCAAGGTGCAAAATATGTAAAAGGCAAAGTTTCTAAATTTGGCCAATATTCAAGCCCTTCTGTTTTGATGATGCAAGCCTCAAATGAAAACACCTGCAACATCAAAGTTGTAGATATTTTCAAGACAATCAATGGAGTAAAGGATTAAGGTCTAGAAGCTTTAGATCCAAGGATTCAACCAGATGTAGTTGAATTTTGGATCTGAAAAAAAATGAAGAAAAGTGAAATAGCTTCTTTGGTGAGGTTGGGGAATCACTTCAGCAGGGTTTCAGGCGCCTTTAGGTTGGTTTATGATGGAGGTATGCACCTCTATTTATAGAAAAACCTGATGCAAGCAAGGTGAATTTCGTGTGCATGAAAGTTGAAGGCCTCCATGCATGGGCCTGTACAGGCGCATGGAGGGCCCAAAAGCTAATGCAAAAGGATGCTGAAATGATTTGGAGAAGGTTTGGACGTGTGGTTTGCACTCCAATTGCTTGCATATGAAGTTTCACCATGTCATGCATAATTGAACCAAAAGCTTCTCCTCTTCGAAAATACCATTTGCCAAATACAAACATGATCATGTGAGTAATGGTTGGAAAGGTTTTGATGTAAGGAACAATTGTTATGTTGGGCAAAAATCCATTTGAGGTGTGGAAATTGGTGAAATTTGAGTTTAAAGTGCAAGGTGCAAAATATGTAAAAGGCAAAGTTTCTAAATTTGGCCAATATTCAAGCCCTTCTGTTTTGATGATGCAAGCCTCAAATGAAAACACCTGCAACATCAAAGTTGTAGATATTTTCAAGACAATCAATGGAGTAAAGGATTAAGGTCTAGAAGCTTTAGATCCAAGGATTCAACCAGATGTAGTTGAATTTTGGATCTGAAAAAAAATGAAGAAAAGTGAAATAGCTTCTTTGGTGAGGTTGGGGAATCACTTCAGCAGGGTTTCAGGCGCCTTTAGGTTGGTTTATGATGGAGGTATGCACCTCTATTTATAGAAAAACCTGATGCAAGCAAGGTGAATTTCGTGTGCATGAAAGTTGAAGGCCTCCATGCATGGGCCTGTACAGGCGCATGGAGGGCCCAAAAGCTAATGCAAAAGGATGCTGAAATGATTTGGAGAAGGTTTGGACGTGTGGTTTGCACTCCAATTGCTTGCATATGAAGTTTCACCATGTCATGCATAATTGAACCAAAAGCTTCTCCTCTTCGAAAATACCATTTGCCAAATACAAACATGATCATGTGAGTAATGGTTGGAAAGGTTTTGATGTAAGGAAAAATTGTTATGTTGGGTAAAAATCCATTTGAGGTGTGGAAATTGGTGAAATTTGAGTTTAAAGTGCAAGGTGCAAAATATGTAAAAGGCAAAGTTTCTAAATTTGGCCAATATTCAAGCCCTTCTGTTTTGATGATGCAAGCCTCAAATGAAAACACCTGCAACATCAAAGTTGTAGATATTTTCAAGACAATCAATGGAGTAAAGGATTAAGGTCTAGAAGCTTTAGATCCAAGGATTCAACCAGATGTAGTTGAATTTTGGATCTGAAAAAAAATGAAGAAAAGTGAAATAGCTTCTTTGGTGAGGTTGGGGAATCACTTCAGCAGGGTTTCAGGCGCCTTTAGGTTGGTTTATGATGGAGGTATGCACCTCTATTTATAGAAAAACCTGATGCAAGCAAGGTGAATTTCGTGTGCATGAAAGTTGAAGGCCTCCATGCATGGGCCTGTACAGGCGCATGGAGGGCCCAAAAGCTAATGCAAAAGGATGCTGAAATGATTTGGAGAAGGTTTGGACGTGTGGTTTGCACTCCAATTGCTTGCATATGAAGTTTCACCATGTCATGCATAATTGAACCAAAAGCTTCTCCTCTTCGAAAATACCATTTGCCAAATACAAACATGATCATGTGAGTAATGGTTGGAAAGGTTTTGATGTAAGGAACAATTGTTATGTTGGGTAAAAATCCATTTGAGGTGTGGAAATTGGTGAAATTTGAGTTTAAAGTGCAAGGTGCAAAATATGTAAAAGGCAAAGTTTCTAAATTTGGCCAATATTCAAGCCCTTCTGTTTTGATGATGCAAGCCTCAAATGAAAACACCTGCAACATCAAAGTTGTAGATATTTTCAAGACAATCAATGGAGTAAAGGATTAAGGTCTAGAAGCTTTAGATCCAAGGATTCAACCAGATGTAGTTGAATTTTGGATCTGAAAAAAAATGAAGAAAAGTGAAATAGCTTCTTTGGTGAGGTTGGGGAATCACTTCAGCAGGGTTTCAGGCGCCTTTAGGTTGGTTTATGATGGAGGTATGCACCTCTATTTATAGAAAAACCTGATGCAAGCAAGGTGAATTTCGTGTGCATGAAAGTTGAAGGCCTCCATGCATGGGCCTGTACAGGCGCATGGAGGGCCCAAAAGCTAATGCAAAAGGATGCTGAAATGATTTGGAGAAGGTTTGGACGTGTGGTTTGCACTCCAATTGCTTGCATATGAAGTTTCACCATGTCATGCATAATTGAACCAAAAGCTTCTCCTCTTCGAAAATACCATTTGCCAAATACAAACATGATCATGTGAGTAATGGTTGGAAAGGTTTTGATGTAAGGAAAATTGTTATGTTGGGTAAAAATCCATTTGAGGTGTGGAAATTGGTGAAATTTGAGTTTAAAGTGCAAGGTGCAAAATATGTAAAAGGCAAAGTTTCTAAATTTGGCCAATATTCAAGCCCTTCTGTTTTGATGATGCAAGCCTCAAATGAAAACACCTGCAACATCAAAGTTGTAGATATTTTCAAGACAATCAATGGAGTAAAGGATTAAGGTCTAGAAGCTTTAGATCCAAGGATTCAACCAGATGTAGTTGAATTTTGGATCTGAAAAAAAATGAAGAAAAGTGAAATAGCTTCTTTGGTGAGGTTGGGGAATCACTTCAGCAGGGTTTCAGGCGCCTTTAGGTTGGTTTATGATGGAGGTATGCACCTCTATTTATAGAAAAACCTGATGCAAGCAAGGTGAATTTCGTGTGCATGAAAGTTGAAGGCCTCCATGCATGGGCCTGTACAGGCGCATGGAGGGCCCAAAAGCTAATGCAAAAGGATGCTGAAATGATTTGGAGAAGGTTTGGACGTGTGGTTTGCACTCCAATTGCTTGCATATGAAGTTTCACCATGTCATGCATAATTGAACCAAAAGCTTCTCCTCTTCGAAAATACCATTTGCCAAATACAAACATGATCATGTGAGTAATGGTTGGAAAGGTTTTGATGTAAGGAAAAATTGTTATGTTGGGTAAAAATCCATTTGAGGTGTGGAAATTGGTGAAATTTGAGTTTAAAGTGCAAGGTGCAAAATATGTAAAAGGCAAAGTTTCTAAATTTGGCCAATATTCAAGCCCTTCTGTTTTGATGATGCAAGCCTCAAATGAAAACACCTGCAACATCAAAGTTGTAGATATTTTCAAGACAATCAATGGAGTAAAGGATTAAGGTCTAGAAGCTTTAGATCCAAGGATTCAACCAGATGTAGTTGAATTTTGGATCTGAAAAAAAATGAAGAAAAGTGAAATAGCTTCTTTGGTGAGGTTGGGGAATCACTTCAGCAGGGTTTCAGGCGCCTTTAGGTTGGTTTATGATGGAGGTATGCACCTCTATTTATAGAAAAACCTGATGCAAGCAAGGTGAATTTCGTGTGCATGAAAGTTGAAGGCCTCCATGCATGGGCCTGTACAGGCGCATGGAGGGCCCAAAAGCTAATGCAAAAGGATGCTGAAATGATTTGGAGAAGGTTTGGACGTGTGGTTTGCACTCCAATTGCTTGCATATGAAGTTTCACCATGTCATGCATAATTGAACCAAAAGCTTCTCCTCTTCGAAAATACCATTTGCCAAATACAAACATGATCATGTGAGTAATGGTTGGAAAGGTTTTGATGTAAGGAAAAATTGTTATGTTGGGTAAAAATCCATTTGAGGTGTGGAAATTGGTGAAATTTGAGTTTAAAGTGCAAGGTGCAAAATATGTAAAAGGCAAAGTTTCTAAATTTGGCCAATATTCAAGCCCTTCTGTTTTGATGATGCAAGCCTCAAATGAAAACACCTGCAACATCAAAGTTGTAGATATTTTCAAGACAATCAATGGAGTAAAGGATTAAGGTCTAGAAGCTTTAGATCCAAGGATTCAACCAGATGTAGTTGAATTTTGGATCTGAAAAAAAATGAAGAAAAGTGAAATAGCTTCTTTGGTGAGGTTGGGGAATCACTTCAGCAGGGTTTCAGGCGCCTTTAGGTTGGTTTATGATGGAGGTATGCACCTCTATTTATAGAAAAACCTGATGCAAGCAAGGTGAATTTCGTGTGCATGAAAGTTGAAGGCCTCCATGCATGGGCCTGTACAGGCGCATGGAGGGCCCAAAAGCTAATGCAAAAGGATGCTGAAATGATTTGGAGAAGGTTTGGACGTGTGGTTTGCACTCCAATTGCTTGCATATGAAGTTTCACCATGTCATGCATAATTGAACCAAAAGCTTCTCCTCTTCGAAAATACCATTTGCCAAATACAAACATGATCATGTGAGTAATGGTTGGAAAGGTTTTGATGTAAGGAAAAATTGTTATGTTGGGTAAAAATCCATTTGAGGTGTGGAAATTGGTGAAATTTGAGTTTAAAGTGCAAGGTGCAAAATATGTAAAAGGCAAAGTTTCTAAATTTGGCCAATATTCAAGCCCTTCTGTTTTGATGATGCAAGCCTCAAATGAAAACACCTGCAACATCAAAGTTGTAGATATTTTCAAGACAATCAATGGAGTAAAGGATTAAGGTCTAGAAGCTTTAGATCCAAGGATTCAACCAGATGTAGTTGAATTTTGGATCTGAAAAAAAATGAAGAAAAGTGAAATAGCTTCTTTGGTGAGGTTGGGGAATCACTTCAGCAGGGTTTCAGGCGCCTTTAGGTTGGTTTATGATGGAGGTATGCACCTCTATTTATAGAAAAACCTGATGCAAGCAAGGTGAATTTCGTGTGCATGAAAGTTGAAGGCCTCCATGCATGGGCCTGTACAGGCGCATGGAGGGCCCAAAAGCTAATGCAAAAGGATGCTGAAATGATTTGGAGAAGGTTTGGACGTGTGGTTTGCACTCCAATTGCTTGCATATGAAGTTTCACCATGTCATGCATAATTGAACCAAAAGCTTCTCCTCTTCGAAAATACCATTTGCCAAATACAAACATGATCATGTGAGTAATGGTTGGAAAGGTTTTGATGTAAGGAAAAATTGTTATGTTGGGTAAAAATCCATTTGAGGTGTGGAAATTGGTGAAATTTGAGTTTAAAGTGCAAGGTGCAAAATATGTAAAAGGCAAAGTTTCTAAATTTGGCCAATATTCAAGCCCTTCTGTTTTGATGATGCAAGCCTCAAATGAAAACACCTGCAACATCAAAGTTGTAGATATTTTCAAGACAATCAATGGAGTAAAGGATTAAGGTCTAGAAGCTTTAGATCCAAGGATTCAACCAGATGTAGTTGAATTTTGGATCTGAAAAAAAATGAAGAAAAGTGAAATAGCTTCTTTGGTGAGGTTGGGGAATCACTTCAGCAGGGTTTCAGGCGCCTTTAGGTTGGTTTATGATGGAGGTATGCACCTCTATTTATAGAAAAACCTGATGCAAGCAAGGTGAATTTCGTGTGCATGAAAGTTGAAGGCCTCCATGCATGGGCCTGTACAGGCGCATGGAGGGCCCAAAAGCTAATGCAAAAGGATGCTGAAATGATTTGGAGAAGGTTTGGACGTGTGGTTTGCACTCCAATTGCTTGCATATGAAGTTTCACCATGTCATGCATAATTGAACCAAAAGCTTCTCCTCTTCGAAAATACCATTTGCCAAATACAAACATGATCATGTGAGTAATGGTTGGAAAGGTTTTGATGTAAGGAAAAATTGTTATGTTGGGTAAAAATCCATTTGAGGTGTGGAAATTGGTGAAATTTGAGTTTAAAGTGCAAGGTGCAAAATATGTAAAAGGCAAAGTTTCTAAATTTGGCCAATATTCAAGCCCTTCTGTTTTGATGATGCAAGCCTCAAATGAAAACACCTGCAACATCAAAGTTGTAGATATTTTCAAGACAATCAATGGAGTAAAGGATTAAGGTCTAGAAGCTTTAGATCCAAGGATTCAACCAGATGTAGTTGAATTTTGGATCTGAAAAAAAATGAAGAAAAGTGAAATAGCTTCTTTGGTGAGGTTGGGGAATCACTTCAGCAGGGTTTCAGGCGCCTTTAGGTTGGTTTATGATGGAGGTATGCACCTCTATTTATAGAAAAACCTGATGCAAGCAAGGTGAATTTCGTGTGCATGAAAGTTGAAGGCCTCCATGCATGGGCCTGTACAGGCGCATGGAGGGCCCAAAAGCTAATGCAAAAGGATGCTGAAATGATTTGGAGAAGGTTTGGACGTGTGGTTTGCACTCCAATTGCTTGCATATGAAGTTTCACCATGTCATGCATAATTGAACCAAAAGCTTCTCCTCTTCGAAAATACCATTTGCCAAATACAAACATGATCATGTGAGTAATGGTTGGAAAGGTTTTGATGTAAGGAAAATTGTTATGTTGGGTAAAAATCCATTTGAGGTGTGGAAATTGGTGAAATTTGAGTTTAAAGTGCAAGGTGCAAAATATGTAAAAGGCAAAGTTTCTAAATTTGGCCAATATTCAAGCCCTTCTGTTTTGATGATGCAAGCCTCAAATGAAAACACCTGCAACATCAAAGTTGTAGATATTTTCAAGACAATCAATGGAGTAAAGGATTAAGGTCTAGAAGCTTTAGATCCAAGGATTCAACCAGATGTAGTTGAATTTTGGATCTGAAAAAAAATGAAGAAAAGTGAAATAGCTTCTTTGGTGAGGTTGGGGAATCACTTCAGCAGGGTTTCAGGCGCCTTTAGGTTGGTTTATGATGGAGGTATGCACCTCTATTTATAGAAAAACCTGATGCAAGCAAGGTGAATTTCGTGTGCATGAAAGTTGAAGGCCTCCATGCATGGGCCTGTACAGGCGCATGGAGGGCCCAAAAGCTAATGCAAAAGGATGCTGAAATGATTTGGAGAAGGTTTGGACGTGTGGTTTGCACTCCAATTGCTTGCATATGAAGTTTCACCATGTCATGCATAATTGAACCAAAAGCTTCTCCTCTTCGAAAATACCATTTGCCAAATACAAACATGATCATGTGAGTAATGGTTGGAAAGGTTTTGATGTAAGGAAAAATTGTTATGTTGGGTAAAAATCCATTTGAGGTGTGGAAATTGGTGAAATTTGAGTTTAAAGTGCAAGGTGCAAAATATGTAAAAGGCAAAGTTTCTAAATTTGGCCAATATTCAAGCCCTTCTGTTTTGATGATGCAAGCCTCAAATGAAAACACCTGCAACATCAAAGTTGTAGATATTTTCAAGACAATCAATGGAGTAAAGGATTAAGGTCTAGAAGCTTTAGATCCAAGGATTCAACCAGATGTAGTTGAATTTTGGATCTGAAAAAAAATGAAGAAAAGTGAAATAGCTTCTTTGGTGAGGTTGGGGAATCACTTCAGCAGGGTTTCAGGCGCCTTTAGGTTGGTTTATGATGGAGGTATGCACCTCTATTTATAGAAAAACCTGATGCAAGCAAGGTGAATTTCGTGTGCATGAAAGTTGAAGGCCTCCATGCATGGGCCTGTACAGGCGCATGGAGGGCCCAAAAGCTAATGCAAAAGGATGCTGAAATGATTTGGAGAAGGTTTGGACGTGTGGTTTGCACTCCAATTGCTTGCATATGAAGTTTCACCATGTCATGCATAATTGAACCAAAAGCTTCTCCTCTTCGAAAATACCATTTGCCAAATACAAACATGATCATGTGAGTAATGGTTGGAAAGGTTTTGATGTAAGGAAAAATTGTTATGTTGGGTAAAAATCCATTTGAGGTGTGGAAATTGGTGAAATTTGAGTTTAAAGTGCAAGGTGCAAAATATGTAAAAGGCAAAGTTTCTAAATTTGGCCAATATTCAAGCCCTTCTGTTTTGATGATGCAAGCCTCAAATGAAAACACCTGCAACATCAAAGTTGTAGATATTTTCAAGACAATCAATGGAGTAAAGGATTAAGGTCTAGAAGCTTTAGATCCAAGGATTCAACCAGATGTAGTTGAATTTTGGATCTGAAAAAAAATGAAGAAAAGTGAAATAGCTTCTTTGGTGAGGTTGGGGAATCACTTCAGCAGGGTTTCAGGCGCCTTTAGGTTGGTTTATGATGGAGGTATGCACCTCTATTTATAGAAAAACCTGATGCAAGCAAGGTGAATTTCGTGTGCATGAAAGTTGAAGGCCTCCATGCATGGGCCTGTACAGGCGCATGGAGGGCCCAAAAGCTAATGCAAAAGGATGCTGAAATGATTTGGAGAAGGTTTGGACGTGTGGTTTGCACTCCAATTGCTTGCATATGAAGTTTCACCATGTCATGCATAATTGAACCAAAAGCTTCTCCTCTTCGAAAATACCATTTGCCAAATACAAACATGATCATGTGAGTAATGGTTGGAAAGGTTTTGATGTAAGGAAAATTGTTATGTTGGGTAAAAATCCATTTGAGGTGTGGAAATTGGTGAAATTTGAGTTTAAAGTGCAAGGTGCAAAATATGTAAAAGGCAAAGTTTCTAAATTTGGCCAATATTCAAGCCCTTCTGTTTTGATGATGCAAGCCTCAAATGAAAACACCTGCAACATCAAAGTTGTAGATATTTTCAAGACAATCAATGGAGTAAAGGATTAAGGTCTAGAAGCTTTAGATCCAAGGATTCAACCAGATGTAGTTGAATTTTGGATCTGAAAAAAAATGAAGAAAAGTGAAATAGCTTCTTTGGTGAGGTTGGGGAATCACTTCAGCAGGGTTTCAGGCGCCTTTAGGTTGGTTTATGATGGAGGTATGCACCTCTATTTATAGAAAAACCTGATGCAAGCAAGGTGAATTTCGTGTGCATGAAAGTTGAAGGCCTCCATGCATGGGCCTGTACAGGCGCATGGAGGGCCCAAAAGCTAATGCAAAAGGATGCTGAAATGATTTGGAGAAGGTTTGGACGTGTGGTTTGCACTCCAATTGCTTGCATATGAAGTTTCACCATGTCATGCATAATTGAACCAAAAGCTTCTCCTCTTCGAAAATACCATTTGCCAAATACAAACATGATCATGTGAGTAATGGTTGGAAAGGTTTTGATGTAAGGAACAATTGTTATGTTGGGCAAAAATCCATTTGAGGTGTGGAAATTGGTGAAATTTGAGTTTAAAGTGCAAGGTGCAAAATATGTAAAAGGCAAAGTTTCTAAATTTGGCCAATATTCAAGCCCTTCTGTTTTGATGATGCAAGCCTCAAATGAAAACACCTGCAACATCAAAGTTGTAGATATTTTCAAGACAATCAATGGAGTAAAGGATTAAGGTCTAGAAGCTTTAGATCCAAGGATTCAACCAGATGTAGTTGAATTTTGGATCTGAAAAAAAATGAAGAAAAGTGAAATAGCTTCTTTGGTGAGGTTGGGGAATCACTTCAGCAGGGTTTCAGGCGCCTTTAGGTTGGTTTATGATGGAGGTATGCACCTCTATTTATAGAAAAACCTGATGCAAGCAAGGTGAATTTCGTGTGCATGAAAGTTGAAGGCCTCCATGCATGGGCCTGTACAGGCGCATGGAGGGCCCAAAAGCTAATGCAAAAGGATGCTGAAATGATTTGGAGAAGGTTTGGACGTGTGGTTTGCACTCCAATTGCTTGCATATGAAGTTTCACCATGTCATGCATAATTGAACCAAAAGCTTCTCCTCTTCGAAAATACCATTTGCCAAATACAAACATGATCATGTGAGTAATGGTTGGAAAGGTTTTGATGTAAGGAACAATTGTTATGTTGGGTAAAAATCCATTTGAGGTGTGGAAATTGGTGAAATTTGAGTTTAAAGTGCAAGGTGCAAAATATGTAAAAGGCAAAGTTTCTAAATTTGGCCAATATTCAAGCCCTTCTGTTTTGATGATGCAAGCCTCAAATGAAAACACCTGCAACATCAAAGTTGTAGATATTTTCAAGACAATCAATGGAGTAAAGGATTAAGGTCTAGAAGCTTTAGATCCAAGGATTCAACCAGATGTAGTTGAATTTTGGATCTGAAAAAAAATGAAGAAAAGTGAAATAGCTTCTTTGGTGAGGTTGGGGAATCACTTCAGCAGGGTTTCAGGCGCCTTTAGGTTGGTTTATGATGGAGGTATGCACCTCTATTTATAGAAAAACCTGATGCAAGCAAGGTGAATTTCGTGTGCATGAAAGTTGAAGGCCTCCATGCATGGGCCTGTACAGGCGCATGGAGGGCCCAAAAGCTAATGCAAAAGGATGCTGAAATGATTTGGAGAAGGTTTGGACGTGTGGTTTGCACTCCAATTGCTTGCATATGAAGTTTCACCATGTCATGCATAATTGAACCAAAAGCTTCTCCTCTTCGAAAATACCATTTGCCAAATACAAACATGATCATGTGAGTAATGGTTGGAAAGGTTTTGATGTAAGGAAAAATTGTTATGTTGGGCAAAAATCCATTTGAGGTGTGGAAATTGGTGAAATTTGAGTTTAAAGTGCAAGGTGCAAAATATGTAAAAGGCAAAGTTTCTAAATTTGGCCAATATTCAAGCCCTTCTGTTTTGATGATGCAAGCCTCAAATGAAAACACCTGCAACATCAAAGTTGTAGATATTTTCAAGACAATCAATGGAGTAAAGGATTAAGGTCTAGAAGCTTTAGATCCAAGGATTCAACCAGATGTAGTTGAATTTTGGATCTGAAAAAAAATGAAGAAAAGTGAAATAGCTTCTTTGGTGAGGTTGGGGAATCACTTCAGCAGGGTTTCAGGCGCCTTTAGGTTGGTTTATGATGGAGGTATGCACCTCTATTTATAGAAAAACCTGATGCAAGCAAGGTGAATTTCGTGTGCATGAAAGTTGAAGGCCTCCATGCATGGGCCTGTACAGGCGCATGGAGGGCCCAAAAGCTAATGCAAAAGGATGCTGAAATGATTTGGAGAAGGTTTGGACGTGTGGTTTGCACTCCAATTGCTTGCATATGAAGTTTCACCATGTCATGCATAATTGAACCAAAAGCTTCTCCTCTTCGAAAATACCATTTGCCAAATACAAACATGATCATGTGAGTAATGGTTGGAAAGGTTTTGATGTAAGGAAAAATTGTTATGTTGGGTAAAAATCCATTTGAGGTGTGGAAATTGGTGAAATTTGAGTTTAAAGTGCAAGGTGCAAAATATGTAAAAGGCAAAGTTTCTAAATTTGGCCAATATTCAAGCCCTTCTGTTTTGATGATGCAAGCCTCAAATGAAAACACCTGCAACATCAAAGTTGTAGATATTTTCAAGACAATCAATGGAGTAAAGGATTAAGGTCTAGAAGCTTTAGATCCAAGGATTCAACCAGATGTAGTTGAATTTTGGATCTGAAAAAAAATGAAGAAAAGTGAAATAGCTTCTTTGGTGAGGTTGGGGAATCACTTCAGCAGGGTTTCAGGCGCCTTTAGGTTGGTTTATGATGGAGGTATGCACCTCTATTTATAGAAAAACCTGATGCAAGCAAGGTGAATTTCGTGTGCATGAAAGTTGAAGGCCTCCATGCATGGGCCTGTACAGGCGCATGGAGGGCCCAAAAGCTAATGCAAAAGGATGCTGAAATGATTTGGAGAAGGTTTGGACGTGTGGTTTGCACTCCAATTGCTTGCATATGAAGTTTCACCATGTCATGCATAATTGAACCAAAAGCTTCTCCTCTTCGAAAATACCATTTGCCAAATACAAACATGATCATGTGAGTAATGGTTGGAAAGGTTTTGATGTAAGGAAAAATTGTTATGTTGGGTAAAAATCCATTTGAGGTGTGGAAATTGGTGAAATTTGAGTTTAAAGTGCAAGGTGCAAAATATGTAAAAGGCAAAGTTTCTAAATTTGGCCAATATTCAAGCCCTTCTGTTTTGATGATGCAAGCCTCAAATGAAAACACCTGCAACATCAAAGTTGTAGATATTTTCAAGACAATCAATGGAGTAAAGGATTAAGGTCTAGAAGCTTTAGATCCAAGGATTCAACCAGATGTAGTTGAATTTTGGATCTGAAAAAAAATGAAGAAAAGTGAAATAGCTTCTTTGGTGAGGTTGGGGAATCACTTCAGCAGGGTTTCAGGCGCCTTTAGGTTGGTTTATGATGGAGGTATGCACCTCTATTTATAGAAAAACCTGATGCAAGCAAGGTGAATTTCGTGTGCATGAAAGTTGAAGGCCTCCATGCATGGGCCTGTACAGGCGCATGGAGGGCCCAAAAGCTAATGCAAAAGGATGCTGAAATGATTTGGAGAAGGTTTGGACGTGTGGTTTGCACTCCAATTGCTTGCATATGAAGTTTCACCATGTCATGCATAATTGAACCAAAAGCTTCTCCTCTTCGAAAATACCATTTTCCAAATACAAACATGATCATGTGAGTAATGGTTGGAAAGGTTTTGATGTAAGGAAAATTGTTATGTTGGGCAAAAATCCATTTGAGGTGTGGAAATTGGTGAAATTTGAGTTTAAAGTGCAAGGTGCAAAATATGTAAAAGGCAAAGTTTCTAAATTTGGCCAATATTCAAGCCCTTCTGTTTTGATGATGCAAGCCTCAAATGAAAACACCTGCAACATCAAAGTTGTAGATATTTTCAAGACAATCAATGGAGTAAAGGATTAAGGTCTAGAAGCTTTAGATCCAAGGATTCAACCAGATGTAGTTGAATTTTGGATCTGAAAAAAAATGAAGAAAAGTGAAATAGCTTCTTTGGTGAGGTTGGGGAATCACTTCAGCAGGGTTTCAGGCGCCTTTAGGTTGGTTTATGATGGAGGTATGCACCTCTATTTATAGAAAAACCTGATGCAAGCAAGGTGAATTTCGTGTGCATGAAAGTTGAAGGCCTCCATGCATGGGCCTGTACAGGCGCATGGAGGGCCCAAAAGCTAATGCAAAAGGATGCTGAAATGATTTGGAGAAGGTTTGGACGTGTGGTTTGCACTCCAATTGCTTGCATATGAAGTTTCACCATGTCATGCATAATTGAACCAAAAGCTTCTCCTCTTCGAAAATACCATTTGCCAAATACAAACATGATCATGTGAGTAATGGTTGGAAAGGTTTTGATGTAAGGAACAATTGTTATGTTGGGCAAAAATCCATTTGAGGTGTGGAAATTGGTGAAATTTGAGTTTAAAGTGCAAGGTGCAAAATATGTAAAAGGCAAAGTTTCTAAATTTGGCCAATATTCAAGCCCTTCTGTTTTGATGATGCAAGCCTCAAATGAAAACACCTGCAACATCAAAGTTGTAGATATTTTCAAGACAATCAATGGAGTAAAGGATTAAGGTCTAGAAGCTTTAGATCCAAGGATTCAACCAGATGTAGTTGAATTTTGGATCTGAAAAAAAATGAAGAAAAGTGAAATAGCTTCTTTGGTGAGGTTGGGGAATCACTTCAGCAGGGTTTCAGGCGCCTTTAGGTTGGTTTATGATGGAGGTATGCACCTCTATTTATAGAAAAACCTGATGCAAGCAAGGTGAATTTCGTGTGCATGAAAGTTGAAGGCCTCCATGCATGGGCCTGTACAGGCGCATGGAGGGCCCAAAAGCTAATGCAAAAGGATGCTGAAATGATTTGGAGAAGGTTTGGACGTGTGGTTTGCACTCCAATTGCTTGCATATGAAGTTTCACCATGTCATGCATAATTGAACCAAAAGCTTCTCCTCTTCGAAAATACCATTTTCCAAATACAAACATGATCATGTGAGTAATGGTTGGAAAGGTTTTGATGTAAGGAACAATTGTTATGTTGGGCAAAAATCCATTTGAGGTGTGGAAATTGGTGAAATTTGAGTTTAAAGTGCAAGGTGCAAAATATGTAAAAGGCAAAGTTTCTAAATTTGGCCAATATTCAAGCCCTTCTGTTTTGATGATGCAAGCCTCAAATGAAAACACCTGCAACATCAAAGTTGTAGATATTTTCAAGACAATCAATGGAGTAAAGGATTAAGGTCTAGAAGCTTTAGATCCAAGGATTCAACCAGATGTAGTTGAATTTTGGATCTGAAAAAAAATGAAGAAAAGTGAAATAGCTTCTTTGGTGAGGTTGGGGAATCACTTCAGCAGGGTTTCAGGCGCCTTTAGGTTGGTTTATGATGGAGGTATGCACCTCTATTTATAGAAAAACCTGATGCAAGCAAGGTGAATTTCGTGTGCATGAAAGTTGAAGGCCTCCATGCATGGGCCTGTACAGGCGCATGGAGGGCCCAAAAGCTAATGCAAAAGGATGCTGAAATGATTTGGAGAAGGTTTGGACGTGTGGTTTGCACTCCAATTGCTTGCATATGAAGTTTCACCATGTCATGCATAATTGAACCAAAAGCTTCTCCTCTTCGAAAATACCATTTGCCAAATACAAACATGATCATGTGAGTAATGGTTGGAAAGGTTTTGATGTAAGGAAAATTGTTATGTTGGGCAAAAATCCATTTGAGGTGTGGAAATTGGTGAAATTTGAGTTTAAAGTGCAAGGTGCAAAATATGTAAAAGGCAAAGTTTCTAAATTTGGCCAATATTCAAGCCCTTCTGTTTTGATGATGCAAGCCTCAAATGAAAACACCTGCAACATCAAAGTTGTAGATATTTTCAAGACAATCAATGGAGTAAAGGATTAAGGTCTAGAAGCTTTAGATCCAAGGATTCAACCAGATGTAGTTGAATTTTGGATCTGAAAAAAAATGAAGAAAAGTGAAATAGCTTCTTTGGTGAGGTTGGGGAATCACTTCAGCAGGGTTTCAGGCGCCTTTAGGTTGGTTTATGATGGAGGTATGCACCTCTATTTATAGAAAAACCTGATGCAAGCAAGGTGAATTTCGTGTGCATGAAAGTTGAAGGCCTCCATGCATGGGCCTGTACAGGCGCATGGAGGGCCCAAAAGCTAATGCAAAAGGATGCTGAAATGATTTGGAGAAGGTTTGGACGTGTGGTTTGCACTCCAATTGCTTGCATATGAAGTTTCACCATGTCATGCATAATTGAACCAAAAGCTTCTCCTCTTCGAAAATACCATTTTCCAAATACAAACATGATCATGTGAGTAATGGTTGGAAAGGTTTTGATGTAAGGAACAATTGTTATGTTGGGCAAAAATCCATTTGAGGTGTGGAAATTGGTGAAATTTGAGTTTAAAGTGCAAGGTGCAAAATATGTAAAAGGCAAAGTTTCTAAATTTGGCCAATATTCAAGCCCTTCTGTTTTGATGATGCAAGCCTCAAATGAAAACACCTGCAACATCAAAGTTGTAGATATTTTCAAGACAATCAATGGAGTAAAGGATTAAGGTCTAGAAGCTTTAGATCCAAGGATTCAACCAGATGTAGTTGAATTTTGGATCTGAAAAAAAATGAAGAAAAGTGAAATAGCTTCTTTGGTGAGGTTGGGGAATCACTTCAGCAGGGTTTCAGGCGCCTTTAGGTTGGTTTATGATGGAGGTATGCACCTCTATTTATAGAAAAACCTGATGCAAGCAAGGTGAATTTCGTGTGCATGAAAGTTGAAGGCCTCCATGCATGGGCCTGTACAGGCGCATGGAGGGCCCAAAAGCTAATGCAAAAGGATGCTGAAATGATTTGGAGAAGGTTTGGACGTGTGGTTTGCACTCCAATTGCTTGCATATGAAGTTTCACCATGTCATGCATAATTGAACCAAAAGCTTCTCCTCTTCGAAAATACCATTTTCCAAATACAAACATGATCATGTGAGTAATGGTTGGAAAGGTTTTGATGTAAGGAACAATTGTTATGTTGGGCAAAAATCCATTTGAGGTGTGGAAATTGGTGAAATTTGAGTTTAAAGTGCAAGGTGCAAAATATGTAAAAGGCAAAGTTTCTAAATTTGGCCAATATTCAAGCCCTTCTGTTTTGATGATGCAAGCCTCAAATGAAAACACCTGCAACATCAAAGTTGTAGATATTTTCAAGACAATCAATGGAGTAAAGGATTAAGGTCTAGAAGCTTTAGATCCAAGGATTCAACCAGATGTAGTTGAATTTTGGATCTGAAAAAAAATGAAGAAAAGTGAAATAGCTTCTTTGGTGAGGTTGGGGAATCACTTCAGCAGGGTTTCAGGCGCCTTTAGGTTGGTTTATGATGGAGGTATGCACCTCTATTTATAGAAAAACCTGATGCAAGCAAGGTGAATTTCGTGTGCATGAAAGTTGAAGGCCTCCATGCATGGGCCTGTACAGGCGCATGGAGGGCCCAAAAGCTAATGCAAAAGGATGCTGAAATGATTTGGAGAAGGTTTGGACGTGTGGTTTGCACTCCAATTGCTTGCATATGAAGTTTCACCATGTCATGCATAATTGAACCAAAAGCTTCTCCTCTTCGAAAATACCATTTTCCAAATACAAACATGATCATGTGAGTAATGGTTGGAAAGGTTTTGATGTAAGGAACAATTGTTATGTTGGGCAAAAATCCATTTGAGGTGTGGAAATTGGTGAAATTTGAGTTTAAAGTGCAAGGTGCAAAATATGTAAAAGGCAAAGTTTCTAAATTTGGCCAATATTCAAGCCCTTCTGTTTTGATGATGCAAGCCTCAAATGAAAACACCTGCAACATCAAAGTTGTAGATATTTTCAAGACAATCAATGGAGTAAAGGATTAAGGTCTAGAAGCTTTAGATCCAAGGATTCAACCAGATGTAGTTGAATTTTGGATCTGAAAAAAAATGAAGAAAAGTGAAATAGCTTCTTTGGTGAGGTTGGGGAATCACTTCAGCAGGGTTTCAGGCGCCTTTAGGTTGGTTTATGATGGAGGTATGCACCTCTATTTATAGAAAAACCTGATGCAAGCAAGGTGAATTTCGTGTGCATGAAAGTTGAAGGCCTCCATGCATGGGCCTGTACAGGCGCATGGAGGGCCCAAAAGCTAATGCAAAAGGATGCTGAAATGATTTGGAGAAGGTTTGGACGTGTGGTTTGCACTCCAATTGCTTGCATATGAAGTTTCACCATGTCATGCATAATTGAACCAAAAGCTTCTCCTCTTCGAAAATACCATTTCCAAATACAAACATGATCATGTGAGTAATGGTTGGAAAGGTTTTGATGTAAGGAACAATTGTTATGTTGGGCAAAAATCCATTTGAGGTGTGGAAATTGGTGAAATTTGAGTTTAAAGTGCAAGGTGCAAAATATGTAAAAGGCAAAGTTTCTAAATTTGGCCAATATTCAAGCCCTTCTGTTTTGATGATGCAAGCCTCAAATGAAAACACCTGCAACATCAAAGTTGTAGATATTTTCAAGACAATCAATGGAGTAAAGGATTAAGGTCTAGAAGCTTTAGATCCAAGGATTCAACCAGATGTAGTTGAATTTTGGATCTGAAAAAAAATGAAGAAAAGTGAAATAGCTTCTTTGGTGAGGTTGGGGAATCACTTCAGCAGGGTTTCAGGCGCCTTTAGGTTGGTTTATGATGGAGGTATGCACCTCTATTTATAGAAAAACCTGATGCAAGCAAGGTGAATTTCGTGTGCATGAAAGTTGAAGGCCTCCATGCATGGGCCTGTACAGGCGCATGGAGGGCCCAAAAGCTAATGCAAAAGGATGCTGAAATGATTTGGAGAAGGTTTGGACGTGTGGTTTGCACTCCAATTGCTTGCATATGAAGTTTCACCATGTCATGCATAATTGAACCAAAAGCTTCTCCTCTTCGAAAATACCATTTGCCAAATACAAACATGATCATGTGAGTAATGGTTGGAAAGGTTTTGATGTAAGGAAAAATTGTTATGTTGGGTAAAAATCCATTTGAGGTGTGGAAATTGGTGAAATTTGAGTTTAAAGTGCAAGGTGCAAAATATGTAAAAGGCAAAGTTTCTAAATTTGGCCAATATTCAAGCCCTTCTGTTTTGATGATGCAAGCCTCAAATGAAAACACCTGCAACATCAAAGTTGTAGATATTTTCAAGACAATCAATGGAGTAAAGGATTAAGGTCTAGAAGCTTTAGATCCAAGGATTCAACCAGATGTAGTTGAATTTTGGATCTGAAAAAAAATGAAGAAAAGTGAAATAGCTTCTTTGGTGAGGTTGGGGAATCACTTCAGCAGGGTTTCAGGCGCCTTTAGGTTGGTTTATGATGGAGGTATGCACCTCTATTTATAGAAAAACCTGATGCAAGCAAGGTGAATTTCGTGTGCATGAAAGTTGAAGGCCTCCATGCATGGGCCTGTACAGGCGCATGGAGGGCCCAAAAGCTAATGCAAAAGGATGCTGAAATGATTTGGAGAAGGTTTGGACGTGTGGTTTGCACTCCAATTGCTTGCATATGAAGTTTCACCATGTCATGCATAATTGAACCAAAAGCTTCTCCTCTTCGAAAATACCATTTGCCAAATACAAACATGATCATGTGAGTAATGGTTGGAAAGGTTTTGATGTAAGGAAAAATTGTTATGTTGGGTAAAAATCCATTTGAGGTGTGGAAATTGGTGAAATTTGAGTTTAAAGTGCAAGGTGCAAAATATGTAAAAGGCAAAGTTTCTAAATTTTGCCAATATTCAAGCCCTTCTGTTTTGATGATGCAAGCCTCAAATGAAAACACCTGCAACATCAAAGTTGTAGATATTTTCAAGACAATCAATGGAGTAAAGGATTAAGGTCTAGAATCTTTAGATCCAAGGATTCAACCAGATGTAGTTGAATTTTGGATCTGAAAAAAAATGAAGAAAAGTGAAATAGCTTCTTTGGTGAGGTTGGGGAATCACTTCAGCAGGGTTTCAGGCGCCTTTAGGTTGGTTTATGATGGAGGTATGCACCTCTATTTATAGAAAAACCTGATGCAAGCAAGGTGAATTTCGTGTGCATGAAAGTTGAAGGCCTCCATGCATGGGCCTGTACAGGCGCATGGAGGGCCCAAAAGCTAATGCAAAAGGATGCTGAAATGATTTGGAGAAGGTTTGGACGTGTGGTTTGCACTCCAATTGCTTGCATATGAAGTTTCACCATGTCATGCATAATTGAACCAAAAGCTTCTCCTCTTCGAAAATACCATTTGCCAAATACAAACATGATCATGTGAGTAATGGTTGGAAAGGTTTTGATGTAAGGAAAAATTGTAGTGTTGGGTAAAAATCCATTTGAGGTGTGGAAATTGGTGAAATTTGAGTTTAAAGTGCAAGGTGCAAAATATGTAAAAGGCAAAGTTTCTAAATTTTGCCAATATTCAAGCCCTTCTGTTTTGATGATGCAAGCCTCAAATGAAAACACCTGCAACATCAAAGTTGTAGATATTTTCAAGACAATCAATGGAGTAAAGGATTAAGGTCTAGAATCTTTAGATCCAAGGATTCAACCAGATGTAGTTGAATTTTGGATCTGAAAAAAAATGAAGAAAAGTGAAATAGCTTCTTTGGTGAGGTTGGGGAATCACTTCAGCAGGGTTTCAGGCGCCTTTAGGTTGGTTTATGATGGAGGTATGCACCTCTATTTATAGAAAAACCTGATGCAAGCAAGGTGAATTTCGTGTGCATGAAAGTTGAAGGTCTCAATGCATGGGCCTGTACAGGCGCATGGAGGGCCCAAAAGCTAATGAAAAAGGATGCTGAAATGATTTGGAGAAGGTTTGGACGTGTGGTTTGCACTCCAATTGCTTGCATATGAAGTTTCACCATGTCATGCATAATTGAACCAAAAGCTTCTCCTCTTTGAAAATACCATTTTCCAAATACAAACATGATCATGTGAGTAATGGTTGGAAAGGTTTTGATGTAAGGAACAATTGTTATGTTGGGGAAAAATCCATTTGAGGTGTGGAAATTGGTGAAATTTGAGTTTAAAGTGCAAGGTGCAAAATATGTAAAAGGCAAAGTTTCTAAATTTTGCCAATATTCAAGCCCTTCTGTTTTGATGATGCAAGCCTCAAATGAAAACACCTGCAACATCAAAGTTGTAGATATTTTCAAGACAATCAATGGAGTAAAGGATTAAGGTCTAGAAGCTTTAGATCCAAGGATTCAACCAGATGTAGTTGAATTTTGGATCTGAAAAAAAATGAAGAAAAGTGAAATAGCTTCTTTGGTGAGGTTGGGGAATCACTTCAGCAGGGTTTCAGGCGCCTTTAGGTTGGTTTATGATGGAGGTATGCACCTCTATTTATAGAAAAACCTGATGCAAGCAAGGTGAATTTCGTGTGCATGAAAGTTGAAGGCCTCCATGCATGGGCCTGTACAGGCGCATGGAGGGCCCAAAAGCTAATGCAAAAGGATGCTGAAATGATTTGGAGAAGGTTTGGACGTGTGGTTTGCACTCCAATTGCTTGCATATGAAGTTTCACCATGTCATGCATAATTGAACCAAAAGCTTCTCCTCTTCGAAAATACCATTTGCCAAATACAAACATGATCATGTGAGTAATGGTGGGAAAGGTTTTGATGTAAGGAAAAATTGTTATGTTGGGTAAAAATCCATTTGAGGTGTGGAAATTGGTGAAATTTGAGTTTAAAGTGCAAGGTGCAAAATATGTAAAAGGCAAAGTTTCTAAATTTTGCCAATATTCAAGCCCTTCTGTTTTGATGATGCAAGCCTCAAATGAAAACACCTGCAACATCAAAGTTGTAGATATTTTCAAGACAATCAATGGAGTAAAGGATTAAGGTCTAGAAGCTTTAGATCCAAGGATTCAACCAGATGTAGTTGAATTTTGGATCTGAAAAAAAATGAAGAAAAGTGAAATAGCTACTTTGGTGAGGTTGGGGAATCACTTCAGCAGGGTTTCAGGCGCCTTTAGGTTGGTTTACGATGGAGGTATGCACCTCTATTTATAGAAAAACCTTATGCAAGCAAGGTGAATTTCGTGTGCATGAAAGTTGAAGGCCTCAATGCATGGGCCTGTACAGGCGCATGGAGGGCCCAAAAGCTAATGAAAAAGGATGCTGAAATGATTTGGAGAAGGTTTGGACGTGTGGTTTGCACTCCAATTGCTTGTATATGAAGTTTCACCATGTCATGCATAATTGAACCAAAAGCTTCTCCTCTTCGAAAATACCATTTGCCAAATACAAACATGATCATGTGAGTAATGGTTGGAAAGGTTTTGATGTAAGGAAAAATTGTTATGTTGGGTAAAAATCCATTTGAGGTGTGAAAATTGGTGAAATTTGAGTTTAAAGTGCAAGGTGCAAAATATGTAAAAGGCAAAGTTTCTAAATTTGGCCAATATTAAAGCCCTTCTGTTTTGATGATGCAAGCCTCAAATGAAAACACATGCAACATCAAAGTTGTAGATATTTTCAAGGCAATCAAAATGGACTTATTTTTTTCATCATTTGAAATTTTTATGAAAGAGTTATGGGCACTTGAAGTTGGACTTTTTTGCCTTTTAATGCATTTGGCCCAAAATGACCTATAATGTCTTGCATTACCACATGTGCTTCCTTTGAGCTTTTGAAATTTGGTTCAACATAAATTTGAAGTAGACATATTAAGTTTTCCAATTCATTTGATCCCACCTCAAAATCATAAAAACTGAATGAGTTATGTCCTTGGGAAGTTGACCCAAAATTAGGGTTTCAGTCAAAATGACCTATATTGTATTGGAATGGGAGATGAGCTTCCAAGCTTCAAATCAATTTTTTATGAACATGGAAGTTGTTCATATTGTCCTTAAGAATATTTTTGCTTTTGGGATCATCTCCATTTGACCAACACAAAAAAATTTAGGTCTCAATGCATTTCAAAATAGTCAGATGAATTGACTGATCAACTTCTCAAGTCCATGACTCATATCTTGATGAATTAATGATTGAGGACACTCAAATAAGTTCAAATGTGCATGAAATGAAGAATTAAAGAACTTCCCTTTATTATATTTGACCATGGGCCGAGGTTGCTTCAAGATCAAGGCATTGTGGTGCACAGATGAATTATGGTTTCTCTAGGGAACAAACCTCAAACCCTTTGACTTGCTTTGATCAAAATGATAAATTGAGATGTTAGGGAGACATATTTGATGGATGAGAGCTTTGGGAACCATTACCATGCTTGTTTTCCTCTTCTTTTGACCATATCTTTGTACCAATGATCTCCTTGAAGCTTTTGACCTTGTGATTGCTCAAGCTACAAACAGAAGATGTTAGTGACATATTTTTATGCTTTTGGTTAGTAAACAAAAATAAGAAAAGCAATAATATACAATTCAAGCAAGCTTGATGATCTCAAACCACTCACAAGAGGTCCCACCCAAAGGCAAAGGGAACCAAGATGCTAATGATCCTTGAGGCAATGCAAGTACAATGTTATGATGCCATGAGGGTTCTTAGGGACAAAATTGGGGTCTTACAGATGCCCCTATTTAAGGTCATTCTAGCCGGAGAAGTGAAGGTTAAAATCTTCGTTTCGACGAGGTAGAATGGGGTTAAATAATAACAAAGAGACAAATTTTGGTCCCTAAGAGACCTCATGATGCGAATGTATGTATGCAAATGGTAATACTCTGTGGGGATATGTGTCCACAAAGAAAGAAAGGGATCAGGAACAAATGAAAATCCACTGGAGTAACACACTCATAACTGGAACAGAGACTCTACCGGGGAGTAAAAGGATAGAAATGTGTGAGCAGGTCACGACTTAAAACTTGCTGAGAGACATGGAGAGAGTTCAATAAATCCATGGAAGGACTCAAGCTGACTCGAAGATGCATGTATTGGGGAATATGCGAATACAGCCAAAAATTATCCGCAACGGATACTTCGGATAAAAAATCCGGACTCAGGTGGATATGTCCACTAAGGACTCAGCTGGGGAAGATCCCAACAGAACTCTCCTGGGGAAGCAACGGGATGAGGTATTACCGGTCACCGGGTAATAAGCTCAAAGAGATGTGTGATCTGAACACCGGTATAAGGGTGAGAGAACAACATGCTCGGGAAGAATGAATATCTAAGACCGGTATAAGGGTGAGAGATATCAATCAACCAAATCATCTGAGGAAGACCTAAAAAGGTATATTTCAACTCAGGGAATCTGACACCATAGGGGACCAAAAGTCATAACAGGGAGCAGAAGGAGGGAACACTAGGGATGCCGGTTACTGGGCATATAATAGGTGACCAACCAAAGCGTGAATTGGGGAACGTTCCCAAGACACTCATCATCCAAAAAGAGGGCAAAAAGCAAACTCGATTATGGGATGGACATTCGATTCCCAAAACAGGGATACGAATCTTACTCGACTGGGGAGGAACAAAAGGCTTCGACCAAAGAGTACATGAGATATATTATCTATTACCGTCAGAACGTAGATAATATACTCGCATGGAAGATTATCCACAACCGGTTACTGGGTTAATAAAGGATGAATCGACCGAGAGAGAAAGGCATCGGGATACCGAAACTAGGTATATAATGATGACCAATCAGGGGGAGCAACAAACATTACCGGCAATCGGTACATGAAAGATGACTTGCTGGGGACAAATTGCCTAATCAGGGCAATTATCCAGGAGAAAGAGGGAATGTCAACACCGAATATTGGATAATGATAACCGTCAAGTAGGGGATTACATCTACCGGATACTGGGTAGAAAACCACGGAAGAGTAACCGTCACCGATTAGGATGAACAAAAGGTTAACTCTGCAAAGGGGAAAATAGGGTTTACAACTACCGGTATAAGGGTAGAAAACCACAAATTCCGCCGAGGATAAGATGAATGATTACTAATTACTGAGCAATTATTCATTTATACCACGGGGAAACAGGAAACAAATCCCAAGAAGCCAATTTAGGATCAAACTAAAGAGGCAAACTGAATCAAGACTCGTCCTAATGAGGATATAACTCAACAGGGAATCCCATCCCAATGTATGTGTTGGGGAGGAAGCAAAAACAACCGTCGTCCACGAGGATATAACTCTGTGGGGAATGTGGCAGGAAATATAAACACTTTCTGCTTAAGGGGCTGACTCTATATTGAGGGATCAGACACCGCCATCTGTTTGGGATATGTATTACCCACTAGCAGGGGATAAAAAACAAAGATATATGGCAAAGGATGCAATATGAATATCTGAATGTTTGAAAATTATATGCACACATGCATGGTTTATGTATGATGAATGCTGACAAACAGACATTTCTAACACAAACAGCTCCAAGGAATAAGTACTCAAACATCCGGTACTACATCTCAAGAGAGAAAGCCAGGTTCACCAGAGAGTATCCAATATGATGAGAGCAAGAGAAACCAGGAAGCAAAGATCCCTGCAGGGAATGCACATCAGTCATTCCAGCTGGGGACAGGAGTTATTGCACAGATAAAATCCACCACATAAGTAACTCTACTGGGGAATCTATCCAAGGGATAAAGGGATTTTGGGGATCAACCACCAAGTACCGTACTCACCAAGGAGATCACATCTGCTGAGGAGGAGAGGTCGCTACTCTGCTGAAGGGAAGAGTGGTGAATATCTTACCAAACACTCCACCCAGTAGAAAAACCACAAAAAGGCTCTGGAGGAAGAAGATACAGCCATGCCAGGAATATGAACAAACGTCTTACCCGGTTGGGGATCATACCATCCTTGGGAGAGCACTGAGGAACTCCTAAGTATCCTTTCATCATTGTGAATGTTCACTTTGTTTAAAAACAAGTTATGAAGAAATCGATTATTCGAAACAATGATATTTTCTCAATTAAAGCATGCAAAACGTTTTTTGAATAGAAACAAATAAGAGTGCAAATAATTGGATCAAAGGCTCAAATTTATTTGATGGAATGGTAGTCCGCAAATGGCAAGACTCCATAGATCTTTACAAATTTGAAATTGCTGATATATATTGGAAAAGGGCTACATTGAACATAATGACCATTTCTCCACCAATTCTGAATCTGATGTATTTGAAGCTTCGGTTGATGATGAATGAGCAAGAATCTCTGACGGATGACAGTTGTAGAACAGAGACTTGTCAGGATGCAGTTACTTGCCAAATCCCTAATTTTTGCCTAGATTGCCCCAGGATGAGGTACTCAATCAAGAGGGATACATATATTCATCATTTTTTTTATGTCTCTAACTTTTTCCTGGACCGCCCTTTCGGGTTTTCAATCCACCGAGACGCTCATTTTGGCCTCAGCCGCCCTTTCGGGTTTTCAACTTAGCGAGCTATTTTGTTTTTATTTTAGGCGAAGTATTTCTTGACTGCATCTGAATTCACAAGACGAGTGAAATCCTCCCCATCCATAGTTGTAAGTATCAAAGCACCACCTGAAAAGGCTCTCTTAACAACATATGGACCTTCATAGTTTGGAGTCCACTTGCGCCTGGAATCGAGCGCGAAAGACAAGACTTTCTTGAGCACGAGGTCACCTTCTCGGAACACACGAGGCTTGACCTTCCTATCAAAAGCTTTCTTCATTCATTGCTGATACAATTGAACATGGCACATGGCAGTCAATCTCTTCTCTTCGATCAAGTTCAATTGGTCATAACGACTCTGAACCTATTCAGCATCAGTCAACTTGGCTTCCATCAAGACTCTCATTGATGGGATCTCCACCTCTACTGGGAGTACGACCTCCATGCCATAAACAAGAGAGAAAGGGGTTGCCCCTGTTGAAGTGCGAACAAATGTGCGATATCCATGTAAGGCAAATGGCAGCATCTCATGCCAATCCTTATACGTGACAACCATTTTTTCGATAATTTCCTTGATATTCTTATTAGCAGCTTCATCAGCCCCATTCATCTTGGGTCTATAGGGAGAAGAGTTGTGATGCGCAATCTTGAACTCACTACATAGCTCTTTCATCATCTTGTTGTTCAAATTAGATCCATTATCAGTAATGATCTTATCTGGCACACCATATCGGCATATGAGTTGATTCTTGATAAACTTCACAACCACCTGCCTGGTCACATTTGCATATGACACTGCTTCAACCCACTTGGTGAAGTAATCAATTGCTATGAGTATAAATCTGTGTCCGTAGACGCTTTCGGCTCTATCTTGCCAATCATGTCAATTCCCCACATGGAGAAAGACCATGGTGATGAGATCACATTCAGAAGTGTCGGGGGAATATGAATCTTATCCGCATAGATCTGACACTTATGGCATTTCTTCACATATTTGCAGCAGTCAGACTCCATTGTCAGCCAATAGTAGCCTGCTCTCAATATCTTTCTAGCCATGGCATGTCCATTGGAATGAGTACCAAATGAACCCTCATGGACCTCAGTCATCAACAGGTCTGCTTCGTGTCTATCCACGCATCTGAGCAGGACCATGTCAAAGTTTCTCTTGTAAAGCACATCACCATTGAGGTAAAAACATCCCGATAATCTCCTCACAGTCTTCCTGTCTTTCACAGATGCCCCAGGCGGGTAAACCTGGCTCTAAAGGAAGCACTTGATGTCGTAATACCATGGCTTATCATCCTTCGCCTCTTCTACTGCAAATACATGAGTTGGTCTGTCCAAGCGCATTACAGTGATATTAGGGACTTCATTCCAATGTTTTACCACAATCATCGAAGCAAGTGTAGCAAGAGCGTTTGCCATCCGATTCTCATCTCGAGGAATATGATGGAAGTCAACCTCAGTAAAGAACGTTGAAATCCTCCACGCATAATCCCTATATGGAATGAGACCAGGCTGATTCGTTTCCCATTCACCCTTAATCTGATTGACAACGAGGGCCGAATCACCATATACATCAAGATGCTTGATCCTTAGATCAATGCCTTCCTCCAATCCCATGATACAGGCCTCATACTCAGCCATATTATTCGTGCATTTGAAAGTTAGCCTTGCGGTAAAAGGAAAATGTGTGCCCTGAGGAGTAATAATCACTGCCCCAATACCATTTCCATACGAATTTACAGCGCCATCAAATACCATACTCCATATGGAACTAGGCTCTGGCCCTTCATCGAGTGTAGGCTCATTACAATCTTTCATTTTCAAATATAGAATCTCCTCATCTGGGAAGTCATATTGAACTGACTGATAATCCTCAATCGGCTGATGTGCCAAGTGGTCAGCCAAGATACTACCTTTAATAGCCTTCTGAGCTCGATACTCAATATCATACTCAGATAACAACATCTGCCAACGGGCAATCCTCCCTGTTAAAGCAGGCTTCTCGAAGATATACTTGATTGGATCCATTCTGGATATTAACCAAGTCGTATGATTTAACATATACTCGCGTAAGCGCTTAGCAGCCCAATCCAAAGCACAACATGTCTTTTCAAGCATTGAGTATCGAGACTCACAATCGGTGAACTTCTTGCTCAGGTAGTAAATAGCATATTCTTTCTTTCCTGATTCGTCTTGCTGACCAAGGACACAACCCATTGAGTCTTCAAGAACAGTCAGATACATGATCAATGGTCTTCCTTCCACGGGTGGAGACAGGATCGGAGGCTCAGACAAATACTCTTTAATACTGTCGAAAGCTGTCTGGCAATCCTCGGTCCAATAATGGGACTGATCTTTCCGGAGGAGCTTGAATATCGGCGCACATGTGTAACACCCCAAAATTTGCCCTCCTCATTCATGCATTCATTTTTAGGTCATTTAACATTTCGCATTGCATTTTATCATTATCAATCAGAATTAGATACATTGCATTTCATCATGTCAATCGGGATTAGCTCCAAGAAGCTTGAACATCATCCAGGACACTTTGTGGGTTCTATTTAGATGATCAGTCAACACAAGGGAATGGCTTGAGATACTTCCAACAGGTTCAAATGGGGTCTATTCGTCAGTCAAAACATTAATCTTGAAGGAGCAAAAGTTTGTTCATGAGCTGTCATGCTCGCTAGGCAAGCAAAATGGGTCGCCTAGCGAGTCTCAAGAAAAGCAACTAGAATCACCTACGCTCAGAGGAATTTCTTGAACTGTCATGCTCGCTAGGCGAAGCCCACGTGTTTAAAAATATAAATAAATAAATAAATAAATAAATAAATAAAATATAATAGAAAAATTGGACTTGGGCCTCTCTCATTTGAGCCCACAGGTCCACAAAAATCAGGTTATAAATTCAGAGTTTCAGTGAAACAAAAGGCCATTCTATTCCTATTACCCTGGCTGGGAAAAAGATAGTGAGAGAAGAGCTAACAGAGTTCATAGCAACCTCCAGAGACAGAAGGGAACTCATCTGCAAAGAACCAATTCCCTCTCATATAAACCCTCAGATTGCTTTGCAAACCCAACCGGGCAATTCAATTTCATTCGATCTCTCCAGTCAGGTTTGCCTTATTCCCATTACTTTATGCTTTTAATTTGAATGCTTTGAATGTATGAGGTATTATGGGTGAATTTGATACCCTTTTGATGCATGTCTTTGACAAGAGGTTTAGGCCTCCTAGACCTGGTTGCTTTTTGTGAGCTCTTTATATGAATTTTAATGGCATGATTCATGTGGTTACATTTTGATTTGGGGGCAACCCTTGATTGCGCCCCGTCTTGTCACTCTAACCTGTTTGTTGAGTTTTTTTTTGTGAGGGCTCATATGACTCTTGCAGAGATGGCTTGCCTGGTGTTCCACTTTATTTGTGGGATACCACCTGGAGGTTTATTACGATTACCTGTACTGACTCACTTTCTTTGATGGTGCTAGCTTGAGAGATCTCTGGGTTTCTTATTCCTTTATTTGTTGTTGCTTCGGATCTTTATCTGTGTGGTAGATCTCTTAACCCCCTTTATCTTTCCCGCGTTTTACTACTTTTTGCCTAAAGACCTCTATGAAGAGGCAATTGACGGATAAAAGGGATCAATAATCAATCCCCTGTTATTCAGAAAGCCTTTGAAAGAATAAAAGAATATTTGCAGGAGCCCCGATTCTAATGCCTCCTGTAGAGGGAAGACCGTTGATCATGTACTTAACCGTGTTAGAAAGGTCAATGGGTTGTGTGCTCGGTCAGCATGACGAGTCAGGTCGAAAAGAGCCTGCAGTACACTACCTTAGCAAAAAGTTTACCGACTGTGAACAAAGATACTCACTGCTCAAGAAAACTTGTTGCGCTTTGGCATGGGCTGCTAGCCGACTAAGACAGTATATGTTGACTCACACGACTCTATTGATATCAAAGATGGATCCAGTCAAGTATATTTTTGAAAATCCAGCGCTTACCGGAAGGGTTGCTAGGTGGCAAATGATACTGATGGAATATGACATCCAATACACCTCACAAAAAGCCATCAAAGGAAGTGTCCTGTCAGACTATCTTGCAGAGCAACCGATTGATGATTACCAACCTATGAGGTTCGACTTTCCTGATGAGGACATCATATTTCTCAAATCGAAAGATTGCGAGGAACCACTCCCGGAGGAGGGGCCTGACCCTGAGTCCAAATGGATTATGATGTTTGATGGGGCGGTCAACGTCAATGGTCGCGGAGTTGGTGCAGTGTTGATCACGCCGGAGGGGGTTCATATGCCATTCTGTGCCAGAATAACTTTTGCCTGCACCAACAATGAAGCCGAATACGAAGCTTGTATCCTAGGACTTGAGGAAGCCATCAACCTACGGATTAAAACCCTGGATGTAGTTGAGGAAAAGAGACTAGCAGCTATATGTCATGGCCAACTATATCAGAGACGAATGAAGAGAGCATTTGATCAGAAAGTGCGCCCTCGGGAGTATCAAGTCAGTGAATTGGTACTCAAAAGAATTCTGCCTCCCAACACAGATCACAGGGGAAAATGGACACCGAACTATGAGGGTCATACGTGGCTAAAAGAGTTTTCTCTGGCGGAGCTTTGATGCTAACAACCATGGATGGCGAAGACTTCCCATCCACTGTCAACTCAGACGCAATTAAAAAATACTTCGCATAAAATAGACCCCCTGGACAGTAAAAAGAATAGTCCAGGCCAAAAAGGGCATCCCGACGAACCAAAAAAAATAATAAAGAGGTTCGGGCAAAAATTAGGGATATAAAAATAAAAAATGTACACCCGGTGAGTCGAAAACCCGAAAGGGCGGCTCAGGCAAAAAAGGGTATCCCGGTGGATTGAAAACCCAAAAGGGCGGTCCACGCAAAAGAGGGAATAAGCGAATGACTGCAGTCTGAGTTCATCCGTGTTATATCACCATTTCATTCAATCCGGCAATCTTCGAAGGTTAAAGATCGACTAATCATCCACTTCAGAAAGCACGATGAGTAGAGCGTCTTGAGGTCATACGAGCCATAGCATAGCCGAAACTCAGTGGGACCCCGTATCCATATTGCCATTAGGATAGTTTCTTTCGTTCAATTTATAGCGATCGCCTCTTTTCAGGGATCAGTTTCCTGATGTACTCGCCTATTCCTGGCACAAATGTTTCAGTTAAAGAGCCTCTTTATTTTTCATTTATCAGTTTGTTTGCAGAAGATGTGAGAATTCTTGATGAAACATATTGCATATGAATATAATGGTGGCTTTTGCAAATGATTTGCACAGGAAAACATTTAAAATTTCTTTGAATGTGCCTAATCCCAGACGGTGAATTCAAACCGAATAATTCCCCCAGGACATACGTGTGTGATTGCAGGTCACAGGAACTAGATGCCAAGTCATGAATCCTCATCCCCAAGCGGTTGACAAAGGCTCTCCTCAGCAGAGCATGTCCCCCAGTAGAGTTGCACCTTGTATCCCCAGCAGATTATTTTTAACAGATTTGTTTTGATCCTCAACCTGAAGACGTTTAGCAAGTTCATATCCCCAGCAAAGGTCGATTCCTACGACATTTCCCCAGGAAGTGCTTTCCCCACAGACTCTCCTCACAGAGCTTCGCCAATCAAAGTTTCCATAGTTGATACTTCCTCAGCAAGGTTAACTTTCCAGAAAAAAGCCGATTTATTTTCGGTGGCTCCCCGGTCCCGCCAGACGGATCGTTCCCCACAGCGCATTCAAGGATTGATACAGCGATCTGTTCCCTACCGGAGCTTTCTTCCCCAAGCAGATTTCTTTTTTGCACCATGCATAACATTTGCATTTGAATTTGCATGCATATCAAGCATACACATAAGCTGATAAACAGTTTCTTCAAAGCAGACTGAAGAATTACTTTACAACCAAAGTCATGAGATTCAGCCAGAGGATCAAGTGTGTGTGATCCAGCATGAGGGTAAATTCGAAGATCTAGCCTGAAGAATATGTACGAAGCCCAAAAAGTGGAATATTCTCGAAGCTGCATATCTAACATGAAGATTGAGTGTAGATTTCGAAAGGGGGTCAACCAGCGCATGCCTCAGATGCGAGATCCGGATGATGGGAATTTATCATCAAAATAATCCAGATCTAGCCAGAAGATCGAAGTAGATCTAGCCAGAAGATCGAAGTCAGGTCTAGCCTGAAGACCGAAAATAGATTCAGCCAGAGAATCAAAGAAGATAGATTCAGCCAGAGAATCGAAACAAAGTACATCTAGCCAGAAGATTGAAGAAGATCTAGCCAGAAGATCAAAGTGGATCTATCCAGAAGATCGAAGTCAGGTCTAGCCCGAAGACCGGAAATAGATTCAGCCAGAGAATCGAAACAATTCCGATCTAGCCAGAAGATCGAAGAAGATCTAGCCAGAAGATTGAAATCATATCCAGCCCGAGGATCAAAATTAACATCCAACCAGATAACTAAATTGAGTATAGATTCAGCTAGAGGATAGAAACTCCAGATTAAGTCAGAAGACTGATTCAGATTCAGCCAGAGGATCGAAAGAGAAATAAACTGCGCGGTGTATTTCAGCATTTTTGTGGTGTTCTCAGAGCGCAAATTTTCGGTCTGTCTTTGGTATTCAATCACAGCTCACCCTGTTTGCCTGATAAGCTGTTCGCTCTCATCCTGCTCGGGTTAGCTGATGACTGAATAGGGGCAGCTGTAACACCCCAAAAATTGCCCTCCTCATTCATGCATTCATTTTTAGGTCATTTAACATTTCACATTGCATTTCATCATTATCAGTCATAATTAGATACATTGCATTTCATCATGTCAATCGGGATTAGCTCCAAGAAGCTTGAACATCATCCCGGACACTTTATGGGTTCTATTTAGATGATCAATCAACACAGGGGAATGGCTTGAGATACTTCCAACAGGTTCAAATGGGGTCTATTCGTCAGTCAAAACGTTAATCTTGAAGGAGCAAAAGTTTGTTCATGAGCTGTCATGCTAGCTAGGCGAACAAAATGGGTCGCCTAGCGAGTCTCAAGAAAAGCCACCAGAATCACCTACGCTCAGAGGAATTTCTTGAACTGTCATGCTCGCTAGGCGAAGCCCACGTGTTTAAAAAAAATTAAAATAAATAAAAAAGAAAAAAGAAAAACGAAAAAAAAAACAAAAAACAAAAAATTAAATAAATAAAATATAACAAAAAATTTTTGGACTTGGGCCTCTCTCATTTGAGCCCACAGGTCCACAAAAATCAGGTTATAAATTCAGAGTTTCAGTGAAACAAAACGCCATTCTATTCCTATTACCCTGGCTGGGAAAAAGATAGTGAGAGAAGAGCTAATAGAGTTCGGAGCAACCTCCAGAGACTGAAGTGAACTCATCTGCAAAGAACCAATTCCCTCTCATATAAACCCTCAGATTGCTTTGCAAACCCAACCGGGCAATTCAATTTCATTCGATCTCTCAGTCAGGTTTGCCTTATTCCCATTACTTTATGCTTTTAATTTGAATGCTCTGAATGTATGAGGTATTATGGGTGAATTTGATACCCTTTTGATGCATGTCTTTGAGAAGAGGTTTAGGCCTCCTACACTTGGTTGCTTTTTGTGAGCTCTTTTTATGAATTTTAATGGCATGATTCATGTGGTTACATTTTGATTTGGGGGCAACCCTTGATTGCCCCCTGTCTTGTCACTCTAACTTGTTTGTTGAGTTTTTTTTGTGAGGGCTCACATGACTCTTGCAGAGATGGCTTGCCTGGTGTTCCACTTTATTTGTGGGATACCACCTGGAGGTTTATTCCGATTACCTGTACTGACTCACCTTCTTTGATGGTGTTAGCTTGAGAGATCTCTGGGTTTCTTATTCCTTTATTTGTTGTTGCTTCGGATCTTTATCCGTGTGGTAGATCTCTTAACCCCCTTTATCTTTCCCGTATTTTACTACTTTTTGCCTAAAGACCTCCATGAAGAGGCAATTGACGGATAAAAGGGATCAATAATCAATCCCCCGTCATTCAGTGCGTCATTCTTTAAGATCACACTACGTGTCGATGATTCAGAACAAAAACCCCAAATCTTTTGTCCGGTCAGTCAGTGGAGAGGGTTCCACCTTTCTGAACCCCCACTTTTGGTCATGAGCTCACCCTGTTCAAGGTTAAGAGTTATGAGGTCTTATCCTCATTACCCCTTTTGCATGAGCGTTCCTAAACACCAACAACTCATTGATTTTTCTTCTCCTAAGAACACGTTATCTCCTTCTACTACAGGCGAGTAAGTCTCCAAAGGTCGAGCATCCGGTAGATTGCGTAGTAACGTCGTTCACCCCAAAACACAACCCTTAACCCGTAGTTAGCCGAACTACGACTTGCTCTGATTCTCATTCCAGATGAGATACGTAGGCATAAGACGCGACGTCTTAGCGAGAACACACTCCCCCCTAACCCTTAGGCAGCCGAGCTACAAAGAATCTGATTCTCATATTCAGATGGGATACTGTAGCGGTGTATTCGTCGCTCTATGGTCTATTGATTAAACCAAAATCAAAGTATACATAGAAATCGAGTCGCCACTGCACTTTTATTTATCCAAAGGATTGGCTAAAAAGCGAACAAAAGCCTAAGAAGTTTTACACATAGAAAACTAATGAAAAGATCAGAGAATCTGGGTAAGGGGTAAATTACGCAATGGGAAGGTGTTAGGCACCCAAAACGTCCTAGGTACTCCTAGGGAGCCCTTTTCACACTTGTTGTATAAAAATGTTTATTTGTTTATGACATATTGTGCAAACACGATTGGGAAGATGAGAAAAGAATGTACAAGTTATTATTTTTGTGTTTGAACGGATGAACCCGTTGCCTACGTACCTTCCATGAAAGGTAAGGATCAAAACGCCGTAGTTCGGCTAAAAGATTTCCAAAATATGAGTGGGTTCATTTTAAAACAAGAGCACTAAGGCTTTTCATTATCAACGGGAGAAAACTCAACCAAGACCAACAATCCACCATGCAAGGATAGCTTCAACATACTAGTGAGGGGTTAACCCTATAATAAGTATGGAAGACTTACAATCAACTCACTAAGGATGTGGTGAGATTTACATCAACCACTATGAGAATTGAAACCTATGGCTAATGTATGAAAACATATCAACAATGGACAAAGCCACAAAACAATTGAATGGGTGAAGTTAATTGATTATGAGTATTCACAAAATATGGTCAAAGTATGATTAAGGTTCAATTCAGAAAGAAGTGTTATGAAAATGAAGTTGGAAAAGTCAAGGACTTAAGGTCCAGGTTTCTAATTTGAAAAGACATGAAAATGTTTGCACAATAGTTCAAAGTTTTTGAATTAACAATGTGAAAAGGAAGTTTTGGAACAAAAAGGATATGGATGAAGGAGTGTAAAACTTCCTAGAAGTTCACCTCTTGAAATCATATAGAAGATGATTCAAGTGTGTCCTTTGGAATGAGGCAACAATGCAAGTAAGCAAATAAAAAGCAAGGTGATACTGGATGCCAATCAATGGGCTTACACCAATCTCACAAACAAAGGCGGATACCGGATACCAATCAATGGATTTACACCAATCTCCTAAAACAAAACAATGATACCGGATGCCAATAAATGGACTTATACCAATCTCACAAACAAAAGCGGATACCGGATACCAATAAATGGATTTACACCAATCTCCTAAAACAAAACAATGATACCGGATGCCAATAAATGGACTTATACCAATCTCACAAACAAAACAAAACATGGATATCAGATGCCAATCTATCTGGGCTTATACCAACCTCCAAAGGATGATCATAGGAATACAAATGCCAACAACATGGGCTTACAATTGCATCCTCACATACAACAAACAAACAGAAGCACTAAGCAAAGAGGACATAAGTGGCCAATGAAATGGTCTTACACTCAATCCCTTCCAAATCATAGGAACAATGGCCAATGAATGGACTTACAGTTGATTCCTCAATGGACAAACAAAGATGTGTCACAAAGATATGAAATGATGATCATGCACTAATGAACAATTAATGATGATAAATGCACAAAGGCAAACACACAAACATGTACAGATGAACCAGCAATCAATGATTCAGTTAGCACACACTATATACAAGCAATCAGGCTCAAGCAAGGGTTAGACTTTAAAGTCAACTGGAATGGGGTAAGTGGTGCTCTTAACCTTAACATTGAGAGTTAAGGTGAAGCAGATGGAAGGATATGAGGGGTGTGCCTCATTGCTCTTATCCCTGACCAGGGAGAGCTTCAAATGATAGAAGGTGTGGGAGTTCAGAAAGTTGGAACTCTCTCCACAAGTTAATGACTCTATAGATCTTGGGTTAAGATCCACAATGCTACAACATGTAATGTGAGCAAAGGGATGACACACAGAATAGTAGGAGATGGACTACACATCTCTTTTATCTACCAATTGCCTTATCAAAAGGACTTTTCCTGCTTGGGGACAAAGATAAACAATCACAAACATTGCCTCTTAAGGAGGACTTCAGACAGGTGCCTGGCCAAGTAACAAGCCAGGTCTTCCAGACTACATGAAGAAGAGATGTTATACCTAATTGTTTAAGCAACCAAGCAAGTTCAAAATGAACTTAAGCAACTAATGTACCTGTAGAAACATCAAACAAATCAGTATACAACTCAGATAAACAACCAACAGTTAATGCAACAGACAACCAATATAGGCTAAGGCATAAGCCACAAGTCAATCCCAATTGAATCAACATCAACCTACAAAACACACATTAGTAATCAAAAGCAAATATCAAATGCTCTCAAGATGAGGCATCATCAATTGTGTAACTTGCATGTGCAACCTGAAACAAAGCTTCAAACATGAGTGACAAACCACTAGGGAAAATCCTAGGGTCAAAGGGAGAGAAATATTTCAAAACAGAACATGAAAATTTACAAGAATCAAGATTAATCAAATTAAAACATCATCCAAAAGGTCTCATGTCAATATCAATTACCAAAAGAATTTCATAATCAAAACATGTCAAGATAGGCAAGTTGAAACCACATTGAAGCAACAGAATGATCAAAGGCATATTAATTCCAGAATGGCTCAATAAATCTCAAGAAAAATCATGGCTAACCAGCACACATCAAATGATCAGCACACCAAAAATCATGGCATTTGGACAAGTATAAGCAAGTCAAAGAAATTCACCAAGTCATGGTAAGCATAAATAAGCTCAATGGAGGCACAAATTGATACATCAACTTAAGGCAATCCTAAAACAGAGATGACAAGTGATAAATGACTCAAACCAAAACCAAGACAAACTTCAATGTGTCTAGAAAACATGTGCAAAATTTCAAGTTCATGTGATAATGCATAAGCATTTTACAAATCATCTAAGTTCAACACTCAACAAAAGTTCAAACATGGCATTCTAGAAAAGAAAATCTCAAACAAATCAGAAATGGATCTAAAAATTCCACAAAAATTCAAGATCAAACCTAACAACCGGAAGTAGCGTCATGCAAAAATTCACATCATTTAGCATTTAATTGGCATGGTAAATAAAATCATAAATTCAGGCAAGCAAAGGTGTGACACACATTGTCACACCTACATTAATCATATCATAAGTCATCAACCAGAAATGCTAAAAATGCAAATTCTATACCAAAATGACCATTAGGATGTCTAGTTTACACACGTTAATTTTCATATTCATTGGATCAACCATCATCATTTCACAATCAAAATGGCAAGCAAGGTGTAACATAGCATATGCATGAACAAACCCTAGGCTAAAACAATTTTCAACTGAGCACAAATTCTGGAAAAATCACCAAAAAATAATAGACATCATGGAGATCACTGTGCAAAAAACCTCATGTGATTTGGATGAGTATTTTTTGAGTTATGAATTTTTTAATGAAGAGGAAAATTAAAAAATGCATGATGAAGTAGCATGAACATGGAAAGCATAATTGAATGAAAATGCAAAAGCCAAATATGAAAATACCTTGGCTCAGATTCGAACCGTGTATGAATTTAAATTGTGGCGCCAGGTTAAACGCAGCGTTTCATTTAATTGAAACGCTGGCCAATCAGAAGCCGGCACTTCGACCAATACATGTCCACTAACAACTAAAACACATGCAAACTCGGCCAGGCAAGATCAAAGCAGTTCTGGAAACAGAAAACCTAGAACATTCAAACACATTCATCGTGTTCATCAAGGCCAAGAACAAATCGTCACAGAAATTCACCAAACATATATCAATCGATTCATCCTTCAACACACATCATCAATCCAGCATTTATTTCATCTAATTCAGCACACATCAAAAGAATCGAGCAACGAAAGTTTCAACAATCAAACTTAAAATCAACACAACTACTTCAATATTGCATGAAATCAATAGATCTAAAGTTCAGCATGATCAGCAATGAGAGATCTACAAGATGCATATCATAATTTCATGAATTAGAGCATTCGAAATCTAACCTCAATGAAGATGCAGAAGTTAATTTGCTTGATTCAAGGCCTGGAAATGCGAAACAGATGCTCTACACTGCTCGGATAGATGAATGGATGATGAAGAACAACTCAGCAATGCTCGATTGGTCCAGAAATCTCAACTGCCATGGATGATGCAATGTTCAACAGTCCACGATTTAGCTTAAATTCTTCAAGATCCTGCTTCAATAATCTTCAACAATGCTTGTAGATGATGAACAAATCAAGAAACAAGCAAAGGATATCAAGAAATTCGATGAAAAGTTGAGAGAAAGTTGAGATGAAAATTTTCAGATCTGAGTTTGTGAAGTTGTTGTTAGCATTTTCTGTTATGATTATGGTTATATATCATCTGCTAATGAAACTGGTTAATCATGATTAGGCTAATGCAAAATGGATTAAGTAAAATGAAGTGTTATGCAAATTGGCCAAAACACCCTCACATGTGCATGGCAATGGAATAGTGACCGAGTTTGGCTTGAAATGAGTTTCAAAGTCTGTTTGGATGCAAATGAAATTGGTTGGAATTGAAAATAATGCATATTTTTCAAATTGCTACTTTCCCTCCAAAATTCAAAATGGAATTCTAGTGAAAAATCCAATATTTTTGTGATGAGAATTGATGAAATGTGATGCATGATTATGATAGTAGAGATCAAGAGAGAAATGTTCCAAAAAGAACCACTTCAATTGGCCTATTGGTTCAAAAGTTATGCAAGCTTGAAGTTCAAATTCACTTGGCAATGATTGATCCATAACTTTTCAACCACAAAAGAGAAATGGATGTTCTTTGACTTTTTGGAAAGGTGAGAGCAAGATCTTCAACTTTCATGTTGGGCAAAATTTCATTTGAAGCTTTCTTGATGATGTAAAGTTGAGGAGAAAACCCTTCCATTTTTGGCAATTTGAAATTACAGGTCACTTACTATTTTTGGAAACTTTTCATCTGACCTCAAATTCTCCAATGTTGATGTTTGAAATGTCAAATAAGACTTGTATGGACATGAATGAGGTCTCTCTAACCATCTCCCACCTTCAAATCCATGATTGAATGCACAGTTGACTTGTGTTGACTTTTCTAGGGTTTCAGTTGACTTGGCTGTGATCTGATGAAATCCAAGCTTCTACCATTTGAGATCTTGATTCAAAATGATGTCATAGTTCATAATAACTCTTGTGAATGATCAATGGTGCCCAAATTCTTCAGAATGGCCACCATCCATTGCTCAATGAATGCCTTAGACTGCTTGACCTAGATTGCTTCATCTGCAAGTAACAAGGTTAGATGACAATATTTTTGTACTTTTGGTTAGTAAACAAATGAAAAGCAATGATATACATATGCAAGACATGCTTGGTGATCAAGAATCACTCTCAAAAGATAACCCACCCACAAGGAAAGGAGGCAAGGTGCACAATGATCCTTGAGGCAATGATGTGATATGACATGATGCCATGAGGGATCTTAGGGACAAAGTTGGGGTCTTACAGATGCCCCTATTTAAGGTCATTCTAGCCGGAGAAGTGAAGTTTAGAAATCTTCATCTCGACGCGGTAGAATGGGCTTAAATAACAGTAATGAGACAAATTTTGGTCCCTAAGAGACCTCATGATGCAAATGTATGCATGTAAAAGACACAAACTCTGTGGGGATATGGTTCACACAGAAGAAAAGACGATCCGTCAGAGTAATACACTCACCAGGAACAGAGACTCTAACAGGACTCTTATTGGGATAAAAAGAAAAGCATGCGTGAGCAGGACACGACTCTGAATTAGGAAAAACAAAACTGACACAGCATGACCAAAACACGACTGGACTGGAGACCTTACTGGGGAGTGAAGGACTCACACTGGGGAAAAGAAGAAATCCAAAGGAAGACACATCCATTAGAAAGACACAAGCTGACTCAAACTATCCACGAGGGATACTTCGGATAAAAATCCGGACTCGGACCAAGGAAAGATTCACACAGAACCTCCCTGCCGGGGAAAAATGCATATATTGGGGAAAACACCAATACAGCAAAAGGGTAAAAATCACCACAAGAACTCCACTGGGAAAGGTCTAACAAAGAGACTCTCCTGGGGAAAAGCAAAAAGAAAATGAGGTGTTACCGGTATAAGGGTAACAAACTCGGGAAGAATGAATATCTAAGACCGGTATAAGGGTGAGAGATATCAATCAACCAAACATCTGAGAGAGACCTGAAAAAGGTACATCAACTCAGGAAAATCTGACTCCACAGGGGACCAAGGTCATAATAGGGAGCAGAAAGGAAGGGACACCAGGGATACCGAGGTATATAATAGGTGACCGACCAAAAACGTGAATTGGTATATATGCCAAAACACTCATCATCCGAAAAGAGGGCTTGAAAAAGCAAATCGACTTACAGGATGGACATTCGAATCCACAAAGGGAAAACGAATCCTACTCAACTGGGGACACAAACCCGAAGAGTGCATGAGATATAATATCCATTACCGTCAGAACGTGGATAGAATACTCGCATGAGATATATTATCTATCACCGTCAGAACATAGACAATATACTCGCATGGAAGGAAACACCAGGGTACCGAGGTATATAATAGGTGATCTGCCGAAAACGTGAATTGGTATATATGCCAAGACACTCATCATCCAAAACACAAACTGGTTAAAGGATGGATATTCGATTCTACAAAGACTACGAATCTTACTCTACTGGAGAAAATCAATAAAGGATTCCAACCAACGAGCGCATGAGACATATTATTCATTACCGTCAGAACATGAACAATATACTCGGAAAGGAAGAGACACCAGAGATACCGGTTAGGGCATATAATAGGTGATCAACCAAAAAGAGAGACAATCGATACCAAGCATACGGGTAAACGAAAGACAACTCACGGAGGTTAACTTGCAAGCATCCGACAATTATCCAACAACAAAATATTCGACTCCGCAAAAGGGAAATAACGAATCTTACTCGACCAGGGAAACACAAAAGGCTTCGACTGAAGAGTGCATGAGACATATTATCCATTACCGTCATAACGTGGATAACATACTCGCATGGAAGATTATCCACAACCGGTTACTGGGTTAACAAAGGATAAATCGACCGAAAAGAAAGGCATCGGGATACCACAACCAGGTATATAACGATGACCGATCAAAAGGAGCAACAATCATTACCAAGCAAACGGGTAAATGAAAGAAGACTCGCTGGGGGCGATTTGCAAGCATCCGGCACTTACCCACAAGGACTAGCTGGGGATGCATTGATAAACAATCAATGATCCGGGGAACAAATCACTAGAAAACGGTGAAAGAACCCACTGGCGACTTCAAAGGGAATAACATGGCAAGCATACGGCAATGATCCAGAAGACAACTTGTTGGGGATACAATTGCTAGCAACCGGCAATTATCCACAAGTAAGGAGGGAATATCAACATCGAACATTGAATGAAGATAACCACAAAGAGTAACCATCATCGGTTAGGATGAACAACAAGGTTAACTCTGCAAAGGGAGAAATTAGGGTTTACAACTACCGAATACGGGGTAGAATACCAAAATTCTGGCTAGGGGATAAAATTGCTAACATCCGGCAATTATCCACAAAAAGCACAGACTCCGTCGGGAATAAAACCACAACAGCACAAAATCCACCATCAACCAGAACGAACCACAAAGGTTACCTCTGCTAGGGGAAAAGAGATAGGACTTACAACTACCGAATACGGGGTAGTAGCCAACCACTCTGATGAGGATAAAAGAATTAGGGTTTACATCCACCGAATACTGGGTAGAAAACCACAACTCCACGTGGGGAATGAAAGAATCACAAATCCGCACGGGAAACAAAAATAGGGTTTATAACAAACCACAAACTGCTGGAGAGCAGGAGAACCAGGATTTACAACTACCGAATATTGGGTAGAAAACCAAAACAACTCTTGCTGAAGAATAAAAGGTATATAACCACAAATTCCACCAAGAAGAGGGAACATAGGACTTACAACTACCGGTATAAGGGTAGATGCCCAAAAAGATTCCGCTGGGGATAAAAGAATTAATGCCGGTTACTGGGCAAATTATTCATTTATTCCACAGGGAAGCACGAGGAACAACCGACAAATGCCAATTCGGGACCAAACCGAAAAGACAGACTGAATCAAGACTCATCCTATGAGGATATAACTCAATAGGAGAATCCATCCCAATATATGTGTTGGGAGGAAACGGAAGAAACCGTCATCCACGAGGATAATCTCAGTGGGGAACCGCAGAAGGAAAGACAGACACTTTCTGCTTATGGGGCGGACTCTATATTGAGAGATTGAACACCCGACATCTGCTTGGGAAGATCTATTAGAGATCCATATCACCCATAGCAGGAGACAACAAACAAGAGATATATGGCAAAAATGCAACATGAATATCTGAATGTTTATGATTATGCATGAATATGTGTGATTTATGTTTGATGGATGCTGACAAAACAGACATATCTAACACAAACAGAGTCCAGAAGTCACACGCCCGGTACTATACTTCCAGGGGGAAAACCAACTGGAAAGCCAATATGCTGGAGATCCACATGCTGAAAAGAAAAGATCTGCGGGGAGGCAAAAGATCAAAGATATCACAAAATCTCTGAGTAATGGATCAACAATCAACCCAACTGGCGAACAGGAAGTCACAACAGGCATAAACAGCCACAAAGACATATCTGTTGGGGAAAAGGAGAAGTCCCAAAATCTCTGCAGGGGAATCTCGGCATCAAAAGTTCATTGCACAAGCGAGAACTGCTATGAAAGCAACTCCACGCAATCCACTGGGGAACAACCCTCTGAGGGAGAACAGATTATCCATGTAGAATCTTCTGCACAAGCAATTCTACCTGGGGAAAACACAAGCAATCAATCCATCAGGGATACACCCACTGATGGAAAAATAGATCACACAAGTAGATTCTGCAACAAGCCACTCTACCGAGGATCAAAAGTAATCAGGAAATCAACCCAATCTCTGGAGGATAGACCACCAACCAACCCTACTAGGGGAACAGAGGTTTCAACAAGCATAAACTGCCACAAAAGCAACTCTGTCGAGGATACCAGCTCTGGCGGAGACTCTGAGGGTATTATCACATATGCAATCCTGGCTCTGTTGGGAATACCAACTCCATTGGGGAATTTGCACAAATACAGTCCACCAAACCACAAATCTACTAGCGGCTCTATTGGAGAAAACTACTGAAGAATCCACTAGGGATATGGAAGAGAGCTGGGATCAACACCTAAATGCAGACTCTTCTGATGAGAACACCCACAACTGCTGAGGAGGAACATAATCACTGCTCTGCTGAAGGCTAAACGCTCTGATGGGGAGCTAGCAACAAATCCGCAGGCGACTGCGCCGAGGGAAGTGGTAAAATACTGGGATATCAATCCACCAACCACTGAATCTTCCAAAAGAAAAACAACCACGCTGAAGAGAGAAACAACAACTCCGCTAGCGACCGTACTGGGGAGAAACGGAGTACCTGGGTTTCAAACCACCAATTACCGAATCTTCCAAAAGGAAAACACCCATGCTGGGAGAGAATACTGCTGGAGAAGAAAACGAAGTCTTCAACAAGCACTCTGGTTGGGGATAAACCCACAACAACAATCCTGTTTGGGGAACAACCCCAACAACAAAGCAAGAGAAAGAGGATACAACCAATGCCAGGAATATGAACAAATGTCTTACCTGTTGGAAATCATGCCACCCTTGGGAGAGCACTGAGAAATTCTTGAGTATCCTTTCATCATTGTGAATGTTCACTTTGTTTAAAACAACAATTTTGAAAAAATTTATTTGTTTAAAACAATGACATCTTATCAATTAAAACATGCAAAACATTTGTTGAATTGAAACAAATAAGAGTGCAAATAATTGGATAAAAAGCTCAAATTGATTTGATGGAATGGTAGCCTGCAAATGGCAAGACTCCATAGATCTGTACAAATTTGAAATCAGTGATATATATTGGAAGAGGGCTACATTGAACATAATGATCCTTTCTCTACCAATTTGAATCTCGATGTATCTGAAGCTTCAGTTGACGACGAATCGAGAATCTCTGACGAAAAGACGGTTGTGGAACATAAAGTCTTGTCAGGATGCAGTTACTTGCCAAATCCCTAACTTTTGCCTAGATTGCCCCAGGGTGAGGTACTCAATCTAGCGGGATGCAAATATATCTTTTTTTCAAGTCTCTAATTTTTGCCTTGATCACCCTTTCGGGTTCTCCACCGAGACGCTCATTTTTGCCTAAGCCGCCCTTTCGGGTTTTCAACTTAGCGAGTTATTCTGTTTTTCATTTGCATATACCTTTTTTTTTAGGCAAAGTATTTCTTGACTGCATCTGAATTCATAGGACGAGTGGAATCCTCCCCATCCATTGTTGTAAGCATCAAAGCACCGCCTGAAAAGGCTCTCTTAACAACATATGGACCCTCGTAGTTTGGAGTCCACTTGCCCCTGGAATCGGGCGCGAAAGACAAGACTTTCTTGAGCACGAGGTCACCTTCTCGGAACACACGAGGCTTGACCTTCTTATCGAATGCTTTCTTCATTCTCTGCTGATATAACTGACCATGGCACATGGCAGTCAATCGCTTCTCTTCAATCAAATTCAGTTGGTCGTAACGACTCTGAATCCATTCAGCATCAGTCAACTAGGGCTTTGAGGGTATACTTTCTTTTATTTTTTATATATATATATTTTTTTTTTTTTTTAAAAATTCTGATTTTTTTTTTTGATTTTTTTCTTTTATTTTTCACCCCCTCTCTTTTTTTTTACATTACATTTGTAATGCCCCAGTTTGACTGTTTTGCTGATTCTCAGGATACAGCTGAATGATCTTCTTTTTGTACTCAAGAAGACGGGTAATCTTGTCAGGAATCCCCTTCAACATCATCTTCCTCTGCTTCAAATACAGGGAATTCAAGATTGGGAGATGGCGTTGGATCATTATGTTCAATGGGTTTAGAAATCCCTGCATAATGATTTTGGTTAATAAAAAACTTTAGAATTTAAACAAGCAAATCATTATGCAGATGAAAAGATTGCTTTTATTCTTGTTTTTATGGGTTTTTTGTGATCACTGATTTCATGCAAAAGCAAAAAGTGAAAACAAATGGAAAAACAAATGTTTAACAATGCATTAATTGAATGAAAACATCATTGTATAAATGCTGCCAACAATGTCATCACTTCTCCTTTTGGCATGGGAGAAGGGTTTTGAACAAAGTGAACAATTACTCTGATCTATGGATGACTGTAGGAACATCTACAACGACCCAATTGTGGCAGACACCACCAGGTATGATGAAATTGCTCAAGTCCTCTGCATCCTCTTCCAAGATAGCAGCAGCCTCTTCAGATTGATCAGCATGGATGAATCCTCCACTCCTGAACAGCCCACGCTCGTTGAATGCCCCAGAGGAATAGCCAATGCCAGCCCGGGATCTATTGTCTTCAAGCTCAATCATCTTCCCTAAACCAGCAACTGCACCACACTCGATGGCCAGCTTCGCATCACGGTAGGAAGCAAATGAATGAGACTTCTTCTCAATCGGTTCATCAATAGATAAAGCTTGGAAAGGAGTTCCAACTTCATCCTCAGCATCAATATACGAGAAAGAAGACAAGTGGCTAACCAGGAGAGCCTTTTCTCCCCCTACCACAACCAGTTTCTTGTTCTTCACAAATTTCAGCTTCTGGTGTAGGGTGGATGTCACGGTGCCAGCCTCGTGAATCCATGGTCTACCAAGGAGACAGCTATATGATGGGTGGATGTCCATTACCTGGAAGGTAACTTGGAAATCACTTGGTCCAATCTTGATTGGGAGATCAACTTCCCCAATCACAGTCTTACGCGACCCATCAAACGCTTTCACAACAACACCACTCTGCCTCATGGGAGGCCCCTGATATGACAATCTAGAGAGTGTGGTCTTTGGCAATACATTAAGAGATGATCCAGTGTCAACAAGCACGTTGGACATGGCATCAGTCTTGCAATTCATAGAGATGTGTAAAGCCATGTTGTGGTCTCTTCCCTCCTCAGGGAGATCAGCGTCACAGAAACTCAAAGTGTTGCAAGCAGTGATGTTTGCAACGATACTATCAAACTGTTCTATAGTGACATCATGATCGACATACGCCAGGTCCAATACTCTCTGCAGAGCCTCCCTATGGGGTTCTGAATTCAGAAGCAGAGATAAAACGGAGATTTTGGATGGCGTTTGTAGAAGCTGGTCTACAACATTGTACTCACTCCTTTTGATGAGCCTCAGCATCTCATCACATTCTTCATTCACAATGCCACTCGGGCCAACAGAAGAGTCAGGAGTATTTTGTACAGAGGAGGGCTTGGCAACAGCAAGTGCCGGGTTCTGAACATTCACAGCCGTCCCAACCGGATGCTCAATAGAATCAGAAGCAACAGCCCTAGCCTGAGGCTTAGGAGCAGAAAACACACGACCACTCCGGGTCAATCCACTAACATCAGCAATATTGGTGACAGAAGTCGACGGCAACGACACTTCTTTCCCATCTTCCACAACAACGGGGTTATATCTGAAAGGAATAGCTCTATCAGATGAATAAGGCACAGGGCCTGCAGGCTTAATTGTCAAAGAAGGAGAGACCTTCGGCTTGCTGCCATCATAACGAATGACAACAGGCTCAGGCAGCTTGAACACAGGAGAGATAACATTCACTTCTGGTTCATCTTCATCAACATTACGATTCTGAAGAATCTCTATGGTACCTTCATCTAACAACTCTTGAAGTTTTCTTCGCACTTGGCGACAACCCAGTCTGTTAACTGAACAGATGCGACATTTGTCATGGTCATGCTCCATATGGCTGTACTGACACAGCAAGCAATGTAATTCGACCAAAGACTGTCTAATATGGCTCACATATTTGACTTTGTACTTCCCAGGACACCCCTGGACCATATTCACAGATTTCCCATGCTCGGGCAATGGGTTCTTTGTAATATTGGGGCCTGAGTCCTCGAAGCTCAGGATGCCACACCGCATAAGGTCTTCCACCTTAGTCTTCAACGGAAAGCAGTTCTCTATATTATGACCCGGAGCACCGGAGTGATACACACAGTGTTGGTCTGGCTTATACCACCACTGAGGATTGACGGGCACAGCAGGAGGATCCCTTGGAGTAACCAGCTTCCTTTCCAACAAGGAAGGATACAACTCAGCGTATGACATAGGAATCGGATCGAAGTTGATCTTCTTCCTATCATAATTCAAATTAGCTTGATTACTAGTGCTGCCACGAGGCTGGTAAGCCTGTTGCTGTGGACGGTGTTGTGGCTGATACTGCGGTTGCTGTTGATGCTGATGCTGCTGAAGCTGCTTATACTGAGCATTATCTCTGAAAACAGGTGCTATGTGAGCCACCTGGTGCTGATTGCTGGCACGACGTACCGGCTTCCTCTGCACAGAGGGTCTTCTGGATTTAGCATGGGATTGCACAGCATGTGCCTCCCCATCTTTCTTCTTAAACGCCCCATACCGTTTAGAAGAGCTCTCATCTTTAGCCAATCATCCTTCACGGACTCCTTCCTCCAAACGCATCCCCATGTTCACCATCTCGGTGAAATCAGAGGGAGCACTCGCAACCATCCGCTCATAATAGAATAAGCTAAGAGTCTTCAAAAAGATCTTAGTCATTTCTTTCTCTTCCAGCGGAGGAGTGATCTGAGCAGCCAACTCTCGCCACCTCTAGGCGTACTCCTTAAATGTCTCCTTATCCTTCTGAGACATGGCCCTGAGTTGATCACGATCAGGCGCCATATCAACATTGTATTTGTATTGCTTGACGAAGGCTTCGCCAAGATCATTGAAGGATCGGATGTTTGCACTATCAAGGCTCATATACCAGCGAAGAGCCGCACCGGACAAACTATCCTGGAAATAATGGATCAGAAGCTGATCATTATCAGTTTGTGTAGACATTTTTCTGGCGTACATGACCAGATGAGCGAGAGGGCAGGTGTTCCCTTTATACTTTTCAAAGTCAGGCACTTTGAATTTGATCGGAATTTTAACACCGGGAACAAGGCAAAGTTCAGCAGCAGACTTGCCAAACAGATCTTTCCCTCGGAGGGTTTTCAATTCCTTACGCAGCTCGAGGAATTGGTCATTCATTGCTTCCATCTTCTCATTAACATCTGGGCCCTCAGACGGCTCAGAATGATAGATGGTGTCGTCTACCCTAGGAATGGTATGCACGACAGGAGGAGCAGCAACAAGGATCGGGCTAGATGCCGGCATAGAAGCAAAAGTTGGTGCAGGAATATCAGGCATGAAACCCGGAGGCATTCCCCACGGAAACCCGGCTGGCATAACATTGGGCATGAAGTGAGCACTGGTAGTTGGCACAATCGGAGCTACAATTTCTGATATCACCGTCCTCTGGGGAGGAGTTACAGGAGGTTGAGAAGGTTGGTTCTGAGCAGCAAGGAGTTGCTCCATCAAAGCGCCAAGTCTGGCGACCTCTTCCTTCAATTCACGGTTCTCTTGCTCAAGTTGATCCATTACTCTGGCAGAATTGGCTCTTGTATAGTACCGGTGAGTCAGCTTGTCTTCAAAATAAATGAAGAGCACAGAGTTAGGCCACAGACAAGAAGACCAAGAACGACACCTGCTTATGCAAAATGATGCATGCAATGTTCGTGCATATGCTTTATTTTATTTTCAAGGAACTTTTTAGGGCATTTATTTGCAAATTTTAATTTTTAAGCATTTAATAGCGTACGGAAAATATCTCATCAAATATATTTTCGAGACAAAGAAGTACAGCATTTTTGATTATTACAAGGGAAAAGGAAAATAAACATCCTATGGATCCCTAGAAGCTCGGGATGCTGGAAGACGAGATGCACACAGCTTCTTGATCTCTCTCTCATAGGCTGCTTCCATATCCGCTTTCTCCTTTGCGAGTCGATCATACTTCCTCTTCCAGAACTTGGAAGACTGAGGAAGCAGAGAAGTCCAAGTATCATTCGGATCATCGATCACCTGATGCTCGAGAAACTCAATCAGAGCGTCCTTCTCCTTAAGCTGATGAAGCAACTCCTCTCTCACACGGATCCAAGCACGTGAAAGGTCTTCTTCTCTCAACTCCTCTACATCTTGGGTGGGGAGGGTTGAAGTCCCAACTACATCCATAGGTGTAGGTCTCGGATGATCATAAGGCATAAGGTATTCGGCAGCTCTCTTTCTGACCCAAGAGGTATATGGCTCCAAAGCAATGCAGTTCTTCGGACCCAATTCATTCCTGGTCTTCTTGCAGATCTTGCACCAAGCGCGGACAAATATGGCTTACAGGCCTTGGGGATCTTTACGCTCCTGAAAGAATACACCCTCTAACAGGATTGTAGCTGATCCCACCACATGTACCGAGAAGAGGCACATTAGGGAATTCACCACAATAATCAATGATCTGAACAGTATCATACACGCGATCATACCAAGAGATATCATCATTAGTGAGAGACATGAGTCTCTGAGACCACCGTAGACATCCCTTATTCTCCTTGAAAGCAACTGTCTGCGGTAAGTGAGAAATAAACCACTTATACAGCAGAGGCAGACAGCACACAATAACTCCTCCACCCTTCGCATTCCTCAGATGCAAAGAGAAATAAGCATCACCCAACAGAGTCGGAACGGGATTAAGAACTAAGAAGATCCTAATGGCGTTCACATCCACAAATTTGTCGATGTTGGGGAATAAGACCAAACCATAGATGAGCAGCACAAATAAAGCCTCAAAGGCATCCTCACTCCTGGACTTCCCATAAACGGTAGCTTGAGCAATGAGGAACTCGGAAGGAAGACCCTGAATTCCACCTTTGGTAGTCAGATTAGATTTAATCAATGCTTCATCTATATGCAACAAGTTTGCAATCTCTCGAGCGGTCGGAATACTCTCTAGGCCACTGAACGGCACTTGATCCACAATAGGGATCCCAATAAGATGAGCATACTCCTCCAAAGTAGGCAGCAACTGGAAGTCCGGGAAAGAGAAGCAGTGATACAGAGGATCATAAAACTGATCCAGAGTACTCATCAGTCCCTCATCAACCTAAGTAGTCAACAGAGGCAGAAGCTTCCCATAGCGAGCTTTGAAACCCAAAGGATCTAATACATAAGATGTCAGATTCCTTAAATCTTTCACATCAGGTTGTCTAAAGCTGTACTTCTTTGTATGCCTTTTTGGTCTTTCCATGTCTGAAAATTTTGCAAATAAACCCTTTAAGTTCCTTGAAAATTTTCTGATTTTTCTGATGACATGAAATGCAGATGAATGCATGAATGCAACAATCACACTCAAGGATCAAGCAAGGCACACCAAACAAAGGTCATGGGAAAGCTCATTGTATCCCTAATATCAATCATCCATTTTGGTGGATAATGGTTTTCACCTTATTAACACCCAAGTTCCATTGATATTAACGGTACATGAACCGGCTCAAACATCCTTAATATCAACCATCCATTTTGGTGGATTTAGGTTTTCACCTTATCAACACCCAAGTTCCATTGATATTAGGGATGTCTGAACGACTCAACCACGAATCACGGGTTTGCTGAGAGTCACGAGCATGGAGTCTCGGTTAAGAACCACCCATAAGGAGTGTACTAGGGTTTAAACCTGCCAGACATGTTCTACCAGAGGTTCCCATAATCATCGTCCCATCTTTCGGATATTATCGGAGGAACGAATACTCGTATTCCAAAAATATTCTCAAGAGAGACTCTTATGAGTGTAGTATCGCGTAACAATCGCATCAGATCTGACATCTGAACGACCTCCGCACTACGTCCTAAAAATAGGCCAAGATGGGCTTGGTAAACTAAGGTCATTGGCTTCTAAGGCACATGATTGAAAGAATAATGCCTAACCACAAATAACTTGTGTGACATTATTAATCCAACATGACCTCCACCAAGTGAATGGACTCGCAAGTCAACTGGCTAAGGAATACTCCACACCAGTCAACAAGACTACGCCATTCTCCTATCCTAGAGTGCACTCGAGTTCGGGTATAGAACTCATCTCACAGAGATCACCAAAGCAAACAGCAATTGTATATCAAGCAATTCAAACATTACAATCAAAATAGTTATCCCAAATTGTACAAAAATATGTCAAATAACACATAAACAAATATATCACACAACAAGGGTGAAAAGTAGGCAAAACCACCAAGGAAGTTTAGTCCCCAGCAGAGTCGCCACATTTCTGTAGCGGTGTATTCGTCGCTCTATGGTCTATTGATTAAACCAAAAGCAAAGTATACAAAGAAATCGAGTCGCCACCGCACTTTTATTTATCCAAAGGATTGGCTAAAAAGCGAACAAAAGCCTAAGAAGTTTTACACATAGAAAACTAATGAAAAGATCAGAGAATCTGGGTAAGGGGTAAATTACGCAATGGGAAGGTGTTAGGCACCCAAAACGTCCTAGGTACTCCTAGGGAGCCCTTTTCACACTTGTTGTATAAAAATGTTTATTTGTTTATGACATATTGTGCAAACACGATTGGGAAGATGAGAAAAGAATGTACAAGTTATTATTTTTGTGTTTGAACGGATGAACCCGTTGCCTACGTACCTTCCATGAAAGGTAAGGATCAAAACGGCATAGTTCGGCTAAAAGATTTCCAAAATATGAGTGGGTTCATTTTAAAACAAGAGCACTAAGGCTTTTCATTATCAACGGGAGAAAACTCAACCAAGACCAACAATCCACCATGCAAGGATAGCTTCAACATACTAGTGAGGGGTTAACCCTATAATAAGTATGGAAGACTTACAATCAACTCACTAAGGATGTGGTGAGATTTACATCAACCACTATGAGAATTGAAACCTATGGCTAATGTATGAAAACATATCAACAATGGACAAAGCCACAAAACAATTGAATGGGTGAAGTTAATTGATTATGAGTATTCACAAAATATGGTCAAAGTATGATTAAGGTTCAATTCAGAAAGAAGTGTTATGAAAATGAAGTTGGAAAAGTCAAGGACTTAAGGTCCATGTTTCTAATTTGAAAAGACATGAAAATGTTTGCACAATAGTTCAAAGTTTTTGAATTAACAATGTGAAAAGGGAGTTTTGGAACAAAAAGGATATGGATGAAGTAGTGTAAAACTTCCTAGAAGTTCACCTCTTGAAATCATATAGAAGATGATTCAAGTGTGTCCTTTGGAATGAGGCAACAATGCAAGTAAGAAAATAAAAAGCGAGGTGATACCGGATGCCAATCAATGGGCTTACACCAATCTCACAAACAAAGGCGGATACCGGATACCAATCAATGGATTTACACCAATCTCCTAAAACAAAACAATGATACCGGATGCCAATAAATGGACTTATACCAATCTCACAAACAAAAGCGGATACCGGATACCAATAAATGGATTTACACCAATATCCTAAAACAAAACAATGATACCGGATGCCAATAAATGGACTTATACCAATCTCACAAACAAAACAAAACATGGATATCAGATGCCAATCTATCTGGGCTTATACCAACCTCCAAAGGATGATCATAGGAATACAAATGCCAACAACATGGGCTTAGAATTGCATCCTCACATACAACAAACAAACAGAAGCACTAAGCAAAGAGGACATAAGTGGCCAATGAAATGGTCTTACACTCAATCCCTTCCAAATCATAGGAACAATGGCCAATGAATGGACTTACAGTTGATTCCTCAATGGACAAACAAAGATGTGTCACAAAGATATGAAATGATGATCATGCACTAATGAACAATTAAGGATGATAAATGCACAAAGGCAAACACACAAACATGTACAGATGAACCAACAATCAATGATTCAGTTAGCACACACTATATATAAGCAATCAGGCTCAAGCAAGGGTTAGACTTTAAAGTCAACTGGAATGGGGTAAGTGGTGCTCTTAACCTTAACATTGAGAGTTAAGGTGAAGTAGATGGAAGGATATGAGGGGTGTGCCTCATTGCTCTTATCCCTGACCAGGGAGAGCTTAAAATGATAGAAGGTGTGGGAGTTCAGAAAGTTGGAACTCTCTCCACAAGTTAATGACTCTATAGATCTTGGGTTAAGATCCACAATGCTACAACATGTAATGTGAGCAAAGGGATGACACACAGAATAGTAGGAGATGGACTACACATCTCTTTTATCTACCAATTGCCTTATCAAAAGGACTTTTCCTGCTTGGGGACAAAGATAAACAATCACAAACATTGCCTCTTAAGGAGGACTTCAGACAGGTGCCTGGCCAAGTAACAAGCCAGGTCTTCCAGACTACATGAAGAAGAGATGTTATACCTAATTGGTTAAGCAACCAAGCAAGTTCAAAATGAACTTAAGCAACTAATGTACCTGTAGAAACATCAAACAAATCAGTATACAACTCAGATAAACAACCAACAGTTAATGCAATAGACAATCAATATAGGCTAAGGCATAAGCCACAAGTCAATCCCAATTGAATCAACATCAACCTACAAAACACACATTAGTAATCAAAAGCAAATATCAAATGCTCTCAAGATGAGGCATCATCAATTGTGTAACTTGCATGTGCAACCTAAAACAAAGCTTCAAACATGAGTGGCAAACCACTAGGGCAAAGCCTAGGGTCAAAGGGGGAGAAATAATTCAAAACAGAACATGAAAATTGACAAGAATCAAGATTAATCAAATTAAAACATCATCCAAAAGGTCTCATGTTAATATCAATTACCAAAAGAATTTCATAATCAAAACATGTCAAGATAGGCAAGTTGAAACCACATTGAAGCAACAGAATGATCAAAGGCATATTAATTACAGAATGGCTCAACAAATCTCAATAAAAATCATGGCTAAACAGCACACGTCAAATGATCAGCACAACAAATATCATGGCATTTGGACAAGTATAAGCAAGTCAAAGAAATTCACCAAGTCATGGTAAGCATAAACAAGCTCAATGGAGGCACAAATTGATACATCAACTTAAGGCAATCCTAAAACAGAGATGACAAGTGCTAAATGACTCAAACCAATGTGTCTAGAAAACATGTGAAAAATTTCAAGTTCATGTGATAAGGCATAAGCATTTCACAAATCATCTAAGTTCAACACTAAACAAAAGTTCAAACATGGCATTCCAGAAAAGAAAATCTCAAACAAATCAGAAATGGATCTAACAATTCCACAAACATTCATGATCGAACCTAACATCCAGAAGTAGCATCATGCAAAAATTCACATCATTTAGCATTTAATTGGCATGGTAAATAAAATCCGAAAGTCAGGCAAGCAAAGGTGTGACACACATTGTCACACCTACATTAATCATATCATAACTCATCAACCAGAAATGCTAAAAATGCAAATTCTATACCAAAATGACCATTAGGATGTCTAGTTTACACATGTCAATTTTCACATTCATTGGATCAACCATCATCATTTCACAATCAAAATGGCAAGAAAGGTGTAACATAGCATATGCATGAACAAACCCTAGGCTAAAACAATTTTCAACCAAGCACAAATTCTGGAAAAATCACCAAAAAACAATAGACATCATGGAGATCACTGTGCAAAAAACCTCATGTGATTTGGATGAGTATTTTTTGAGTTATGAATTTTTTAATGAAGAGGAAAATTAAAAAATGCATGATGAAGTAGCATGAACATGGAAAGCATAATTGAATGAAAATGCAAAAGCCAAATATGAAAATACCTTGGCTCAAATTCGAACCGTGTATGAATTTAAATTGTGGCGCCAGGTTAAACACAGCGTTTCATTTAATTGAAACGCTGGCCAATCAGAAGCCGGCACTTGGACCAATACATGTCCACTAACAACTAAAACACATGCAAACTCGGCCAGGCAATATTTCAGGCAAGATCAAAGCAAAGAAAGTTTCAACAATCAAACTTAAAATCAACATAACTACTTCAATATTGCATGAAATCAATAGATCTAAAGTTCAGCATGATCAGCAATGAGAGATCTACAAGATGCATATCATAATTTCATGAATTAGAGCATTCGAAATCTAACCTCAATGAAGATGCAGAAGTTAATTTGCTTGATTCAAGGCCTAGAAATGCGAAACAAATGCTCTACACTGCTTGGATAGATGAATGGATGATGAAGAACAGCTCAGCAATGCTCGATTGGTCCAGAAATCTCAACTGCCATGGATGATGCAATGTTCAACAGTCCACGATTTAGCTTAAATTCTTCAAGATCCTGCTTCAATAATCCTCAACAATGCTTGTAGATGATGAACAACTCAAGAAACAAGCAAAGGATATCAAGAAATTCGATGAAAAGTTGAGAGAAAGTTGAGATGAAAATTTTCAGATCTGAGTTTGTGAAGTTTTTGTTAGCATTTTCTATTATGATTATGGTTATATATCATCTGCTAATGAAACTGGTTAATCATGATTAGGCTAATGCAAAATGGATTAAGTAAAATGAAGTGTTATGCAAATTGGCCAAAACACCCTCACATGTGCATGGCAATGGAATAGTGACCGAGTTTGGCTTGAAATGAGTTTCAAAGTCTGTTTGGATGCAAATGAAATTGGTTGGAATTGAAAATAATGCATATTTTTCAAATTGCTACTTTCCCTCCAAAATTCAAAATGGAATTCAAGTGAAAAATCCAATATTTTTGTGATGAGAATTGATGAAATGTGATGCATGATTATGATAGTAGAGATCAAGAGAGAAATGTTCCAAAAAGAACCACTTCAATTGGCCTTTTGGTTCAAAAGTTATGCAAGCTTGAAGTTCAAATTCACTTGGCAATGATTGGTCCATAACTTTTCAACCACAAATGAGAAATGGATGTTCTTGGACTTTTTGGAAAGGTGAGAGCAAGATCTTCAACTTTCATGTTGGGAAATATTTCATTTGAAGCTTTATTGATGATGTAAACTTGAGGAGAAGACCCTTCCATTTTTGGTAGTTTGAAATTACAGGTCACTTACTATTTTTGGAAACTTTTCATCTGACCTCAAATTCTCCAATGTTGATGTTTGAAATGTCAAATGAGACTTGTATGGACATGAATGAGGTCTCTCTAACCATCTCCCACCTTCAAATCCAAGATTGAATGCACAGTTGACTTGTGTTGACTTTTCTAGGGTTTCAGCTGACTTGGCTGTGATCTGATGAAATCCAAGCTTCTACCATTTGAGATCTTGATTCAAAATGATGTCATAGTTCATAAGAACTCTTGTGAATGATCAATGGTGCCTAAATTCTTCAGAATGGCCACCGTCCATTGCTCAATGAATGCCTTAGACTGCTGGACCTAGATTGCTTCATCTGCAAGTAACAAGGTTAGATGACAATATTTTTGTACTTTTGGTTAGTAAACAAATGAAAAGCAATGATACACATATGCAAGACAAGCTTGGTGATCAAGAATCACTCTCAAAAGATAACCCACCCACAAGGAAAGGAGGCAAGGTGCACAATGATCCTTGAGGCAATGATGTGATATGACATGATGCCATGAGGGATCTTAGGGACAAAATTGGGGTCTTACAGATACGTATGCAGTGGATGCGACATCCATGCGAGTCATTTCCTTTTGACCCTTTTTTTTATAGTAAATAGTACATTATATAAACCCACACCCTTTAGACAAGTACTACAAGAGTGGATCCCGTAGAGTACTACGGATGCGTAGGGGTGCTAATACCTTCCCTTCGCATAATCGACTCCCGAACCCAAGATTTGGTTGCGAGACCTTGTCTTTTCCTTTCCTTTTTCCAGGTTTACTTCGAGTGTTTCCTTTCCCTCCTTTGGGATAAATAACGCACGATGGCGACTCTTCTGTCTTTTCTTTTTCGCCGGTTGTTTTTTTCGCAGGTAGGTTGCGAGAGTTGGCGACTCTGCTGGAGAGCCGGTTTCCCTAAGCGAGTCCCTCCTAGCTTTTGTAGGTTGCTTGTTTATTGGGTGTTCATGCTTTTGTACAGTAACTTATTTTTCAGCATTTACTTGCTTTATTGCATTGTGTACGTATGATTGCTATATCTACTGATTCTGTTTGTTGGAATGGGATGTTCTATGAGAGGTAAAAGGCCCAATACACAGGCTATGAGCAAACTTTAGGACACCTAGGAATAGAGTGATTCATGGGAAACGGGTGGTATGGCGCCACTTAGCGGAACATGGCATCACTCGATAACAGAATGTTCCCCAATGTGTGATGAACGTTATCTTCTCCATATCCTCGGGTGCCATCTTAATCTGATTATATCCAGAAAATCCGTCCATAAATGAGAAGACATTGAATTTAGTTGTATTGTCTACCGACATATCGATATGTGGTAGAGGAAAATCATCTTTCGGACTAGCTTTATTCAAGTCTCTATAGTCCACACACATTCAGACTTTTTCGTCTTTCTTAGGCACAGGAAAAATATTGGCCACCCATTGAGGATATGTAGAAGTCATCAGAAACCCTGCATCAATTTGCTTCTGAACTTCCTCCTTGATTTTCACTGCCATATCAGGATGAGTTCTTTTGAGCTTTTGCTTTACAGGCACGCACTCAGGCTTCAAAGGCAAGAAGTGTTGCACGATATCAGTATCTAGACCAGACATGTCTTCATATGACCAGGGAAAGACATCGACATATTCTCGTAGCAATTCAATCAACCCATTCTTAACAGATTCTTCCAAGAGTGCCCCAATCTTCACTTCTCGCACACAATCTTCAGACCCCAAGTTGACTGTTTCCAGATTCTCGAGATGCGGCTGAATGATTTTCTCTTCCTGCTCAAGTAGACGGGTAATCTCGTCAGGAATCTCTTCATCATCATCTTCTTCCGCCTCAAATACAGGGAATTCAAAGTTGGGAGATGGTGTTGGATCATTATGTTCAATGGGTTTGATTAACCTGCATAATGATTTTGGATATGAAAAGCTTTAGAATTCAAACAAGGCAATTCCTTATGCAGATGAAAAGATTGATTTTAGGCTATTTTTTAGGTTTTATGTGATCACCAATTTCATGCAAAAAGCGAAAAGGGAAAATAATTGGAAAACAAACATTTAACATGAATCTATTGAATGAAAATATCTTTGTATTTATGCGCCAACAATGTCATTACTCCTCCTTTTGGCATGGGAGGAGGGTTTTCAAACACAATGAACATTACTTTGACTTATGGATAACTGTTGGAATATCCACAGCGACCCAATTATTGCAGATTCCCCCAGGGATGACGAAGTTGCCAAAATCCTCTTCATCCTCTTCCAAGATGGCAGCAGCCTCCTCGCCTTGACCAGTGTGGATGAACCTTCCACTCTTGAACAGCCCTTGCGTATTGAAAACCCAAAAGGGGGGTCCATGCAAAGGAGGGAATAAGCGAATGACTGCAGTCTGAGTTCATCCGTGTTATATCACCGTTTTATTCAATCCGGCAATCTTCGAAGGTTAAAGATCAACTAATCATCCACTTCAGAAAGCAAGATGAGCAAAGCGTCTTGAGGTCATACGAGCCATAGCAGAGCCGAAACTCAGTGGCACCCCGTATCCACACTGCCATTAGGATAGTTTCTTTCGTTCAATTTATAGCGATCGCCTCTTTTCAGGGATCAGCTTCCTGGCACAAATTTTTCAGTTAAAAAGCCTCTTTATTTTTCATTTATCAGTTTGTTTGCAGAAGATGTGAGAATTCTTGATGAAACATATTGCATATGAATATAATGGTGGCTTTTGCAAATGATTTGCATAGGAAAACATTTAAAATTTCTTTGAATGTGCCTAATCCCGGACGGTGAATTCAAACCGAATAATTCCCCCAGGACATACGTGAGTGATTGCATGTCACAGGAACTGGATGCCAAGTCATGAATCCTCATCCCTAAGCGGTTGACAAAGGCTCTCCTCAGCAGAGCATGTCCCCCAGTAGAGTTGCACCTTGTATCCCCAGCAACAGCGGAGTAGTTGCATACCCAACAGACCAGAGGGTGGTGTTCCCAGTGTTCATCTCATTCCCCAGCAGATTATTTTTAACAGATTTGTTTTGATCCTCAACCTGAAGACGTTTAGCAAGTTCATATCCCCAGCAAAGGTCGATTCCTACGACATTTCCCCAGGAAGTGCTTTCCCCACAGACTCTCCTCACAGAGCCTCGCCAAACAAAGTTTCCATAGTTGATACTTCCCCAGCAAGGTCAACTTTCCAGAAAAAAGCCGATTTACTTTCGGTGGCTCCCCGGTCCCGCCAGACGGATCGTTCCCCACTGCGCATTCAAGGATTGATACAACGATCTGTTCCCTACCGGAGCTTGCTTCCCCAAGCAGATTTCTTTTTTGCACCATGCATAACATTTGCATTTGAATTTGCATGCATATCAAGCATACACATAAACTGATAAACAGTTTCTTCAAAGCAGACTGAAGAATTACTTTACAACCAAAGTCATGAGATTCAGCCAGAGGATCAAGTGTGTGTGATCTAGCATGAGGGTAAATTCGAAGATTCAGCCTGAGAATCGTTTTCCAATGAGCCAGCCTGAGGTTCAATTTGAAGATTCAGCCAGAGAATCGCCTACAAGCGTTATTTCCCCAGCAAACCAGCTAGAGGAGTAGATTGACAGTTCAACAGAAAATCAATTTACAAGAGGATCCAACCCGCGGATCGCAATTTAAAAACAAAAGTCTAATTGAAGGGTCGTTATAGCATGTTCTAGCCTGAAGAATATGTACGAAGCCCAAAAAGTGGAATATTCTCGAAGCTGCATATCTAACATGAAGATTGAGTGTAGATTTCGAAAGGGGGTCAACCAGCGCATGCCTCAGATGCGAGATCCGGATGATGGGAATTTATCATCAAAATAATCCAGATCTAGCCAGAAGATCGAAGTAGATCTAGCCAGAAGATCGAAGTCAGGTCTAGCCTGAAGACCGAAAATAGATTCAGCCAGAGAATCAAAGAAGATAGATTCAGCCAGAGAATCGAAACAAAGTACATCTAGCCAGAAGATCGAAGAAGATCTAGCCAGAAGATCAAAGTGGATCTATCCAGAAGATCGAAGTCAGGTCTAGCCCGAAGACCGGAAATAGATTCAGCCAGAGAATCGAAACAATTCCGATCTAGCCAGAAGATCGAAGAAGATCTAGCCAGAAGATTGAAATCATATCCAGCCCGAGGATCAAAATTAACATCCAACCAGATAACTAAATTGAGTATAGATTCAGCTAGAGGATAGAAACTCCAGATTAAGTCAGAAGACTGATTCAGATTCAGCCAGAGGATCGAAAGAGAAATAAACTGCGCGGTGTATTTCAGCATTTTTGTGGTGTTCTCAGAGCGCAAATTTTCGGTCTGTCTTTGGTATTCAATCACAGCTCACCCTGTTTGCCTGATAAGCTGTTCGCTCTCATCCTGCTCGGGTTAGCTGATGACTGAATAGGGGCAGCTGTAACACCCCAAAATTTGCCCTCCTCATTCATGCATTCATTTTTAGGTCATTTAACATTTCACATTGCATTTCATCATTATCAGTCATAATTAGATACATTGCATTTCATCATGTCAATCGGGATTAGCTCCAAGAAGCTCGAACATCATCCAGGACACTTTGTGAGTTCTATTTAGATGATCAGTCAACACAAGGGAATGGCTTGAGATACTTCCAACAGGTTCAAATGGGATCTATTCGTCAGTCAAAACTTTAATCTTGAAGGAGCAAAAGTTTGTTCATGAGCTGTCATGCTCGCTAGGCGAACAAAATGGGTCGCCTAACGAGTCTCAAGAAAAGCCACCAGAATCACCTACAATCAGAGGAACTTCTTGAACTGTCATGCTCGCTAGGCGAAGCCCACGTGTTTAAAAAAAATTAAAATAAAAAGAAAAGAAAAAAGAAAAACGAAAAAAAAAACAAAAAAAAAAATTAAATAAATAAATAAATAAAATATAACAGAAATTTTTTGGACTTGGGCCTCTCTCATTTGAGCCCACAGGTCCACAATAATCAGGTTATAAATTCAGATTTTCAGTGAAACAAAAGGCCATTCTATTCCTATTACCCTGGCTGGGAAAAAGATAGTGAGAGAAGAGCTAACAGAGTTCAGAGCAACCTCCAGAGACTGAAGTGAACTCATCTGCAAAGAACCAATTCCCTCTCCTATAAACTCTCAGATTGCTTTGCAAACCCAACCGGGCAATTCAATTTCATTCGATCTCTCAGTCAGGTTTGCCTTATTCCCATTACCTTATGCTTTTAATTTGAATGCTCTGAATGTATGAGGTATTATGGGTGAATTTGATACGCTTTTGATGCATGTCTTTGACAAGAGGTTTCGGCCTCCTACACTTGGTTGCTTTTTGTGAGCTCTTTTTATGATTTTTAATGGCATGATTCATGTGGTTACATTTTGATTTGGGGGCAACCCTTAATTGCCCCCCGTCTTGTCACTCTAACCTATTTGTTGAGTTTTTTTTTGTGAGGGCTCACATGACTCTTGCAGAGATGGCTTGCCTGGTGTTCCACTTTATTTGTGGGATACCACCTGGAGGTTTATTCCGATTACCTGTACTGACTCACCTTCTTTGATGGTGCTAGCTTGAGAGATCTTTGGGTTTCTTATTCCTTTATTTGTTGTTGCTTCGGATCTTTATCCGTGTGGTAGATCTCTTAACCCCCTTTATCTTTCCCGCATTTTACTACTTTTTGCCTAAAGACCTCCATGAAGAGGCAATTGACGGATAAAAGGGATCAATAATCAATCCCCCGTTATTCAGTGCGTCATTCTTTAAGATCACACTACGTGTCGATGATTCAGAACAAAAACCCCAAATATTTTGTCCGGTCAGTCAGTGGAGAGGGTTCCACCTTTCTGAACCCCCACTTTTGGTCATGAGCTCACCCTGTCCAGGGTTAAGAGTTATGAGGTCTTATCCTTATTACCCCTTTTGCATGAGCGTTCCTAAACACCAACAACTCATTGATTTTTCTTCTCCTAAGAATACGTTATCTCCTTCTACTACAGGCGAGTAAGTCTCCAAAGGTCGAGCATCCGGTAGATTGCGTAGTAACATCGTTCACCCCAAAACACAACCCTTAACCCGTAGTTAGCCGAACTACGACTTGCTCTGATTCTCATTCCAGATTAGATACGTAGGCATAAGACGCGACGTCTTAGCGAGCACACACTCCCCCCTAACCCTTAGGCAGCCGAGCTACGAAGACTCTGATTCTCATATTCAGATGGGATACGTATGCAGTGGATGCGACATCCATGCGAGTCATTTCCTTTTGACCCTTTTTTTTTAGTAAATAGTACATTAGATAAACCCACACCCTTTAGACAAGAACTACAAGAGTGGATCCCGTAGAGTACTACGGATGCGTAGGGGTGCTAATACCTTCCCATCGCATAATCGACTCCCGAACCCAAGATTTGGTTGCGAGACCTTGTCTTTTCCTTTCCTTTTTCCAGGTTTACTTCGAGTGTTTCCTTTCCTTCCTTTGGGATAAATAACGCACGGTGGCGACTCTTCTGTCTTTTCTTTTTCGCCTGTTGTTTTTTTTCGCAGGTAGGTTGCGACAGTTGGCGACTCTGCTGGGGAGCCGGTTTCCCTAAGCAAGTCCCTCCTAGCTTTTGTAGGTTGCTTGTTTATTGGGTGTTCATGCTTTTGTACAGTTACTTATTTTTCAGCATTTACTTGCTTTATTGCATTGTGTACGTATGATTACTATATCTGCTGATTCTGTTTGTTGGAATGGGATGTTCTATGAGAGGTAAAAGGCCCAATACACAGGCTGTGAGCAAACTTTAGGACACCTAGGAATAGAGTGATTCATGGGAAACGGGTGGTATGGCGCCACTTAGCGGAACATGGAATCACTCGATAACGGAATGTTCCCCAATGTGTGATGAATGTTATCTTCTCCATATCCTCGGGTGCCATCTTAATCTGATTATATCCGGAAAATCCGTCCATAAATGAGAAGACATTGAATTTAGTTGTATTGTCTACCAACATATCGATATGTGGTAGAGGAAAATCATCTTTCGGACTAGCTTTATTCAAGTCTCTATAGTCCACACACATTCAGACTTTTCCGTATTTCTTAGGCACAGGAAAAATATTGGCCACCCATTGAGGATATGTAGAAGTCATCAGAAACCCTGCATCAATTTGCTTCTGAACTTCCTCCTTGATTTTCACTGCCATATCAGGATGAGTTCTTTTGAGCTTTTGCTTTACAGGCACGCACTCAGGCTTCAAAGGCAAGAAGTGTTGCACGATATCAGTATCTAGACCAGGCATGTCTTCATATGACCAGGCAAAGACATCGACATATTCTCGTAGCAATTCAATCAACCCATTCTTAACAGATTCTTCCAAGAGTGCCCCAATCTTCACTTCTCGCACACAATCTTCAGACCCCAAGTTGACTGTTTCCAGATTCTCGAGATGCGGATGAATGATTTTCTCTTCCTGCTCAAGTAGACAGGTAATCTCGTCAGGAATCTCTTCATCATCATCTTCTTCCGCCTCAAATACAGGGAATTCAAAGTTGGGAGATGGTGTTGGATCATTATGTTCAATGGGTTTGATTAACTTGCATAATGATTTTGGATATGAAAAGCTTTAGAATTCAAACAAGCCAATTCCTTATGCAGATGAAAAGATTGATTTTAGGCTATTTTTTAGGTTTTATGTGATCACCAATTTCATGCAAAAAGCGAAAAGGGAAAATAATTGGAAAACAAACATTTAACATGAATCTATTGAATGAAAATATCTTTGTATTTATGCGCCAACAATGTCATTACTCCTCGTTTTGGCATGGGAGGAGGGTTTTCAAACACAATGAACATTACTTTGACTTATGGATAACTGTTGGAATATCCATAGCGACCCAATTATTGCAGATTCCCCCAGGGATGACGAAGTTGCCAGAATCCTCTTCATCCTCTTCCAAGATGGCAGCAGCCTCCTCGCCTTGACCAGTGTGGATGAACCTTCCACTCTTGAATAGCCCTTGCGTATTGAAAACCCAAAATGGGGGTCCACGCAAAAGAGGGAATAAGCGAATGACTGCAGTCTGAGTTCATCCGTGTTATATCACTGTTTCATTCAATTCGGCAATCTTCGAAGGTTAAAGATCGACTAATCATCCACTTCAGAAAGCAAGATGAGCAGAGCGTCTTGAGGTCATACGAGCCATAGCAGAGCCGAAACTCAGTGGCACCCCGTATCCACATTGCCATTAGGATAGTTTCTTTCGTTCAATTTATAGCGATCGCCTCTTTTCAGGGATCAGCTTCCTGATGTACTCGCCTATTCCTGGCACAAATTTTTCAGTTAAAGAGCCTCTTCATTTTTCATTTATCAGTTTGTTTGCAGAAGATGTGAGAATTCTTGATGAAACATATTGCATATGAATATAATGGTGGCTTTTGCAAATGATTTGCACAGGAAAACATTTAAAATTTCTTTGAATGTGCCTAATCCCGGACGGTGAATTCAAACCGAATAATTCCCCCAGGACATACGTGTGTGATTGCAGGTCACAGGAACTGGATGCCAAGTCATGAATCCTCATCCCCAAGCGGTTGACAAAGGCTCTCCTCAGCAGAGCATGTCCCCTAGTAGAGTTGCACCTTGTATCCCCAGCAACAGCGGAGTAGTTGCATACCCAACAGACAAGAGGGTGGTGTTCCCAGTGTTCATCTCATTCCCCAGCAGTTTATTTTTAACAGATTTGTTTTGATCCTCAACCTGAAGACGTTTAGCAAGTTCATATCCCCAGCAAAGGTCGATTCCTACGACATTTCCCCAGGAAGTGCTTTCCCCACAGACTCTCCTCACAGAGCCTCGCCAAACAAAGTTTCCATAGTTGATACTTCCCCAACAAGGTCAACTTTCCAGAAAAAAGCCGATTTATTTTCGGTGGCTCCCCGGTCCCGCCAGACCGATCGTTCCCCACAGCGCATTCAAGGATTGATACAGCGATCTGTTCCCTACCGGAGCTTGCTTCCCCAAGCAGATTTCTTTTTTGCACCATGCATAACATTTGCATGCATATCAAGCATACACATAAGCTGATAAACGGTTTCTTCAAAGCAGACTGAAGAATTACTTTACAACCAAAGTTATGAGTTTCAGCCAGAGGATCAAGTGTGTGTGATCCAGCATTAGGGTCAATTCGAAGATTCAGCCTGAGAATCGTTTTCCAATGAGCCAGCTTGAGGTTCAATTTAAAGATTCAGCCAGAGAATCGCCTACAAGCGTTATTTCCCCAGCAAACCAGCTAGAGGAGTAGATTGACAGTTCAACAGAAAATCAATTTACAAGAGGATCCAGCCCGCGGATCGCAATTTAAAAACAAAAGTCTAATTGAATGGTCGTTATAGCATGTTCTAGCCTAAAGAATATGTACGAAGCCCAAAAAGTGGAATATTCTCAAAGCTGCATATCTAACATGAAGATTGAGTGTAGATTTCGAAAGGGGGTCAACCAGCGCATGCCTCAGATGCGAGATCCGGATGATGGGAATTTATCATCCAAATAATCCAGATCTAGCCAGAAGATCGAAGTAGATCTAGCCAGAAGATCGAAGTCAGGTCTAGCCTGAAGACCGAAAATAGATTCAACCAGAGAATCAAAGAAGATAGATTCAGCCAGAGAATCGTAACAAAGTACATATAGCCAGAAGATCGAAGAAGATCTAGCCAGAAGATCAAAGTGGATCTAGCTAGAAGATCGAAGTCAGGTGTAGCCCGAAGACCGGAAATAGATTCAGCCAGAGAATCGAAACAATTCAGATCTAGCCAGAAGATCGAAGAAGATTTAGCCAGAAGATTGAAATCATATCCAGCCCGAGGATCAAAATCGTATCCAGCTCGAGGATCAAAATTAACATCCAACCAGATGACTAAATTGAGTATAGATTCAGCTAGAGGATCGAAACTCCAGATTAAGTCAGAAGACAGATTCAGATTCAGCCAGAGGATCGAAAGAAAAATAAACAGCGCGGTGTATTTTAGCATTTTTGTGGTGTTCTCAGAGCGCAAATTTTTGGTATGTCTTTGATATTCAATCACAGCTCACCCTGTTTGCCTGATAAGCTGTTTGCCCTCATCCTGCTCGGGTTAGCTGATGACTGAATAGGGGCAGCTGTAACATCCCAAAATTTGCCCTCCTCATTCATGCATTCATTTTTAGGTCATTTAACATTTCACATTGCATTTCATCATTATCAGTCATAATTAGATACATTGCATTTCATCATGTCAATCGGGATTAGCTCCAAGAAGCTCGAACATCATCCAGGACACTTTGTGAGTTCTATTTAGATGATCAGTCAACACAAGGGAGTGACTTGAGATACTTCCAACAGGTTCAAATGGGGTCTATTCGTCAGTCAAAACGTTAATCTTGAAGGAGCAAAAGTTTGTTCATGACCTGTCATGCTCGCTAGGTGAGCAAAATGTGTCGCCTAGCGAGTCTCAAGAAAATCCACCAGAATCACCTACGCTCAGAGGAATTTCTTGAATTGTCATGCTCGCTAGGCGAAGCCCACGTGTTTAAAAAAAATTAAAAAAAAAAAAAACGAAAAAAAAATAAATAAATTAAATAAATAAATAAATAAAATATAACAGAAAATTTTTGGACTTGGGCCTCTCTCATTTGAGCCCACAGGTCCACAAAAATCAGGTTATAAATTCAGAGTTTTAGTGAAACAAAAGGCCATTTTATTCCTATTACCCTGGCTGGGAAAAAGATGGTGAGAGAAGAGCTAACATAGTTCAGAGCAACCTCCAGAGACTGAAGGGAACTCATCTGCCAAGAACCAATTCCCTCTCATATAAACCCTCAGATTGCTTTGCAAACCCAACCGGGCAATTCAATTTCATTCGATCTCTCACTCAGGTTTGCCTTATTCCCATTACTTTATGCTTTTGATTTGAATGCTCTGAATGTATGAGGTATTATGGGTGAATTTGATACCCTTTTGATGCATGTCTTTGACAAGAGGTTTAGGCCTTCTACACTTGGTTGCTTTTTGTGAGCTCTTTTTATGAATTTTAATGGCATGATTCATGTGGTTACATTTTGATTTAGGGGCAACCCTTGATTGCGCCCCGTCTTGTCACACTAACCTGTCTGTTGAGTTTTTTTTTGTGAGGGCTCACATGACTCTTGCAGAGATGGCTTGCCTGGTGTTCCACTTTATGTGTGGGATACCACCTGGAGGTTTATTCCGATTACCTGTACTGACTCACTTTCTTTGATGGTGCTAGCTTGAGAGATCTCTGGGTTTCTTATTCCTTTATTTGCTGTTGCTTCGGATCTTTATCCGTGTGGTAGATCTCTTAACCCCCTTTATCTTTCCCGCATTTTACTACTTTTTTCCTAAAGACCTCCATGAAGAGGCAATTGACGGATAAAAGGGATCAATAATCAATCCCTCGTTATTCAGTGCGTTGTTCTTTAAGATCACACTACGTGTCGATGCTTCAGAACAAAAACCCCAAATCTTTTGTCCGGTCAGTCAGTGGAGAGGGTTCCACCTTACTGAACCCCCACTTTTTGTCATGAGCTCACCCTGTCCAGGGTTAAGAGCTATGAGGTCTTATCCTCATTACCCCTTTTGCATGAGCGTTCCTAAACACCAACAACTCATTGATTTTTCTTCTCCTAAGAACATGTTATCTCCTTCTACTACAGGCGAGTAAGTCTCCAAAGGTCGAGCATCTGGTAGATTGCGTAGTAACGTCGTTCACCCCAAAACACAACCCTTAACCCGAAGTTAGCCAAACTACGGCTTGCTCTGATTCTCATTCCAGATGAGATACGTAGGCATAAGACGCGACGTCTTTGCGAGCACACACTCCCCCCTAACCCTTAGGCAGCCGAGCTACGAAGACTCTGATTCTCATATTCAGATGGGATACGTATGTAGTGGATGCGACATCCATGCGATTCATTTCCTTTTCACCCTTTATTTTATAGTAAATAGTACATTAGATAAACCCACACCCTTTAGACAAGAACTACACGAGTGGATCTCGTAGAGTACTACGGATGCGTAGGGGTGCTAATACCTTCCCTTCGCATAATCGACTCCCGAACCCAAGATTTGGTTGCAAAACCTTGTCTTTTCCTTTTCTTTTTCCAGGTTTACTTCGAGTGTTTCCTTTCCCTCCTTTGGGATAAATAACGCACGGTGGCGACTCTTCTGTCTTTTCTTTTTCGCCGGTTGTTTTTTTTCGCAGGTAAGTTGCGACAGCTGGCGACTCTGCTGGGGAGCCGGTTTCCCTAAGCGAGTCCCTCCTAGCTTTGGTAGGTTGCTTGTTTATTTGGTGTTCATGATTTTGTACAGTTACTTATTTTTCAGCATTTACTTGCTTTATTGCATTGTGTACGTATGATTGCTATATTTGCTGATTCTGTTTGTTGGGATGGGATGTTCTATGAGAGGTAAAAGGCCCAATACACAGGCTATGAGCGAACTTTAGGACACCTAGGAATAGAGTGATTCATGGGAAATGGGTGGTATGGCGCCACTTAGCGGAACATGGCATCACTCGATAACAGAATGTTCCCCAATGTGTGATGAATGTTGTCTTCTCCATATCCTCGGGTGTTACCTTAATCTGATTATATCCGGAAAATCCGTCCATAAATGAGAAGACATTGAATTTAGCTGTATTGTCTACCAACATATCGATATGTGGTAGAGGAAAATCATCTTTCGGACTAGCTTTATTCAAGTCTCTATAGTCCACACACATCCAGACTTTTCCGTCTTTCTTAGGCACATGCACAATATTGGCCACCCATTGAGGATATGTAGAAGTCATCAGAAACCCTGCATCAATTTTCTTTTGAACTTCCTTCTTGATTTTCACTGCCATATCAGGATGAGTTCTTTTGAGCTTTTGCTTTACAGGCACGCACTCAGGCTTCAAAGGCCAGAAGTGTTGCACGATACCAGTATCTAGACCAGGCATGTCTTCATATGACCAGGCAAAGACATCGACATATTCTCGTAGCAATTCAATCAACCCATTCTTAACAGATTCTTCCAAGAGTGCCCCAATCTTCACTTCTCGCACACAATCTTCAGACCCCAAGTTGATTGTTTCCAGATTCTCGAGATGCGGCTGAATGAGTTTCTCTTCCTGCTCAAGTAGATGGGTAATCTCGTCAGGAATCTCTTCATCATCATATTCTTCCGCCTCGAATACAGGGAATTCAAAGTTGGGAGATGTGTTGGATCATTATGTTCAATGGGTTTGATTAACCTGTATAATGATCTTGGATATGAAAAGCTTTAGAATTCAAACAAGGCAATTCATTATGCAGATGAAAAGATTGATTTTATGCTATTTTTTAGGTTTTATGTGATCACCAATTTCAGGCAAAAAGCGAAAAGGGAAAATAATTGGAAAACAAACATTTAACATGAATCTATTGAATGAAAATATCTTTGTATTTATGCGCCAACAATTTCATTACTCCTCCTTTTGGCATGGGAGGAGGGTTTTCAAACACAATGAACATTATTTTGACTTATGGATAACTGTTGGAATATCCACAGCGACCCAATTATTGCAAATTCCCCCAGGGATGACGAAGTTGCCAGAATCCTCTTCGTCCTCTTCCAAGATGGCAGCAGCCTCCTCGCCTTGACCAGTGTGGATGAACCCTCCACTCTTGAACAACCCTGGCGTATTGAAAACCCCAAATGAATAACCTATGCCAGCCCGAGACTTGTTGTCTTCTAGCTCAATCATTTTCCCTAAACCAGCAGTTGCACCACGCTCTATGGCCAACTTTGCATCTTTGTAGGAAGCAAATGAAGAAGTTCTCTTCTCAATAGGTTTAGCAATAGATAAAGCTTAGAAAGGAGTTCCAACTTCATCCTCAGCATCTATATATGAGAAGGAAGACAAATGGCTAACCAGGAGAGCCTTTTCTCCCCCTACCACCACCAGCTTCTTATTCTTCACAAATTTCAGTTTCTGGTGTAGGGTGGATGTCACGGGGCCTGCCTCGTGAATCCATGGTCTGCCTAAGAGACAACTATACGATGGGTGAATGTCCCTAACCTGGAAGGTAATATGGAAATCACTTAGACCGATCTTGATTGGGAGATCAACTTCCCCAATCACAGTTTTGCGAGACCCATCGAAAACCTTCACAACTACTCCACTCTGCCTCATGGGAGGCCCTTGATATGACATTTTTCAGAGAGTGGATTTTTTGGAAATACGTTTAGTGATGACCCAGTGTCCACCAGCACATTGGACATGGCGTCGTCTTTGCAACCCATAGATATATGTAATGCCAAGTTGTGGTCTCTTCCCTCCTCGGGGAGATCAGAGTCACAAAAACTCAAGTTGTTACAAGCAGTAATGTTTGCAACAATGCTATCGAATTGTTCTATCGTGACATCGTGATCCACATATGCCACATCCAAAACCTTCTGCAGAGCCTCTCGGTGTGGTTCTGAATTCAAAAGTAATGATATTACCGATATCTTGGATGGCGTTTGTAGAAGCTGGTCTACAACATTGTACTCGCTTCTCTTGATGTGCTTCAGCATCTCATTGCAATCTTCTTTCGCATTGCCGCTTGGGCCGACAGCAGCGGGAGCTTTCAATGTAGAGGAGGGCTTAACAACAAGTGCCGAATTCGGAGTGCTCACAGCATTCCCAATCGGGCATTCAACAGAATCAGCATTAGCTTGGGGCTTTGGCGGTGCTGAAAATACACGACCGCTACGTGTCAAACCGCTAACATCCGCAATATTGAGAACAAATGAAGATGGCAAGGACACCTCTTTCCCATTTTCTACCGCGACAGCATTGTAGCGATATGGAATCGCTTTCTCAGAAGAGTATGGTACTGGTCCGGCTGGCTTGATGGTTAATGCAGGAGAAACCTTTTGCTTGCTGCCATCATACTTGATGATAACAGGCTCGGGGATCCGAAATACTGGAGAAATCACGTTGACCTCATCAGCATATTCGTCAACATTTCTGTTTTATAGGATCTCAATAACTCCTTCATCCAGCATTTCTTGAACATCTTTGCGCACCTGGCGACTGTAACACCCTTCTAAAATACCCCAATAATTAATTAATTAATTCAACAAAATATAAATCAGAGTAGAAATGCAATTTAAGGGTGTCACACTTGACACTTCACACCATTCACCAAAATAGTTTGTCATGCTCATTTATTAATCAAATAAAACATTGCACAATTCGCAGCGGATAGAGATCTAATCAATCATGCAAACCATGTAATCACATTACATGTAAAACTGTTAAACAACCATAATTGAAAACAAAGTAAAACATCCTGTCCCGATGTTACATCTACCAGAGCATGACCCACTAAGGAACTACACTAGACTCCAAGCACTAGCTTCTACTCAATCACTGCTCGTTACCTGAAACATAGTTGTAAGGGTGAGTTCCTCAATTGATATAATAAGCATTATAAAATATCATGTAATGCTAAGTAATGTAACACATTTCATCACCCAAATCAGATCACACATTCAGCAACGGCAACATCAACTCAAAATCATAATCATACTCAACCCAACACAAAACACACGGATAATATTGGAATACATCCATTCATATTATACGCCATACATACATTATGCAATGAGACTCCATGCATGCGGTACCGACTATTCGTGAACATATAGTTCAACCTCACCGATCAAATCCAGATACGGCTACCAAGCTCACTAGTCCCACTCATTTGAGACCTAGTGACTCACATCAATAATTCCTCACCATGGGAATTAGCTACCACCCCAAGGGCTATGCTATGCACGCTAAATTACCTAGCATGCAAACATCAACAACAATCCACAATAATTCACTCACTAATTCCTCACCATGGGAATTAGCTACCACCATAAAGGCCATATTATGCACACTAAATCACCTAGCATGCAACCATCAACAATCCACAATGGACATATGCTCACACTCTAAGCCATAAACAATCCATTCACAATAGCATACATAATAGATATATTCACAACATTATGCACACCATCATACATCATCAATACAATTATCACAGAATCATATTATGTCACGCCACATAATCAATCACAGTATTAGCACACTCTACTAATACCTACACTGCTCAAAACAACGGGAAATTGATCCCTCATATATCATACACCAATATAGGCCAATCATCAATTGTTCACAATATTTAAAATATCAGTTTTTCTACTTTTCAAACAGTGTTAACCGGTTAACGCCCTGGGTTAACCGGTTAACGCAACACAGAACACGCTTCCTGGCATATTTTAACAGTGTTAACCGGTTAACGCCCTGGGTTAACCGGTTAACGCAAGACAGACAGCAATATTTCACAATTCATAACAGTGTTAACCGGTTAACACCCTGGGTTAACCGGTTAACGCAAGACAGAAAGCTGTTCCTGCGCTAACACGAAGCAGAATGCAGAATTCTCCGCATTTTCCGCCGTTGGAGGACTTCCGGACCTCCGATTCCAATTCCGTAAAAAGCTACACGTTCGGAAAATCACAACTCACCCAATTATAGATTCAATTACAGCTTTAACATAACTTATTCATCACAATTTTTCAGCACTCATCATCCCAATTAGGGTCAATTCAACGGCTTATTACTACCCATTACATGTTAACCCATAATACCCATTAAACGACGATAAACCCCCCTTACCTGAGTTAATCCGGCAATCCTTTAGCTTCAAGCTTTTCCCTTCTTCAACCCTTGCTCTCTTGCTCTTCCTCTTTGCCCTTTTCCACTTTTCTGTCGCTTCTCCCTTTTCACGTGAAAAACCCTTTTTACCAAATGGAACTCTTTATTTATATTCCAACTTTATTATTCCAATTTATAATAATAATTCCAATAATATTCCAATTATTTAATTAAATTAATAAATATATTATTAAATTTAATTTAAATAATTATCATATTTTATCGGGGTGTTACAACTCTCCCCCACTAAAAGAGTTTTCGTCCTCGAAAACATACCTCAAGCGAATAACTCTGGATAAGACTCCTTCATCTGACTCTCAAGTTCCCAAGTCACATTGCCACCTGCTGGTCCCCCCCAAGCTACCTTTACCAAAGCAATCTCTTTACCCCGCAACTGCTTCAACTCTCGATCCTCGATCCTCATAGGTGATGTTTCAACAGTCAGGTTATCTCTCACCTGTACATGATCTACTTGGACCACATGCGACGGATCAGGAATGTACCTCCTCAACTGAGACATATGAAAAACCTCATGCAAATTCGCAAGTGACGGCGGTAAAGCGACACGATAGGCTACCTCCCCTATCCTTTCCAAAATCTGATAAGGACCAATAAATCGAGGTGTCAACTTCTTCGACTTCAAAGCTCGACCAACCCCAGTTATCGGAGTAACACGAAGAAACACATGATCTCCCTCTTGAAACTCAAGTGACTTCCTCCTCTTGTCGTGATAACTCTTCTGACGACTCTGAGCAGTCCTCATCTTCTCCTGAATCATCTTAATCTTTTCCGTAGTTTGTTGAACAATCTCCGGTCCCACCACAGCACTCTCACCGGACTCATACCAACATAAAGGTGTCCGACATCTCCTACCATACAAAGCTTCAAACGGTGCCATACCAATGCTCGAATGAAAACTATTGTTGTAGGTAAACTCAATCAAAGGTAAATAACAATCCCAAGCACCTCCCTTTTCCAAAACACAAGCCCTCAAAAGATCCTCCAGTGACTGAATCGTCCTCTCAGTCTGACCATCAGTCTGCGGATGATATGCAGAACTCAATCTCAGCTTAGTTCCCAAAGCCCTCTGCAAACCTTCCCAGAACTTTGATGTAAATCTAGGATCTCTGTCCAAAACAATACTCGACGGAATACCATGCAAACTTACAATTTTCTCAATATACAACTCCGTCAATCTCTCTAACGGATAATCCATTCTGATCGGAATGAAATGAGCCGATTTTGTCAATCTGTCAACAATCACCCAAATAGCTTCAAAATTCTTAATTGTCCTCGGTAAACCAGAAACAAAATCCATACTGATACTATCCCACTTCCACTCTGGAATAGCCAACGGTTGCATTAGCCCAGACGGCTTCTGATGCTCAATCTTTGACTTCTGACAAGTCAAACAGGAATAAACAAAACTCGCAATTTCTCTTTTCATTCCCGGCCACCAAAATAACTTTTGCAAATCATGATACATCTTCGTAGCCCCAGGATGAATACTCAAGCCACTACGATGTCCTTCCTCAAGAATACTCTTCTTAAGTTCGGTAACATCCGGAATACACACCCGATTACCAAATTTCAAAACACCATTCTTATCAACTCTGAATTCACCACCTTGACCTTGATTCACTAGAGTCAACTTATCAACCAAAAGACATCGGATTTCTGACCCTCTCTAATCTCATCCAGAATACCACTCGTTAACTTCAACATTCCCAATTTAACACTATTGTGAGTACTCTCACACACCAAACTCAAGTCTCTAAACTGCCTCAAGTAAATCCAATTCCTTAATCATTAACATAGACACATGCAATGATTTCCGACTCAATGCATCAGCCACTACGTTTGCTTTACCCGGGTGGTAATTCAAACCAAAGTCATAATCCTTCATAAACTCTAACCATCTCCTCTGTCTCATATTCAGCTCTTTCTGATCAAACAAATACTTTAAACTTTTATGGTCACTGAAAACCTCAAATCTTGACCCGTACAAGTAATGCCTCCATAACTTCAGAACAAATACCACAGCTGCCAACTCTAAATCGTGTGTCGGATAGTTCCTCTCATGAACCTTCAGTTGTCTCGAAGCATAAGCTACAACCTGCTTATTCTGCATCAAAACACCACCCAAACCCAACAATGAAGCATCACAGTAAACCTCAAATGGTTCCGATGGACTTGGTAATATCAGAATAGGAGCAGTAGTTAACCTTCTCTTTAACTCTTGGAAACCTTCTTCACACTTTGAGTCCCAAACAAACGCTTGCCCCTTTCTAGTCAACATCGTCAACGGTAACGCCAACTTAGAAAATCCCTCAATGAATTTCCTATAATACCCTGCAAGTCCAAGAAAACTCCTTATCTCAGAAACTGACTTCGGAGCTTCCCACTTAGATACCGCTTCTATCTTAGAAGGATCAACAGCAACACCACCTCTTGAAACCACATGACCAAGAAAACTAACCTCTTCTAACCAAAATTCACACTTAGACAGTTTAGCAAATAACTTCTTTTCTCGTAGAACTCCTAAAACCACTCTCAAATGTTCAGCATGCTCTCCTTCAGATTTCGAATACACCAAAATATCGTCAATAAACACCACAACAAACTTGTCTAGGTACGGATGGAAAATCCTATTCATATACTCCATAAATACCCCAGGCGCATTAGTCACACCAAAAGGCATTACAGAATACTCATAATGTCCATACCTTGTTCTGAAAGCAGTCTTCTGAATATCCTCAGTTTTCACACGTATCTGATGATACCCCGATCTCAAATCTATTTTGCTGAACACACTCGCACCAACCAACTGATCCATCAAATCATCAATCCTCGGCAAAGGATACCGATTCTTGATCGTCACTTTATTCAGTTGCCTATAGTCCACACACAACCTCATAGTACCTTCTTTCTTCTTAACCAATAACACTGGTGCGCCCCACGGTGACACACTCGGACGAATGAATTTCTTATCCAACAGATCTTCCAGCTGACTCTTCAATTCAGTTAACTCAACAGCAGACATACGGTACGAAGCCATCGATATCGGCCTAATACCAGGTACCAAATCAATCGAGAACTCAACGTCACGCTCTGGCGGTAATTCATTCACTTCTTCAGGAAACACATCAGGAAAATCACACACCACGGCTAGATCGCAAATCGCCAGTTTATCTTTAGCCTCCAAAGTTGCTAACAGCATAAACAACTCTGCCCCATCTGCTACTGCCTCATTCACCTGCCTTGCTGATAGAAACAAACTCTTTCCTTCCTCAATCTCAGGAAAGATCACAGTCTTATCAAAACAGTTGATATAAACTCAGTTAAACACCAACCAGTTCATACCCAAGATAACATCAATCTGCACTAGTGGAAGACACACGAGGTCCATTCCAAAGTCTCTACCAAAAATACTCAAAGGACAATTTAAACAAACTGAAGTAGTAGTCACTGAACCCTTCGCAGGAGTATCAATCACCATACTCCCAGGCATCTCAGATGTCTCTAATTTGAGTTTCACAGCACAATCCAAAGATATAAAGGAATGAGTCGCACCTGTGTCAATAATAGCTACAAGAGGAAAGCCATTAATATAACACGTACCTCGGATCAAACGATCATCTGCAGAAGTCTCAGAACCCGATAAAGCAAAGACCTTGCCTCCCGACTGGTTCTCTTTCTTAGGCTTAGGACACTGTGGGCTAATATGACCCACCTCTCCGCAGTTGAAACAAGTCATAGTCTTCAACCGGCACTCTGCAGCCAAGTGACCACCTTTTCCACACTTGAAACACTTCTTCTCAGCACTGGTACACTCATGGAAACGATGTCCCGCCTGACCACATCTGTAACACTTAGCAGGGACACTGGAGTCTCCCCCACTAGGTCTCTTCATCCCACTCTGTCTCTGGAAACCTTTGCCAGCTGCATACGGTTTCCCACGATCATTCTGATTCTTGCCTTTCCTATCAACCCTCTGCTGATAGCTCTCCGTTCTGGCCTTGGTATCCTGTTCAAAAATCCTGCAGCAGTCAACCAAGTCAGAAAACACTCTAATCCGCTGATACCCAATAGCCTGCTTGATCTCGGGACGCAACCCGTTCTCAAACTTCATACATTTTGAAAATTCTCCAGTAGCCTCATCATAGGGAGTGTAATAATTCGACAGCTCTGTGAACTTAGCAGCATACTCAGTAACAGACCGGTTGCCCTGCTTCAATTCTAAGAACTCTATCTCTTTCTTTCCTCTGACATTCTCTGGAAAGTACTTCCTCAGGAATCTCTCTCTGAACACCGCCCAAGTGATCTCAGCATTCCCAGCAGCTTCCAACTCAGTCCGGGTGGCAACCCACCAATCATCTGCTTCCTCAGACAGCATATGCGTACCGAACCTGACCTTCTGGTTATCGGCACACTCAGTCACTCGAAAGATCCTCTCGATCTCCTTCAACCACTTCTGAGCACCATCTGGATCGTATGCTCCCTTGAACATTGGAGGATTGTTCTTCTGGAACTCACTCAGTTGACGAGAAGCTCCCATTCCCACAACATTCGGATTTCCTCCAAGTACTCCAGCTAGCATACCCAGAGCCTCAGCAATCGCAGCATCGTCTCTACCTCTTCCAGCCATCTCTATTCTGAAAGCCCAACAAGCTAAAACAATAAGTACTGATAGGGTTACACAACACCTATCACCTACAGGGAAACAAAATAATTACGACTCGACTCGACCGACTATGCTCTGATACCACTAATGTAACACCCTTCTAAAATACCCCAATAATTAATTAATTAATTCAACAAAATATAAATCAGAGTAGATATGCAATTTAAGGGTGTCACACTTGACACTTCACACCATTCACCAAAATAGTTTGTCATGCTCATTTATTAATCAAATAAAACATTGCACAATTCGCAGCGGATAGAGATCTAATCAATCATGCAAACCATGTAATCACATTACATGTAAAACTGTTCAACAACCACAATTGAAAACAAAGTAAAACATCCCGTCCTGATGTTACATCTACCAGAGCATGACCCACTAAGGAACTACACTAGACTCCAAGCACTAGCTTCTACTCAATCACTGCTCGTTACCTGAAACATAGTTGTAAGGGTGAGTTCCTCAATCGATATAATAAGCATTATAAAATATCATGTAATGCTAAGTAATATAACATATTTCATCACCCAAATCAGATCACACATTCAGCAACGGCAACATCAACTCAAAATCATAATCATACTCAACCCAACACAAAACACACGGATAATATTGGAATACATCCATTCATATTATACGCCATACATACATTATGCAATGAGACTCCATGCATGCGGTACCGACTATTCGTGAACATATAGTTCAACCTCACCGATCAAATCCAGATACGGCTACCAAGCTCACTAGTCCCACTCATTTGAGACCTAGTGACTCACATCACTAATTCCTCACCATGGGAATTAGCTACCACCCCAAGGGCTATGCTATGCACGCTAAATCACCTAGCATGCAAACATCAACAACAATCCACAATAATTCACTCACTAATTCCTCACCATGGGAATTAGCTACCACCATAAAGGCCATATTATGCACACTAAATCACCTAGCATGCAACCATCAACAATCCACAATGGACATATGCTCACACTCTAAGCCATAAACAGTCCATTCACAATAGCATACATAATAGATATATTCACAACATTATTCACACCATCATACATCATCAATACAATTATCACAGAATCATATTATGTCACGCCACATAATCAATCACAGTATTAGCACACTCTACTAATACCTACACTGCTCAAAACAACGGGAAATTGATCCCTCATATATCATACACCAATATAGGCCAATCATCAATTGTTCACAATATTTAAAATATCAGTTTTTCTACTTTTCAAACAGTGTTAACCGGTTAACGCCCTGGGTTAACCGGTTAACGCAACACAGAACACGCTTCCTGGCACATTTTAACAGTGTTAACCGGTTAACGCCCTAGGTTAACCGGTTAACGCAAGACAGACAGCAATATTTCAGAATTCATAACAGTGTTAACCGGTTAACACCCTGGGTTAACCGGTTAACGCAAGACAGAAAGCTGTTCCTGCGCTAACACGAAGCAGAATGCAGAATTCTCCGCATTTTCCGCCGTTGGAGGACTTCTGGACCTCCGATTCCAATTCCGTAAAAAGCTACACGTTCGGAAAATCACAACTCACCCAATTATAGATTCAATTACAGCTTTAACATAACTTATTCATCACAATTTTTCAGCACTCATCATCCCAATTAGGGTCAATTCAACGGCTTATTACTACCCATTACATGTTAACCCATAATACCCATTAAACGACGATAAACCCCCCTTACCTGAGTTAATCCAGCAATCCTTTAGCTTCAAGCTTTTCCCTTCTTCAACCCTTGCTCTCTTGCTCTTCCTCTTTGCCCTTTTCCACTTTTCTGTCGCTTCTCCCTTTTCACGTGAAAAACCCTTTTTACCAAATGGAACTCTTTATATATATTCCAACTTTATTATTCCAATTTATAATAATAATTCCAATAATATTCCAATTATTTAATTAAATTAATAAATATATTATTAAATTTAATTTAAATAATTATCATATTTTATCGGGGTGTTACAGCGACAACCTCTTTGATTAACAGAGCAGACTCGGAATCTATCATGGTCATGCTCATAATGACTATAATCACGTAGCAAACGATGCATCTCGACCAGAGATTGTCGAATATGACTGACATATTTGACTTTGTACTTGCCAGGGCAGCCCTGAACCATGTTGACAGACTTCCCATGCTCGGGCAATGGGTTCTTCTTTACGTTAGGACCTACGTCCTCGAAACACAAAATCCCACATCTCACAAGGTCTTGAACCTTGGTCTTCAGTTGGTAGCAGTTTTCCACGTCATGTCCGGGAGCACCGGAATGATAAACACAATGTAACTCAGGCTTATACCACCACTGGGGGTTAGTAGGTATAGCCGGGGGGTCTCGCGGAGTAATCAACTTCCTCTCTATCAAAGAGGGATACAATTCTGCTACATCATTGGAATAGGATCGAAGGTGACCCTTTTCCTCTCGTAACTCGTGCTGGTTGATTACTGTTTCGAGGCTGGTAGGCTTGTTGTTGCGGACGGTGCTGTTGATGTTGATATTGCGAATGTGGTTGCTGATTGTTGTTATGTTGTTGATACTGCTGATTATCTCTGAAAACAGGTGCTATATGAGCCACCTGGTGCTGGTTACCGGCGGGACGTGTAGCACCTTAAATTTGCCCCCCCATTCATGCATTCATTTCTTTTTAGGTCCTTCATCATTCCATATTGCATTACATCTTGGCAGTCTGAATTGGCATCAAGAGAATCCTTTGTACAAAAGAGCAAGTATTTCCTTGAGATGAAGACCACATGATTATTCTAAAGAGCTTATATGAGCTAGGGTTCATTTTGAAGCAGTTTTACCAAGTGGTAGAGGCCCAAATTCATCAGTACATTTCCAGGTCATCTGAAGACCATAAAAGTCAACTATGCAGTCAACTGGGGGATTTGAGATGAGGAAGTGAGTGGAAGTATCTCAATCATGTTCAAACAAGGTTTGTTCATCATGTCAAACATATATCCTGAAGATTTTGAAGTCATGGCAAAAGTTTCCAAAAATGGAAAGTGACCTGTAATTGAAAGTTTCCAAAAATGGCAAGTTTTTGGTCCACATTCAACTTGACTTTTCAACATCAAAGAAGCTTCAAATGGATTTTTGGTGAACATGAAATTGAAGATTTTTCTCTCCTCTTTTCAAAAAGTCCAAGATCATGACCCTCTGATGAATGGTTGAGAAGTTATGGCCCATTTTTGGATTCAAAACTCCAAATTAAACCACTCTTTTTGCAAAATGCTCCTTGTGACCAAGAGATCCCAAATCAACCATTGCATTGCATGAAAGAAGCTCACATGATCAAGTGTCCATTCAAGTGCATTTTGGAGGGAAAGTTGGAAATTCAAATTTGATGAATCACATGAGCCAAATACCAATTCCATGATGTTTATTGGATGATTTTGAGTGAAAATGAAGCTTGCATGGCACTGTTCACGTGCACATTGCTCATGCCACCTCACACTTGCCAAATTGGTCATTCACCTTATTTCTCCTTAATTTTCACTTAACCAATGCCTAATCTTAATTTCAGTGTGATTAAGGAGGAGTATATAAGCCTAATGATAACTGTAATCACAGAAGAATAACAGAATTTAGATCAAAAATTTCATTTCCCTCTCAATTTTCTCTCTCTTCAATTTTCAAATTTCTTCATCCAATTCCACAAAATTCTTGCATAATCATGTTTATCGTGCATCATTGATGAAGATTCAACTATTGGATTGAAGAATACAGTGTAGATTCGAGCTCCACAAGTGCATGAACATGAACATGGAAGCTTCAAATTAAGCTAGATCTGGTGGATTAAATTTCTATTTCGTGCACAAAGCTTCAAGATACCAGTAGAGGAGAAGATCTGGAGGATTTGAGCACCTGAGGACATGGTTTTCAATCACTGCATCTCAAGGTAGGTGAAATTCGATCCTCGTTATTTGCCTTTTCATGTACATAAACTGATAGATCTTTTGATGCTGATGATGCTGATAGTTTTAGAATTTGAAACGGATAAGAAATGAGCTAGATATGTGAAATTTAAGTTTTGATGTTCCATATGTTTTTGATCGATCTGGTTGATTCGTTAGGAATTAGGCGAAATGATTAGGATATCTGTGATCTACGTTGCAGGACGGTTCCAACGGTGTATGGCATGATGAATTCTGGAAAATTGTTCTTGACCTCCGCCGTGAGTCAACCGGAGAAGACGACCGGAATCACTATTTTGGCCGTCTGGTTCAGCGCCCTAGGGTTTCCATTCACGCGCGCATGAACCTCGCTTACCTCAGTTTGAACCTTCGCCATGCTGTTTTTAATTTCATTTGTTTTCTCTTATTGAAACGCTGCGTTTCAATTAGCGCGCCTTGAACCTTCAATGAGCGAGTTCGATACCTGGCTCTGGTTGTTTCTGAAATTTAATTGCATTTTCTCATTTAACTTGCCTTACCTGTGTTCCAATCTGACTTGGTGCACGTTGCTGATTTTTCATTTCAAATATCATTTTCCATTATTTTCATTTTATTTCATTAACTTCCAAAAATCATAAAAAATAGAATGCGTGTCCAAATTGATCCAAACTTTTCTTCACATGCTTGTGTTGATGTCTATTATTTTTTTATGTTAATGTCATGATTTTTGTGCTGCTGGATTTTTAATTGTGCTTGCTTATTTGAACATGATGCCAATTTGCTATGTTGTGCTAATTGTTTTGTGGAATGCTCATGTTTAATCCAATTGACTTGAAATTTGACATGCCCGATCATAACATGTGACATGATGTTTTGGCTTTTGTTTGGCATTTTTATCATTTGATACCACTGTTTTGGACACATGGACATGTTGTGTGACATTTGGTGTTACAATCTTGACCTTGCCTTTGTGCATTTTCATTCATACACTAATTGAGCTCTTCTGGATTTAATTTTTGGTATGATGCTTGTCCATAATATGGTAAACTCACATAAAAAATTTCATGATCATTGGATACATTTCTGTTTTGTTTTGGATTTTCTATGTTTGATGTCCAATTTTGATCACATTGCTTGCCTTTGCTTTACCTTGATCATTTGATGGCTTTGCCTTATGAATTGAGTTTGATCCTTTTGAGGACACTTTCTTGTTTGATTGAATATGCTTCATGTGAAATATTGACTTCTGTTTTGACTATTTGGCTTGCCTTTGACCCTAGTCTTTGTACTAGTGGTTTGTACTCACCAATTGTGTTTTGTATTTCAGGTATTGAGCAATTAGCACTAATGTTTGGTTTGGTCTCATTACTTGAGATGCAAGTTGCTTTGATTACTAACTCTTATTGTGTTGTAGGTCCATTGATGTGATGAACTCACTTGAGTGATTGCATTTATGACTTGCATTGTGTAGATATTGAATAAATCCACTGTTGTTGTCTGTTGGTTTTTCTGTCTGAGATATTGACTGTTTGGCTTTTGTACAGGTACATTAGTCGCTTTTAGCTCTTGCTTGAGCTTTGCTTTGGAGTGTGGTTGACACACCACCTAGGTAACCACTCTGTTTCTCCATGTAGTATGGAAGCCCTGTCGCCTTTTTGGCACGCATTTGGCTGAAGTCCTCCTTAAGAGGCCATGATTGTGTATGTTTACATTTGTGCTAAAGACCTCTGAATGAGGCATGTTACTTGGTAAGTCCTCCTAAGTGAAGAGGCAATTGACAGATAGAAGGGATTTGCAATCAATCCCCTGTTATTCAGTTGAGTCTTTCATTATGCTCGCACTACGTGCTGATGCTTTTGAATAAACACCCAAGATCTTGTATAGAGTCAGTCAAGTGGAATAGGGTCCCTCATTCTGGATCCCCACGCTTTCTTTGATTTAAGCTCACCCAGGCCAGGGTTAAGAGCATGAGGTCTCATCCTCATCTTCTTTCATCAACTTCACCCTAACTCTCAATGTTAGTGGTTAAGAGCTTCAGAACACCGCTACAGTTTTGGCTTGTTTGTCGAGGTTGATATGACCCCTCCTGACTAAAGCCCAACCGTTTGTCTGAGCCTCTTGTTTGTATATAGAGTGTGATGATTGCATTTTGTGTGTTTGCATTTTGTGTGTTTGCATTTGTTGCTTGTTCATTGTTTTAGGAGTTAGATGTAAGGCCATTGATTGGCTTTCTGTTTCCTATTTGTTTGAGGAGTTAGATGTAAGCCCAGCCGTTGGCATTCTGTTTCCTGTTTGTTGTGTGGAGTTGGATGTAAGACCATTGATTGGCATTTTGTTTCCAGTTTTTGTTGTTCTCTTATGAGACTTGCTTATAGTCTCCCCATAGGATTGCTAGACTTCGTATAGTCTCTCGTTTGCATGTCAATTAAGGTAGCACGGTTCCTTCGTCTAGGACTTCCTTTCTTGCATGAGCATTCCTAAAACACAAACGAACTCTATCTTCTCTTAAGGACACGTTGACTCCTTCTACTATAGGTGAGTAAGTCTCCCAAGGTCGAGCATCTGGTAGATTGCGTAGTAGCGTCGTTCACCTAAAAAACACAAAACAAACAGAAACAGGTTAGCCGAGCTACAGTGCTCTGATTCTCAATCCTTCTTGAGATACGTATGCAGCAGGGTAGAGCCTGTGCGAGCAATAACTCTTTATTTTCCCTACTTTCATTTTCTCTCTTTCGCATTGCATATAGGATTTTGATACGCACTTTAGACATAAATAGCAAACGTGGATCCTGTGGAGTACCACAGATGTGAAGGGGTGCGATAACCTTCCCTTCACGTAACTGGCCCCCTTACTCAGTTTTCTTTAGTTCGAGACTTTGTTTTATGAATTCCCTCTTGGTGATGCAGTACTACCTTTCCCTCCTCTTGGGATAAAAGTACATAGCTGGCAACTCTACTCTTTTTTCCTCGCCGCTCTTTTTCGCGTTTGTACTTGGATTCGGGAAATCCTGGGGAGCGACAGGACGCACGATCTTCCTCCTCACAGAGGGTCTTCTTGGTTTCATATGAGAAGTCACAGCATGTGCCTCTCCTTCTTTCTTCTTCGCAAACGACCCATAACGTTTGGCAGAAGAGCCTTCCTCTCTGGTCAGACGTCCTTCTCTAACCCCTTCTTCTAGACGCATCCCCATATTCACCATCTCGGTAAAGTCAGAAGGAGCGCTAGCAATCATCCGCTCATAATAAAAAGAACTTAAGGTCTTCAAAAAGATCTTAGTCATCTCTTTCTCTTCTAGTGGAGGCACGATCTGTGTTGCTAACTCTCGCCACCTTTGGGCGTATTCTTTGAATGTTTCCTTGTCCTTATGGGACATAGCCCTCAATTGATCCCTATCGGGAGCCATATCCACATTGTACTTGTATTGCTTGACGAAGGCTTCGCCAATATCATTGAAGGATCGGATGTTCGCAGTGTCTAAACCCATGTACCAACGCAGAGCAGCATCGGACAGACTGTCCTGAAAGTAGTGGATAAGCAATTGGTCATTGTCGGTCTGAGTCGACATTTTCCTAGCATACATGACCAGGTGGCTGAGAGGGCAAGTATTTCGCTTGTACTTTTCAATGTCAGGGACCTTGAATTTTACAGAGATCTTCACATTAGGAACCAAGCAGAGTTCGATAGCAGACTTGCCGAAAAGATCCTTTCCTCTGAGAGTTTTCAATTCCTTGCGAAGCTCAAGAAACTGATTGTTCATAGCATCTATCTTCTCATAGACATTTGGCCCCTCAGACGGCTCAGAATGATAGATGGTGTCGTCTACTCTTGGCAGAGTATGCACGACAGGAGGAGGAACAGCAAGGACCGGGCTAGATGCCGACATAGAAGCAAAGGTGGGAGGAGGACCCTCGGGCATGAAATTTGGAGCAATCCCCCACGGGTATCCAGTTGGCATGGCCATTGGAGCAAAGTGTGCACTGGCTGCAGGCACAGTCGAGGATACAATCTCAGAGATGACTGTCCTCTGGGGAGGAGTTGAAGGTGTCGGAGATGACTAGATTTGGGCAGCCATGAATGATTCCATTAAGGCACTTAATCTGGCCACTTCCTCTTTCAGCTCGCGGTTCTCTTGTTCCAAATGATCCATCAGTCTTGAAATGTTGGCTCTGGTGTAGTACCGGTGAGTCAGCTTGTCTTCAAAATAAATGAAGAACACAGAGTTTGACCACAGGACAAGAAGTCGGGAACAAAACCTGCTTATGCGCATGATGCATGCAATGCTTGTGCATATGATTTATTATTTTTTTTCTTTTTTTTCTTTTTATTTCAAAGGAACTTTAGGGTTCTATTTGCAAATTTTGGAAATATTAAACACTTTTATATGGAAACATAATATCTGGGAAATATTTTACACCGAAGAAGTACAACATTGGTAACCATATACAAGAGAAAAGGAAAATAATCATCCTATGGATCCCTAGAAATAATCATCTAAAGCTCGGGATACAGGCAGATAAGATGCACGAAGCCTCTTCACCTCCCTTTCGTAGGCTGCCTCCATATGTGCCTTCTCTTTGGCGTGTCGGTCGTACTTCCTTTTCCAAAACTTGGAAGACTGAGGGAGTAGAGAAGTCCATGCATCATCAGGATCATCAATAACCTGATGTTCGAGGAACTCTATCAAAGCATCCTTCTACTTGATCTGCTGAAGCAACTCCTCTTTTTCACGGATCCAAGCACGTGATCGGTCTTCGTCTCCCAACTCATGTATTCCTTGGTTAGGAGGGTTGAATTCCCAGCCATAACCAAAGGTGTAGGTCTCAGATACTCGTAAGGCATGAGATACTCAGACGCTCTCTTCCTAACCCAAGAAGTGTAAGGCTCCATAGCAACACAATTCTTAGGACCCAACTCTTTTCTTCCTTTCCTATGGATCTTGCGCCAAGCGCGGACCATTCTGCCCTTTAAGTTTTGGGGATCTTTACCCTCCTGAAAGAACACACCTTCTAACAGAATGTTATTGGGTTTATCCTTTAGGGGGAACCCAAGCTGACGACGTGCCAACACAGGGTTCTAGTTAATCCCACCACATGTACCAAGAAGAGGTACATTGGAGAATTCACCACAAGAGTCGATAATCTGCACACCATCGTACACACGGTTATACCAAGAGATATCATCATTAGTGAGAGACATGAGTCACGTGGACCACCGTAGACATCCCTTGTTTTCCTTGAAGGCGACTGTCTGTGGTAGGTGAGAAATAAACCACTTATACAGCAGAGGCAAACAGCACACAATGGCACCACCACCCTTTGCATTCCTCATATGCAAAGAAAAATAAGTGTCACCCAACAGAGTCGGAACGAGATTAAGAGTAGAGTAGATCCTAATAGTGTTCATATCCACAAACTTGTCGATGTTGGGGAATAACACTAACCCATAGATGAGAAGTACAAATAGGACCTCAAAGGCATCCTCACTCATGGCCTTCCCATACATAGTGGCTTGAGCAATGAGGAACTCCGAAGGGAGACCTTGAATTCCACCTTTGGTAGTCATATGAGCACTAACCAAATATTCATCTATGTGCAACATGTCAGCTATCTCTTGAGAAGTAAGAATACTCTCCAAGCCACTGAACGGAAGCTGGTCTAGAATAGGTATACCCACAAGCTATGCATACTCCTCAAGTGTAGGCAAAAGCTGGAAGTCCGAAAACGTGAAACAACGGTACAAGGGATCATAAAACTGCACCAATACACTCATCAACCCTTCATCCACTTGAGTAGTCATAAGAGGAAGAAGCTTCCCAAAACGAGCCTTGAAACCCAAGGGATCTAGTACATAGGATGTCAGATTCCTTAACTCTTTCAAATCTGGTTGTCTAAAACTGTACTTCTTTGTGTTCCTTCTTTGTCTTTCCATGTCTGAAAATTTTGCAAATAAACCCCTTAAGTTCCTTGAAAATTTTCTTCATTATTGATGATATGGATGCAAATGGGTGCATGATTGCATGAATGCAACAATCACACTCTAGGATCAAGCAAAGCACAACAAACAAAGGGCATGGGACAAATCATACCATCCTTAATATCAATCATCCATTTTGGTGGATTATGGTTTACACCTTATCAACACCCAAGATCCATTGATATTAAGGATACATGAACGGATCAACCATGAATCAAGGGTTTGTTGCGAGTCACGAGCATGGAGTCTCGGTTGAGAACCACCCAAAGGGAGTGTACTAGAGTTTAAACCTTCCAAACATGTTCTACAAGAGGTTCCCATAGTCATCATCCCATCTTTCAGATATTATCGGATAAACGACTACTCGTATTCCAAAAATATTCTCAAGAGAGACTCTTACGAGTGTAGTATCTGATGCGGTGTTTTTTCGCAAGTATACGAACGCGTCAGAGTAATATAAAAGATTGTCGAATCCACAGAGACCAAGTGTCAAGCTATCGTTATCTGTTGTTATGGTGTTTATCAAAGGCAGTCAAAATAGGTGTTTTTTGTAGTGTGCAATGAAAAGTAAAGTGTTGAATAAAGATTAATTAATAAAGACAGGGTCGAATGCAATTCACGTAATCAATTAATAATCCAAGTACTTGCTAATAGAGTTACTTATGGGCAGTGTTTCCTACTTTGAAAAGAACTAATTTAACAGGAATTGTCGCTTTCGCGTATTCAGAACCGAGTTGTACTCCCTAATCAAACCCTCTTATTGTCACTTATAAAAAGGCGCGCATTGCGTTAGAGTAGTAAACCTATTTTTAAGAAATATAGTATCTTGACTAAGTTGAAAAGTATTGTAACCTGGATTTCTTAACCAAAAGAGGTTCTTACGAACCAGACTCTAAACTTATAAACGCGTCCGAAAATTGTTTTAAAATCTCTTTTCTTCTCAATGTTAAAATCTCCTAATGAACTAACCAAAGCGCTTTCGCTGTTTTTGAAATAGTTAAAAACAATTAAGTTTAAAAAGACGTTGGACGGCTTTCGATCTTACCCAACGGAATTGAAGTGCGGGAAAACTTAAGTTGAAAGTTAAAATAGCCCTTAAGTACTCTACAGACAATTGTACGGATTAACGGTTCAATTACGATCCTTACATTCTAACCTTATATATTTAGTTAGACATGGTAAAGTAAAAGTGCATTAAAGTAAATAAAAGTAAAGCGAGTGCGGAAAGTAAATAAAAGTAGTGCGAGTGCGAGGAAATAAATAATTTAAAGCGAGTGCGAGGAAATAAATAATTTAAAGCGAGTGCGAGGAAATAAATAAAAGTAAAGCGAGTGCGGGAAATAAATAAAGTAAAGCGAGTGCGGGAAATAAATAAAGTAAAGCGAGTGCGGGAAATAAATAAAGTAAAGCGAGTGCGGGAAATAAATAAAGTAAAGCGAGTGATAAAAACCTACTCCAATCGGAGGGTTGAGTAAATTTCAATGCGGAAATGAAAATGGCGGCAGGATTAACTTCCTTCCAGAGTGCTCCAAACTCGATTACAGACTCTATCCCAGACTTGATTACACAATTGTGGTAACACTCCAATGCGAAGCGATTACCACTATAAAATACTGAATATATGCCTAAGTGAAACAAATTTGCTTCTGAGTTTGCCTCTGTTCTACGTTTGGATCGTTGTAAAAGTGAATTCGCGTTTCTATTTATAAGCAAGTAAAAAGATGGAAATGACTTGGATGCCTTTCAACTTGAAAATAGGAGGCAACCGTTTTTCCTCTTGTGGCGCCCGCCACAAGGCCAAACTGAGGCTCCTTAGTGGATGTAGTGAGGCAACGTGGGAGTTGAGGGAAGTTGAGTTTGACACGTCATGGCTTGGTCTGTGGCGCCCGCCATTGGGTAGGCCATAAGCACAAAATGCTGAATTTTAGGGTTTTTAGCCCTTTTTCGCTCCTTTTCTCGATCGGGGCTCCGATTAAAGTAAAAACCTGAAAACAAAGGAAAACACAGTAATAACACAGCAAAATGACAATAAAACAAATAGAATGCATGTGAAATCGGAGTCGAAATTACGTAAATTTCAGTGTTATCAGTATCGCGTAACAATCGTATCAAATCTTTCATTTGAACGACTTTCGCACTACATCCTAAGAATAGGCCAAGATGGGCTTGGTAAACTAAGTTCCTTGGCTTCTAGGGTCTATATTGGAAAGAGTAATGTCTAACCACAACTTACTTGTGTGACATTATGGATCCCAACATGACCTCCACCAAGTGAATGGACTTGCAAGTCAACTTGCTAAGGAATAACTCCACACAAGTCAACAAGGCTACGCCATTCTCCTATCCTAAGTGCACTTGAGTCCGGGTATAGAACTCATCTCACAAAGATCACCAAGCATACAAGGAATTAATATTCAAGCAAATCAATCATTACACACAATACACTAATCCCAAATTGTACAAAAATATGTCACCAAACAACATAAAATACAATACAACAAATATGAAAAGTAGGCAAAACCCACTAGGCAAATCAATCCCCAATGAAGTCGCCACTTTTCTGTAGCGGGGTATTCGTTACCATTAGATATATTGACTAAATCCAAGGTAAATCATACAAGTCGAGTCGCCACCGCACTTCTATTTATCCAAAGGAATGGTTAGAAAGCGATCAAAAACCTAAAAGTTTTAACAAAAACTAGTAAAAGAGAAACAGAGATTTGGGTAAGGGGGTTGGTTATGTAATGGGAAGGTGTTAGGCACCCAAAACATCCTAGGTACTCCTAGGGAGCCCTTTTTACACTTGTTGTAAAGGTTGTTGTCTTGTGAAAGTTTATTTATGCAAACATGATTGAAGTGGTGAGAAGAGAAATATACAAGTTATTTACATTTTGTGTTTGGATGGATAAACCCATTGCCTACGTACCATCTTAAAAAAAGATTAGGATCAAAACCTCGTAGTCCGGGGTAAAAATCTCAAAATGAGTTGGTGAATCGATTGGTCCAAAAGCCTTAAGGTCTTTTGTTATCCAAGGGAGAAAACTCAACCTAAAACCACAAATCCACCATGTGAGGATAGCTTCAACATGATAGTGAGGGGTTAACCCTATAATAAGCATGGAAGACTCATTGTCCATCACTAAGGATATAGGTGAGTATTACATCTACCTCAAGGATAACACAGTAATAACACAACAAAATGACAATAAAACAACTAGAATGCATGTGAAATCGGAGTCGAAAATACGTAAATTTCAGTGTTATCAAACTCTCCCACACTTAAACCTTTTCTTGTCCTCAAGCAAAACATTATAAAGCTCATAAAAGAAAAACTGGTGTAAACGAGTGCTTCAGGTAAAAATTATAAGTTCAAGTCGGGATGCAGTGATAGGTACGAACTGAGTGAACTAATGGTATCATGATGACACTAATCCGCAAATACGGACATAAACTTAATTTCTATATAAACCAACCCATATTATCCCACAATACCTAGGCCTTCCTCTTCATCTCTTTTTGTGTCCTTTTCATTCAGGCGCAATCACATTAAGCCCGTTATCCGTACATGCTTCATAGTAGAGTGGCCTGTTAGTGATTATGATCTGAGCATGGGTTTTTTGGCATATAAATATGTGTAAACCCTTTTATTGGACCCAACTGTAGTTGTGGGGGATCGGATCGTAATCCGCCCTACCGAGTTCAGTGCCAGATACCTCTGAACTAACCAACAGTGGGTACTGCTTTTCTTTTTCTTTTTCTTTTTCTTTTTGTAGCATTTTTTTACAATTCTTTGGTTTAAATGACTTTTTGAGGGTCACCTATACCGGAGTTGCCTTTTTGCTTTCTTTAATTTTTTTGTTTTTCTGGATCATTCACTTATTTGCATCGGTCCCCTATGTAGAGGATGTGTAGGCTGGAGCTGACTGCTAGATAAACTACTGAGGACTTATACGAAAATGATGATTAAGGCCATGGTATATGGGCTTTCGGGAATGATTCCTATATTTACGAGGTCTATGGTGCTAAAATAATACTGATGTTTCGCAAAGTTCTCCCAAGTCACCGCATCCTTACTCAGAACATTTCTTAAAATCCTGAAAACTTTCGGAATAACACTATTTTCTATTGCAAAAATTTTTTTTTTGGGGCTAAAGGTATGGGGAGACTAGATTGTACTAAAGATTTACTATATTCGGTGACTCGTCAGACTCATGCATTATACTAAAAAGAAAATTAAACAACTAAAAGGAAATAAACAATCTAAAAACAGCAAATAAAACTGAAGATAAAAGGAAAACGATAAATGCTCCTACCACACTTAAATCGAACATTGTCCCCAATGTTCTGAAATAAGATAAGGAAGGGTTACCTGGAAACCTGAGGTGGACGACGGGATCGGGTACGAGGACGGTCTCTCTGATCCATCCTCGCCTGCAGGGCATCCTGAGCGGTCCTCACGTCTTGAAATGTTTCCAGTGCGTTGGCATCTATCACATTTGACAATGTAAGGATAGACATCACGCCACATGGTAGGCCAGAATAGGCCAGCTTGCAGAATCTTGGCGTATGTCTTAGAGGTGCTCGCATGTCCACCATAAGGTGCAGAATGACAATACTCGATAATACTATTTACCTCTTCTTCTGGAACGCAACGGAGAAAGATGCCATCTTTACCCCTTTTGAAAAGGAGTTGTTCGTCCCAATAGAAGTTTCTCACATCGTGGAAGAATTTCTTCTTGCGGTGGTAGTCAAGATCAAGGGGTACTATATCAGCAGCTAGGTAATTAACGAAATCTGCATACCAGGGTACGTTACTTATTGCTAAGGAATTTTGGGGGTGCTCATAAGGATCTAGATTATTATCTTCAATGGTTTGTACTTTAGCTATCAGTCTATCATAGGCGAAATCATCATTTATGGGTACTAGTTCAGGTTTTAGATGTTCTAGCCTAGAAAGGTGATCGACTACTACATTTTCAGTGCCTTTTTTATCTCGTATATCTAAATCAAACTCTTGTAGTAATAGAATCCATCGGAGTAACCTGGGCATGGCATCTTTTTTACTTAATAGGTAACGAATAGCAGCATGATCGGTGTAAACAATAATTTTTACTCCTACAAGATAAGATCTAAATTTGTCTATAGCGAAAACTACAGCGAGTAATTCTTTTTCAGTTGTTGCGTAGTTAAGTTGGGCAGCATCTAGGGTTCTACTGGCATAATAAATCGCATGTAATTTTTTATCTTTTCTTTGTCCTAGAACGGCTCCAACTGCATAATCACTAGCAACACACATTATCTCAAAAGGTTCCGACCAATCGGGCAGTTTCATAATAGGTGCAGAGATTAATGCTTGCTTTAAATGATTAAATGCGTCATTACATTTTTCATCGAAAATGAATTCAGCGTCTTTCATTAAAAGTCCGGTTAAAGTTTTAATTATTTTGGAGAAGTCTTTAATGAAACGACGGTAGAATCCAGCGTGTCCAAGAAAACTTCGGACTTCTCTGATAGTTTTAGGGGGTTTTACGTTTTCTATAACTTCTATTTTAGCTTTATCTACCTCTACACCTTTTTCGGAAACTATATGTCCTAAAACTATTCCTCCGGTCACCATGAAATGACATTTTTCCCAATTTAGCATGAGGTTCACCTCCACGCATCTCTCCAGGATTTTCTCAAGGTTAGCATGACAATTGTGAAAATCGAATCCGCAAACCGAGAAATCATCCATAAACACTTCCATGATACCATCTAGGTAATCTGCGAATATTGATATCATGCAGCAATGGAAAGTAGTTGGGGCGTTACAGAGGCCGAAAGGCATTCGTCTGTAGGCAAAAGTTCCATAAGGGCATGTAAAGGTAGTTTTTTCTTGATCTTCTGGGTGAATAGGTATTTGGAAGAATCCAGAGTATCCATCTAGATAACAGAAGTAAGAGTGTCTGGCTAGACGCTCCAACATTTGGTCTATAAATGGTAAAGGGAAATGATCCTTCCTAGTTTCTTTATTTAATTTTCTATAATCTATACACATCCGCCATCCTCCTTCTAAACATTTTGCTACATGTTCGCCTTTATCGTTTTGCATGACTGTGATGCCTCCCTTTTTAGGTACTACATGCACAGGGCTCACCCACTTACTATCCGAGATCTGGTAGATTATACCTGCCTCAAGTAACTTAAGAACTTCCTTCTTAACAACATCACTCATTTTAGGGTTTATCCTTCTCTGATGTTCCCTAGAGGGTTTTGAATCTTCTTCGAGCGAAATCCGATGCATGCATACGGATGGGCTTATACCTTTCAGGTCAGAGATATTATATCCTAAGGCTGAGGGGTGTCTTTGTAAAACGTCTAAAAGTTGGTTCGTTTCCTCTTGGCTCAAGGTAGCACTAACTATAACTGGACGGTTCATCTTTTCATCGAGGAACTCATATCTCAGGTTCTTAGGTAGTTCCTTAAGTTCTAAGGTTGGTTTCTCAGGGCATGGCATAGGATCTGGAGTAAGGGATAAACATTCATAAAGGTTATCATCCATGTAAGGTTCTTTAAAGTCATCATCTTCCTTTATGGGGGTTGATGGTAACTTAATAATTTCTTTTTGTTCTAATTCTCTAACACATTCATCAATGATATATAAGGCATAACACAAGTCTCCCATCACAGGTGCCATAAGAAATTTTGAAAGTATAAATTCTATTTTCTCGTCACCTACCTCAAATGTCAACTTTCCTTTCTTGACATCTATTATGGCTCCTGCAGTCGATAAGAAAGGTCTACCTAGAAGTATTGGTATATCATTGTCCTCTTTGATGTCCATGACAACAAAATCAGTAGGGATAAATAGTTGACCTATCCTAACATGAACATCTTCTAAAATGCCTATCGGATATTTGACACATCTATCGGCTAACTGAAGTGACATCTTAGTGGGTTGTAATTCTCCTAAGTTTAATCTCTCACAAACTGCTAGAGGCATTAAGCTCACACTAGCTCCTAAGTCTAGAAAAGCTTTTTCGATGACATGATTACCCAAAAGACAAGGAATGGAGAAATTTCCAGGATCTTTATCTTTCTTTGCTAATTTGTCCTCGGAAATAGCATTACATTCCAAAGGCTTTGGATCGTCAAGTCTACGTTTGTTGGTAAGGATGTCTTTCAGAAACTTTGCATAAGAAGGTATTTGGGTTATGGCTTATATGAAAGGGATTTCTACATGAAGTTTTTCTATAACTTTAATAAATTTTTGATATTGTTTATTGATCTGGGTTTGTTTGAGTCTTTGTGGATATGGTATAGGTGGTCTATATGACGGGGGTGGTACGTGAATTTTATCTTTAGGTTCTTCTCCTTTCTCTCGACCATCCTGGTTTTCAGATTCCTCTGGTTCCTTTACTTCGTCCGGGGGTTTGGTACATTCCTTAGAAGTTTCGGGTTCACTCAATCTTGGGTTTGGTGGCTCATCATAAGCGTTCCCACTTTGTAGGGTAATGGCATTGGCTTGTCCTCTCGGATTTTGTTGAGGTTGTCCAGGGAATTGTCCTCCAGGTGTAGTCTGAGGGGCTTGGTTTAAAGCTACCTGAGAGATCTGGGTTTCAAGCATCTTGGTATGAGTAACTATTTGGTCAACCTTTGTTCCTAACTGAGTAATCAATTCGTTAACATGAATGTTTTGATTCATGAACTCCTTGTTTTGTTGGGTTTGAGCGGTGATAAAATTTTCCATAATTTTCTCAAGGCTCGGCTTTGGTGGTACAGGTTGCATAGGTTGATTTGATCTAGGGGCTTGATAACTAGGTCTCGGAGGTGCATTATTTTGAATAGGGTTATTGTTTTTGTAGGAGAAGTTCGGGTGATTCCTCCATCCAGGGTTATAAGTATTCGAGTATGGGTTCCCTTGGGTGTAGTTCACTTGCTCGGAGTGGGTTTCGTTCAATAGACTGCATTCTGCGGATTGGTGTCCTTGGGTTCCACATATCTCACAATCCAACGAAACTGCGGCTACAGTATTCGGGTTCGTGTACATATGCTCGACTTTGAGGGCTAATGCGTCCATTTTAGCTTGCATCATGTCTATAGAGCTTAGTTCATGCACTCCTCCTCGGGCTTCCTTCTTTTCCACTATCGCTCGTTCGACTCCCCATGATTGATGGTTTTGAGCCATATCTTCGATGAGGGCACTAGCTTCAGGGTAAGGTTTGTTCATCAGAGCACCGCCTGCGGCAACGTCGATGGTCATCTTTGTGTTATAGTGAAGTCCATTATAGAAGGTTTGAATGATTAACCAGTTTTCTAAGCCATGATGTGGGCATGCTCGTAACAACTCTTTATATCTCTCCCAAGCTTCGAACAGCGATTCTCCTTGGTTTTGGGTAAATCTAGTTATATGGTTTCGAAGAACGGAGGTCTTACTCGGGGGAAAATATCTAGCAAGAAAAACTCTTCTAAGGCTATCCCAAGTTGTAATGGAATTGGGTGGAAGGGAATCTAACCATGATAGGGCTTTATCTCTGAGGGAAAAAGGAAATAATCTTAAACGTATTGCCTCAGGAGAAGCTCCATTGGTTTTAAAAGTATCTGCTAATTGAAGAAATATTTTTAAATGTTGGTTAGGGATCTCGGTAGCGAGACCCGCGAATTGTCTCTGTTGCACTAGTTGCAATAGGGATGGTTTAAGTTCAAAATTATTGGCTGGGATAATTGGGTTTACTATACTAGAACTAGGTTCTTCATTAGATGGTTGAGCGAAGTCCTTAAGAGGTCTTTGGTTTTGATCTTCGGCCATAGCTCTCTTAATTCTATGAAAGAATAAACGTGCGCGAGCGTAACGTTCAGGTTCCGCCAGAGGGTTTACTAAACATAAACTTCCGGTGCTGCGAGTTCTTCACATCGACCGGCGGGAAATAACCTAAGTCTAAACGACATAACAACAGGAAAATGAAATTTGACGAAATTGGTCCCCGACAACGGCGCCAAAAACTTGATGCAGTGTTTTTTCCCAAGTATACGAACGCGTCAGAGTAATATAAAAGATTGTCGAATCCACAGAGACCAAGTGTCAAGCTATCGTTATCTGTTGTTATGGTGTTTATCAAAGGTAGTCAAAATAGGTGTTTTTTGTAGTGTGCAATGAAAAGTAAAATGTTGAATAAAGATTAATTAATAAAAGACAGGGTCGAATGCAATTCACGTAATCAATTAATAATCCAAGTACTTGCTAATAGAGTTACTTATGGGCAGTGTTTCCTACTTTGAAAAGAACTAATTCAACAGGAACTGTCTCTTTCGCGTATTCAGAACCGAGTTGTACTCCCTAATCAAACCCTCTTATTGTCACTTATAAAAAGGCACGCATTGCGTTAGAGTAGTAAACCTATTTTTAAGAAATATAGTATCTTGACTAAGTTGAAAAGTATTGTACCTGGATTTCTTAACCAAAAGAGGTTCTTACGAACCAGACTCTAAACTTATAAACGCGTCCGAAAATAGTTTTAAAATCTCTTTTCTTCTCAATGTTAAAATCTCCTAATGAACTAAAAAAAGCGCTTTCGCTGTTTTTGAAATAGTTAAAAACAATTAAGTTTAAAAAGACGTTGGACGGCTTTCGATCTTACCCAACGGAATTGAAGTGCGGGAAAACTTAAGTTGAAAGTTAAAATAGCCCTTAAGTACTTCTACGGACAATTGTACGGATTATCGGTTCAATTACGATCCTTAAATTCTAACCTTATTGATTTAGTTAGACATGGTAAAGTAAAAGTGCATTAAAGTAAATAAAAGTAAAGCGAGTACGGAAAGTAAATAAAAGTGGTGCGAGTGCGAGGAAATAAATAATTTAAAGCGAGTGCGAGGAAATAAATAATTTAAAGCGAGTGCGAGGAAATAAATAAAAGTAAAGCGAGTGCGTGAAATAAATAAAGTAAAGCGAGTGCGGGAAATAAATAAAGTAAAGCGAGTGCGGGAAATAAATAAAGTAAAGCGAGTGCGGGAAATAAATAAAGTAAAGCGAGTGCGGGAAATAAATAAAGTAAAGCGAGTGATAAAAACCTGCTCCAATCGGAGGGTTGAGTAAATTGCAATGCGGAAATGAAACTGGCGGCAGGATTAACTTCCTTCCAGAATGCTCCAAACTCGATTACAGACTCTATCACAGACTTGATTACACAATTGTGGTAACACTCCAATGCGAAGCGATTACCACTATAAAATACTGAGTATATGCCTAAGTGAAACAAATTTGCTTCTGATTTTGCCTCTGTTCTAAGTTTGGAGCGTTGTAAAAGTGAATTCGCGTTTCTATTTATAAGCAAGTAAAAAGATGGAAATGACTTGGATGCCCTTCAACTTGAAAATAGGAGGGAACCGTTTTTTCTCTTGTGGCGCTCGCCACAAGACCAAAGTGAGGCGCCTTAGTGGATGTAGTGGGGAAACGTGGGAGTTGAGGGAAGTTGAGTTTGACACGTCATGGCTTGGTCTGTGGCGCCCGCCATTGGGTAGGCCATAAGCACAAAATGCTCCTTTTCTCGATCGGGGCTCCAATTAAAGTAAAAACCTGAAAACAAAGGAAAACACAGTAATAACACAACAAAATGACAATAAAACAACTAGAATGCATGTGAAATCGGAGTTGAAAATACGTAAATTTCAGTGTTATCAGTATCGCGTAACAATCGTATCAAATCTTACATTTGAACGACTTTCGCACTACATCCTAAGAATAGGCCAAGATGGGCTTGGTAAACTAAGGTCCTTGGCTTCTAGGGTCTATATTGGAAAGAGTAATGTGTAACCACAACTTACTTGTGTGACATTATTGATCCCAACATGACCTCCACCAAGTGAATGGACTTGCAAGTCAACTTGCTAAGGAATAACTCCACACAAGTCAACAAGGCTACGTCATTCTCCTATCCTAGGTGCACTCGAGTCCGGGTATAAAATTCATCTCACAAAGATCACCAAGCATACAAGGAATTAATATTCAAGCAAATCAATCATTACACACAATACAGTAATCCCAAATTGCACAAAAATATGTCACCAAACAACATACAATACAATACAACAAATATGAAAAGTAGGCCAAACCCACTAGGCAAATCAATCCCCAGTGAAGTTGCCATTTTTCTGTAGCGGGGTATTCGTTACCATTAAAGATATTGACTAAATCCAAGGTAAATCATACAAGTCGAGTCGCCACCTCACTTCTATTTATCCAAAGGAATGGTTAGAAAGCGAACAAAAACCTAAAAGTTTTAACAAAAACTAGTAAAAGAGAAACAGAGATTTGGGTAAGGGGGTTGGTTATGTAATGGGAAGGTGTTAGGCACCCAAAACATCCTAGGTACTCCTAGGGAGCCCTTTTCACACTTGTTGTAAAGGTTGTTGTCTTGTGAAAGTTTATTTGTGCAAACATGATTGAAGTGGTGAGAAGAGAAATATACAAGTTATTTACATTTTGGGTTTGGATGGATAAACCCATTGCCTACGTATCATCTTAAAAAAAGATTAGGATCAAAACCTCGTAGTTCGGGGTAAAAATCTCAAAATGAGTTGGTGAATCGATTGGTCCAAAAGCCTTAAGGTCTTTTGTTTTCCAAGGGAGAAAACTCAACCTAAAACCACAAATCCATCATGTGAGGATAGCTTCAACATGCTAGTGAGGGGTTAACCCTATAATAAGCATGGAAGACTCATTGTCCATCACTAAGGATATAGGTGAGTATTACATCTACCTCAAGGATAACTCAAACCTAATAACTAAAGGTTATGGAAAATTTGATTAAGAAAGTGGCCATTGGAACCACAAAAAGAAATTTGAATGGGTTATATTTACCAATTAGAAGTATATACAAAAATGGTCAAAGTTGACTTAAAGATTCAATTCACAATAAGTGTTATGAAAAGAAAGTTTGAAAATCAAAAGCATAAGGCTTAGGTTTCTGATGTTTGAAAACAAATGTTAAATGTTTGCACAAAAGTTTTGGCTTGGGTTAGAGTGGAGAGAAGAAGAAGAAGGGCTAAGTCCTAAGCAAAGCAAAAGGGTGAGGGATAAAGAAACAAAACCACAATGGAGTTCCTCTCTTGAGATCATATTGATGATCCAAGTAGCTCCCATCCTTGGAATAAGCAATCACACAAAGCATAAATTCAAGCAATCATCAATCAAAGTGGATTCTTGGAAAGACTCCTCAATGCATATTGGATCTCTCTCTCTTAGAAGCTCATGGTAATGGTTCCCCAAATAAGCTCAAGTTAGAACTCGTAGCACAAGAAACACACATCAAAAGGCTCTATAATACAATCAAAGAATGAACAAAAGGGAGTTTGGAATATGGTCCTTTCAATGTCATCTTCAATATTAAGCATTCTAAAGGCTCAATGCCTAGTTGCTCTTTGACTTTTTATAGCACTCTAAAGGCCCAATTCCTAGTTTCTCTTTGACTCCAAGTTTGCATAGGGAAAGTCCTAAAGTCTAAGTCCACTTTGTCCAATTTTTTGCATTTTTGTCCACATCAATCATAACAAAACACAAGCACAATAGTATATACACAATTATGTGCTCAAGTGAGCAAAAGGCAAATGGCATTAACATAAACATGTGCTCAAGTGAGCAAAGGAAAAAGCAAATGGATAATATGTGCCAAAATAGTAAATTGCATAAAAGTAAAGTGCAATAAGTAAATGTTAATAGTTAATGATTAGTGTTAGTAGTTAGTGTGCCATAAGGCAAATTTAGCATTATGTTAAGCAATCCTAATTGGACTTATGTAGAAGTCACAACTATCTGAGGCCGGTCAATAATAATGTAGGCAACAACACAAGTTAGAAGTCTTGATCTGTGAACCAAGTTCCAACAACTTGCCATGCCAAAAAGAAGAAGAGAATTGATCTTGTATTGGTTTAAGCCTTTTTCATGATTTAGAAAACAACATATCCTTAATGCAAAGCCATTCACTTGATCAACCTTCATCTCATTGATCAAAAAGAAAAAAGAAGGAGAAGAAAAAAAGAAGGAGAAGAAGAAGAAGAAGAAGAATGGATAAGGAAATGGAAAGATCAAAATGCATAAGGTGAAATAAAAATGTACCAGTCCATGTGTATTGACCAAATGACATTGAAAGTCAAAGTCAAACAATGAGAAATTAGAAATGAGATGAAGATTGGAGATCCAACAATAAACAAAATATTTTGGCATTTTTAATATTAGAATAAACTTGTATTAAAAATAAAAGAAAAGGTCAAACTTCAAAATAACTTCAAATCAACCTTGAAAGGTCCAAGTGATTTATCCCAAGTTCAACAAGGTCAAACTAAGTTTGACAAAAAATTTCAGCATTTTTAAAAGTCAGAAACTATTTTTAATCAATTAAAAATGAATAAAAAATAACCTAATTGAACTAAAATCTCAAATAAATCTCAAATCAATTAAAAAATTATTGAGAATATTTTTCATAGATCCATCATCATTCAAATAGGTTAGGAAAATATTTTTGTATTTTTTGAATATCAAAAACTATTTAAAATGAATTAAAAATAACCAGAAAAGAGAAAATTCATAAAAAATATCAAATGATGAAATAAAAAATATTAAAAATCAAAATTAGAAACTAGAAATTATTTGGAGAAGAATGCAATTGGTCCCATATTTTTTGGATTTAAAATGAAGAAGATATGAATTTTTGAAAATAAAAGAAATAAAAGAAATTAAATCAGAAAATAGAAAATGCAAAAAAACCAGGAGCGTTAGATCTGAGCTCAAATTGAGCTGGCAGATCATGCGCTCCAGATGCGCGCTTCCACCATATGTCCAAGTCCACGCGTAACATATTGAATAAATGAAAGTCATAACAAGCGAGGGCCAAGATTAGATCTGGGAAACTCAATCCAACGATCCACATTCAAACTGGCAATGGGACGGCCACCGGAGCCACCTTTTTCTCTGGTGAGCTTGTGTTTTCCGGCCAAAATTGCAGACAACCAAAGCTTAACCAAAATACACGATCTATACACTGTTGGAAAGCTGGGATGATGTACATCATCCCTGTATCACTCAATTCCACTCTAGATCTCTATATTGAGAGAAATCAGAGATGGAAATTCTGTGATGTTCATCATGAACTTAATGGATTTCAAAAATTAAATGCACAGTCATGATGCCTCTATTGAGAGGACTTCAGCCAACACAATATCCAAGCAAATAGGTCAATATATGATGAGTTTCGAAGAAAATACCAGTTGAAGAACAAACTTGAATTCTGGAGATTTGAGCTTGATTCCTTGCTTTCTTTATCAAAACAGAAGAATAATGGAGTAAAGGATGAAGGTCTAGAAGCTTTAGATCCAAGGATTCAACCAGATGTAGTTGAATTTTGGATCTGAAAAAAATGAAGAAAAGTGAAATAGCTTCTTTGGTGAGGTTGGGGAATCACTTCAGCAGGGTTTCAGGCGCCTTTAGGTTGGTTTATGATGGAGGTATGCACCTCTATTTATAGCAAAACCTGATGCAAGCAAGGTGAATTTCGTATGCATGAAAGTTGAAGGCCTTCATGCATGGGCCTGTACAGGCGCATGGAGGGCCCAAAAGCCAATGCAAAAGGATTTTGAAATGATTTGGAGAAGGTTTGGACGTGTGGTTTGCACTCCAATTGCTTGCATATGAAGTTTCACCATGTCATGCATAATCATTTTCCAAATCCAAACATGATCATGTGAGTAATGGTTGGAAAGGTTTTGATGTAAGGAACAATTGTTATGTTGGGAAAAAATCCATTTGAGGTGTGGAAATTGGTGAAATTTGAGTTTAAAGTGCAAGGGGCAAAATATGTAAAAGGCAAAGTTTCTAAGTTTGTCCAATATTCAAGCCCTTCTATTTTGATGATGCAAGCCTCAAATGAAAAAACCTCCAACATAAACGTTGTAGATATTTTCAAGAAAATCAAAATGGACTGAAATGTTTCATCATTTGGATTTTTTATGAAAGAGTTATGTGCACTTGAAGTTGGACTTTTTTGCCTTTTAATGCATTTGGCCCAAAATGACCTATAATGTCTTGCATTATCACATGTATTTCCTTTGAGATTTTGAAATTTTGTTCAACATAACCTTTTAAGTAGACATCTTAAGCTTTCCAATTCATTTGATACCACCTCCAAATCATAAAAAATGAATCAATTATGTCCTTGGGAAGTTGACCCAAAATTAGGGTTTCAATCAAAATGACCTATAATGTATTGGAATGGGAGATGAGCTTCCAAGCTTCAAAACAATTTTTGATGAACATGAAATTTGTTCATATTGTCCTTAAGAATACTTTTTGCTTTTGGGATAATCTCCATTTGACCAACAAAAAAAAAGTTAGGTCTCAATGCATTTCCAAATAGTTAGATGAATTGACTGATCAACTTCTCAAGTCCATGACTCATATCTTGATGAATTGATGATTGATGACACTCAAATAAGTTCAAATATGCATGAAATGAATAATTAAAGAACTTCCCTTGATTATATTTGACCATGGGCTGAGGTTGCTTCAAGATCAAGGCATTGTGGCGCATAGATGAATTAGGGTTTCTCTGGGGAACAAACCTCAAACCCTTTGACTTGCTTTGATCAAAATGATAAATTGAGATGTTAGGGAGACATATTTGATGGATGAGAGCTTTGGGAACCATTACCATGCTTGTTTTCCTCTTCTTTTGACCATATCTTTGTACCAATGATCTCCTTGAAGCTTTTGACCTTATGATTGCTCAAGCTACAAACAGAAGATGTTAGTGACATATTTTTGTGCTTTTGGTTAGTAAACAAAAATAAGAAAAGCAATAATATACAATTCAAGCAAGCTTGGTGATCTCAAACCACTCACAAGAGGTCCCACCCAAAGGCAAAGGGAACCAAGATGCTAATGATCCTTGAGGCAATGCAAGTACAATGTTATGATGCCATGAGGGATCTTAGGGACAAAATTGGGGTCTTACAAGGGGCCTAACATAGGATCATATATGCTTAAAATAATGAATGAAAGAACTTACCTTGTTTGAATTTGATCATAGGTTGAGGTTGTTTCATGGGCAAGGCACAGTCAAAGTACAGTTGAATTAGGGTTTCCTTGGGAAACAATCCTCAAGCCCTTTGGGTTATCTTGATCAAATTGGAAAATTGAGATACTTGGGAGACATATATGATGATTAAGGACTTTGTGGACCATTGTCATGCTTTTTCTCATCTTCATCTAGCCTTTTCATTGAGCTTAGGAGCCTTCTAGAGCATGGGAGCACATGATCACTTAAGCTTCAAAACAAAAAGAGTTAGTGACATATTTTTGTGCTTTTGGTTAGTAATCAAAATAAGAAAAACAATAATATACAATACAAGCATGCTTGGTGGTCTCAAAACACTCACACAAGTCCCACCCCTAGGGTTTAGGAGCCAAACATGCTGTGATCCTTGAGGCAATGCACTGAGCAATGATATGAGGACATGAGGGATCTTAGGGTCAAAATTAGAGTCTTACAAATTACATGTTGGTTGACGATAAAACCTTGCAATTTGTCGGATCTTACCCTAAACATGCACTTGTTGGGATTGAGCCTCAATTTGAACTTCCTTAGCCTCTGAAATAGCTTTTCAAGATTGACAAGGTGTTATTATTTGGTTTAAGATTTGGCTATCATATTATCAACATAGACCTTGATCTCTCTATGAATTATGTTGTGAAAGAGTGACCATGGCTCATTGGTATGTTGCCCCAGCGTTCTTTAATCCAAAGGGCATGACCTTGTAGTAGAAGGTGCCCCATGGGAGGGGGGATTCTTCTCTAAGAGGCATACTATAGACCACGATATCAGTATTGAGGCCAGGCATGTCTCGGTATGACCATGCAAACACATCCATGTACTCCTTCAAGAGCTTGGTCAACTTTGTCTTAACCTCGTCTTATAGAGCTAAGCCTACTCGGAGCTCTTTTGTTTCTTCGCTTGTTCCAAGTTTAACCACCTCAAATTATTATTCATGCGGATGGACAAAGGATAAAAAGCATAAACATAAACAAAGGTCCAAGTGGATAAAGAGCAAACATGATATGAGATGCTAAAATAAAAGTATAAAGTGAATAGCAAGAAATAAAGAGCATCGGATAAATGACATTAAAGTAAAGTTAATATAATAAAATGTTAGTAAGTGATTTTAATAATTAAAAAAAATAGAAAGATGATTTGGTCATTTTTTGGTTAACACTCAACCATCCACTCACAAACATGAAAATGTAAACCTATACATTATTTATAAGAAAGGTTTCAACTTGGATAAAATCAACAAGTATGCTAGTAGCTCTCACAAATGGAAAAGGAACAACATTTTCACACACTACCATGAGGAATAGGAGATTTACAATATCACTTATAAAAATGCCTTTACTTTTGGGAAAAATTTAGCGCTATGTTAAGCAATCGTAACTAGACCTATGTAGAAGTCACAACTATCCGCAGTCGGTCAATAATAATGTTTGTGTTAATACATGCTAGATAAATGATATGTAAATTATTCTCCTAAAGTCATGCCACACAAAAATAAATAAAGGGGATGATCAAGCACAAAGGTTAGGAGGGTGTTCCATTACTTCAATCCATATTTCATGACACTTAGGACAAATTTATGTATCAATCCAAAGTACCTTAAATGATCCATGATCAATTAGGAGGTAGATTTGAAATGATGAAAGTTCATCAAGCACCAATTCACATATCATGAACAAGATGAACACAAGTCATTCAATTGATCAAAGGGAAAAGAAAGAGATGAAGAAGAAGGGGACAAGAGAGGTCACACCCAAATTGGACCAAAAGTTTGATCAAGTCATCATCAAAATCAATCATCTATTTTAATGGATTAGGATTTTCACCCCATCAATACCCAAGATCCATTGAGCTTGATGAAACTTGAAGTCCAAACCATCATGATCTAAGGCCAACAAAAGTTCACAAATATAAAATGCAATTAAATGAAATAAAAATGCACCAAAAGTATTTTTAAATGAATTTTAAAATAGAAATAAAATGGAAAATCCATAAATTCCTTCAATACATCAAATAAATGGTCAAGAAAATTATGGAAGGTTTGAAATAAAATAAGAAGTATTTAATAAAATTTTCAGAATTTAAAAATGCAAAAAAAGTATTTTTAAACCAATTAAAACAAAGAAGAAAAGAGACAACTCATGAAAAATAGTAAATCGGTGAAATAAAATGTGAAAAAATAAAACTCATATGAAGAAAAATAAAAGAGAATTTTAGAAATTATTTTGGGATTTTTTGGAAAAAAATTAAATTACAATGAATTTTAAAAGAAAAAGAATTAAAATCAGAAAAAACACGGAGCGTTGGATCACACCTCATTAATTGACATGGAAGATCAAACACTCTGTATGTTAGAGAACACGATGGAACACGCTCGAAGCCTAACACGGGAACCAATCAGAACATTTCATTCCTCCAACGTGTCTGACCAAACTCAGACAACCTGAGAAAACTCCAGTCATCTTCTCTAGTGAGTTCTCACTGGAATTTCATCATTTGGTAAGTTCAAAACACGGGACCACCACTATTTTGATCCTCTTCTCATCCTGAATTCAACCTTATGCCTCAAATTCATTTATCTAAATTGAGCAAAGGGAATTTAAAAGAAGTTTCATAAACAAGCAAGCAACGAAAAATAAAATTAAATGATGAACACGATCAATCAACACCAAATAAGTTAGAGGGTGGATATTGACATGTGGGACACCGTCGGGTGCGCCTATGCGGACTGAAGGGTATAAATAAGGAGGAGGAATCGGAGTCTCGACTACTGGAGGAATGGGAGGATTGGCAGCGTTAGCACATTGGTTCATGTCTTCTTGCATCTTTGCCATAATCTCTTGGCCCCTTACGACCGCTTGGATTGTCTCCATAAGTTTCCCCATCTGGGAACTCACTTGGGATACTTCCTCTTGAAGTGCGACTTGGTTTTTCTGATGTTGTTCCATGACGACTTGTTGGTGTCTCCGCGTATTGTACTGAAAAGTTAGCTTTGGAGACTTGTTATGATCAGAAAAGGACAGATGGATGAGTTTTTATGTTTTTATGTTTTGAAAGATGTGAATGATGCATGAATGTTTTATTTTTATGTTAATGCAAAGATCTTTTAATTAATTGTGTTTATTCATTGCAAGAAATACTTAACGATTTATGTTCTTAATCAAAGATAAAGGAAACCACAATAAAGAGAATCACAAAGCTTTATTCATCCTTTGAAGGGAAGTCAAAACAAGTTATAGTAGATGGAATTTTAAAAGTACAAGTAGTGGAAACAAATAAACTAACTAGATGTCAAACCTAAAAGTGGCCCCTTGAGACTTACGAAGAGCCTCAATATCAATAATAAGTTCGGCCATTGTTTTCTTGCAGAATTTGACGAAGTAATAGACTTCCTCAGGGGTATTATCTGGGCGCATAATCAAATCAACCTCCTTCAACTTATCGGGAATGTCTTTGATGGCATAGTTAGTCAGCACCGCCATGTTGGCATATTTGTCCGTCCACTAGTTATAAAGGGTTTTGAGATTTTGAATGATTTTATCCCTTTGAGCAATGGCAGCTCTAACTCTATGGCAATGCTCCTCCCAATTTCTGTAGTTGTTTTGCAACTCCACATATGCTTGGTCATAGATACCCCTCTTTAGATTCTTGATTTTCTCGTAAGCTCGTCCAAGGTTGAACTGCTCGCACGAAAAACTTTGGTGAATCTTCTCTCTCTCTAGTTGTTCCTTAGCTAAGAGGTCCTCACACTTTGAGAGTGGTCCTAGGCTCGAGGATTTGGGCTTCATAATCCTCCCCCGCTTCTTTCTTTGTGGCATTAGACCTTTCAACGGTCTTCTCAAGGTCCTTGATAGTTCAGATCGCTTGATCCAACTTGTCAATGTGGAAGTCTAGCTCAAAATTAGCTCCTTGCAGAGCTCCACCAACCCAAAAATTTTGGCCTTCGGTTATTCAGAGCCTTTTCATGCTATACTCAAAATTTTCACAAACTTGGTTATCCTTATCTCCCAAGACGTGGTTATGTTACTTGGCACGATTGAGTTGGACTCGTAGTTGAGTGTTCTCCAACTCAAGCTCTTTAATTTGGTTGGTAAGTTTGTCCATCTCCTCTTGTAGGATAGGCTCGGGCTCAGACATCAATGGGAATAAAGATGGTTCAAACAAAAACAACATCTTAACAGCCCTAAGCCTCTTTTTTACCCACACAAAGTAGGGTTCATTGGCTGGGATGTTCTTCTTACGCCATTCTTGGTCAATACAGACTATGTTTGTCTAAGCTTTTCACACTTTGTTCACATTTGAATCAACCGGATCCACAGTATTGACGATGAAAGGAATAAAGTCTTTTACCTCGGGAGGATTCAACATGGAGTACACCAATTGTCTTTTAGTGAAGCGGGTTTGTATTTGATACAGTCTTGCGTTCCTATTAAGGGTACGTTTGGGAACCCTCCACATATGGAAATGACTTCTTTTGTATCCCATTCTCTCTTATACCACAGGATTAAACTGGCAAAGAGAGATGCAAACCTTTAAGGCCATGTCAAATTGTTTTGAGCAAAAGGTCCATGTTGAGGCATGCAGGCCCTCATCCATAGGTGCAATAGAGGAGCACAATAGAGGAAAGTACATACGTTCTTATCATGCCTTGTTTGAAAGGTAAGATAGAAGTTTGCAAGTAGGAAAGGCACTGGATTCTTTGTTAGAAAGACTTTAACCTCCAAGTGATCCCCGAACTTGTCCACATTTGGGAATAGAACAATTCCATGAATCAGAAGTGCCAAGGTTGCACTACATATGTCAAGTATTTCTTCCTTTAACATATCCCAAGCATGGGCTTCAAGGAACTTTTAGGTTAAACCCTTGAGAAATCCTTTAATGCCCCAATTAGCCACTAGCTTATTGGTGTTAATAACCAAGACAATTGAGAGCTTGGTCAAACAGAAACTTTCTTCCAATTTGGGTAAGGGGTTCTATTCTTTGACTGATCGGTTGAGGAGTCTCTAGAGGTCTTCCAAGGTTGGAGAGATTTGGAAGTAGGGGAAAGTGAAGCATCTCAAGGGGATGTCATAGTATTGGGCCATTGTAGTGATAGAACCATAATCAACTTTCTCAGTTAGAAGATCTATGATGTTCCCAAAACTGGCTCTAAACTTGTTGTCCTTAAGGGCTGTTACTTTTGAGATGAAGACCTTCAATGAGATGATGTCAGGACTCTTGAATCGGAAGGTAGAAGTGTTTTTCCTTGTTGAGGTATCCATAATTGTTTCGGTAAAAGGTCTTGTAATTCTGCGTTTGCACAAACAAAAATCTTAAGAGCTTTTCTTTATTAATTTGATGATGAATGAATGTATGTATGAATGATTGGTTTTATTTATTTCCACGGGACTTATGTAATAATGACTATTTTGAAAACCTAGGTTCTCGCTTTGCATGATCTATGGCTTTTGAGAAATTGGGTGTAAGACACTTCCCCTAGAGTCATGGACTTCCTTGAGTGTCAGCCGCTTATGTCAATTTACTTGCCAGGCGACTGCTTTATCAAAGTCATATACTCTAAGTGAGATTTTCGTATCGACCCCTACGAGAAAGGAACCTCGGGGTCCTATACTAAGCGACCATCGGTATAGGTTGGCCATGGTTAAATGTTCTAAAAAGGGGTCTTACGGTCACGAACTCTAGTAAAGGAAAGGATGCTTACTCCGAAAGCATGACGATTATCAGTTCCCTTAAAAGAATCTACCACTAAGTGAGGTTCTCGTACGACCCTAACAAGGGAGGCACCTCACAGACCAATACTACTCAACCTCTCCTATCTCAAGCAAGCTCTCAGACTCGGGTGAAGAGTCTTTCACATAAGGTTTTCTTTGCAATCATTGTTGCTTCAGAATTTTCTTCATCACCGGACCAAACTTACGGACCAACGGAAAAACATAGAAAATAAACACAAGTTAGCAATAATAGTAAAATATACAGAAAAAATAAATAACAAACAAACCTCCATGTAAGTAAAAAGAGAAACAACCCAACTAGGCTAGACATGCTTAGGGAAAACCGGGTCTCCAGCAGAATCCCTAGCTGTCATCATCGGGGTTTCGATAAGGGAGGAGACTGGACGAACATAATAAAAGATCAGAAGAGTCGCCACCAAATTTTATTTGTGTGCCTCTATCGGAAAGGCGGGGGGAAATAGTCTATAAAATCCTCGAAAAGGATGACCGCACGGGAAGTTCTAGGAAAGGATAAGGAATCAGTCTCAAAATCGAGATTAGGGTTCGGGAGTCAGTTACGCAAGAGGAAGGTATTAGCACCCCTTATGTCCATGGTATTCCATCGGAACCATTTGGATTGTTTACGTACATGGGGATTTATCTACTATTGCTTTACTTTGAAAAGAATGTGTATGAAAGAGAGGGGTTTTAGGTTTTTTATTATGGCGCTCACCGAGGATTGTGGCCCTTGTGCCTATGTATCACTTATTCGGGGATGAGGAATCAGAGCTCCATAGTTCGGAATAGAAAATATTTATGTGTTGGTTGATTTTATCTTTTGAAGTGGGTACCCTAAGGCACAAAAATTAGTTTTGATGGTCTGTGTTGTTTTACCTTAAACAAGGGTTTATGGAAATAGTTTGTTCCTAGATTGCACTAAAGTCTATGAACACAGGTAAATATTCTAGATAACAAGCCAAATATCTTGCGTTCAAAATAATCAGAGTGAGGGTAGGAATACTGCATTCTCACTCATTCTCCACCACTTAAGGCTCGTGGTGCACAATACTAATCGTAGTTTTTAAGTGTTTTGAATTTGGTTAATAAAAATCCGCTTGACGTTGAATCAAGGGTTTTGTTATTTGATTGAGAAATATGGTTTATGCAACATGAATGTAAAGTAAGAGAAAAAGAAATAAAAGGGTCTCATTGTAAGGTAGACCAAGAGAAAGCCTTGTGTCTGCAAAAGTAACCTATGCTAAACAAAGGATAATGGTCTTACAAACATGTCCCCCTAAGATGGTGCCATGATGCCATTATTACAACTGGAATGTAAGTACGGATGAAACCTAAGCGTTTGAAACAAAGTTTCACAAAAGAGTAATGGAAAAGGCTCCATGCAAAGGTCCTAAATGGGATCCTTTAAATCTAACTTGATTAAGTTCCATGACGTGTTTTTGGTCTTATAATTTTATCATGTTTTTGTTGATTTTATGAGTATGATACAATGAAGTAAAGACAATATAATAAACATACATGGTTAAAGTTTATACAATGATAATGATGATGAGTACTTGAATATAAATGGCATAAAAGTAAATAACAATGATAGTAACAATTATAATAACAATAACATAATGTTAGTAGGGTTAGGTTAACAAGTCAATTTGTTAACAAAATGAGTATAAAGGGGTTAGTATAAACCAAATGAAACACCAATGTATCAAATGAATCCAAGTTAACAAAATAGGGCTTCATCCACAAATCAAATGACCAAGTTATTTGAAGTAGTGGCAACCTATCCATGCTTCAAAGTATCATGAATGAACATTTGATCATTCAATGGTAGATTTCAAGTATGGAAGGTTTTAATCAACCCTAATCCAAACATGCCATGAATTAAATAGATTTCATTAGTCCCTTAGTTGAAGAACTCACAAGTCCACTAAAAATTACTCAAATGAAATAAAACAAGTCACCATTACATTCTAGAGGCAAAAATAAAGGGGGTTTATGTTCAACATATTTACAAAATAATAAAAATAAAGGGAGTAACAAATAAATCAAAGTGGAAAGTAAAATGGAAAAATAAATAAATAAAATGACACAAAGTGAAAATAAAATGGCCAGGGTGCACACACTAGGGTTGAACCCTTGACCTTGGGGTCATTTGGGGATCAACCCCCTCACCCACTGCGCCACAAGCCCGGTTGTGATAGCCAAGCGCTTCAACTAAACTAAATAATAAAAATGAAAAGTAAATGATATCCGCGCGTCCAACAACCTATAAGAGTGTGACAACCATTTGATTTGAATTTTAAAACATGCACGAGGTAACGTCCACAATGTCGTCTTCAACCTCGAAATATCCAAAAATCAAACCTTAAAACACGTGTTTTCAGTCAGATTTTTTCATGGAATCATCTTCCCCAATAAAAAACAAACTCACCTTCACTTTCATGAGCCATTGATTGACTCAGAGTACGGAGTTCTTATGCACAAACCAGATGAACAACCTTGCCCTAATTTAAAAATTAAATAATGGAAATGGAGAAATCAAAGCTACAAGGTTATGGTTAATGATCAGAGATGAACTTTGAGTTAAAAGGTAACTTGTTTTAGTGATGGGGGTGAGTGAAACTACCTGATCAGAAGTTGCTCAGGGGAGTTTTCCAATGGTATAGCTAAGTTCAAACGAGGTTATGGGAAAGATGGTTAAGTGTTTGGGAAGCTTTAGTGATGTGTGGTGAAGGTTTTTAAGTGGTTGTTTGGGGTTTAAGAGCTCTAGAAATGAAAACCCGGTGCTTTATTAATGGAGGTTTAGCTCAAATGTTAATATTGTGTTTGAGGCCTTTTTCAGCGTGGTCGTGCAGTGGAACATGCTCACCTATTTATAGGGAAGGCGTGTGGATGGTGTTGGAGGGAGATTAGAGTGTCTTGCTTCAGATTGGCATGTGAGTTGAAGCATGCTTGATGTTGACTTGAGGAACACTGACACGACTACCTTTCTGTGCTTTTTTGCCTACAGGCAAGTTGGTTTTGATCCCTAGCGTGGATCTGGAACAACCAAGAGCAATGAGAATGCCTGCAGCATGATTTTCTTTTTGTCATTTTGAGCAAAAGTGTATTTTGGTACATGGCATCAAGTTTTCTCTTTGAGGAGGTTTCTATGTGCAAGTTGACCTTAAAACCTACCCCGATACCATTTATAAAGTTTTGGTGGACCATTGTGATCAGAGGGAATGAATTTGAGGACTTGAAGTATTGAATTGCAAATTCTGACTGATTTGCACCTGACTTGTGCATCATGGTAGGCCAACAACTTTGAACCAAGGCCAAATAAAATTGGCTCGTGAATTTTGCTTCAATTTTAGGTCATTTGTTATTTTCCAGGAACTTGATTGAATGCAAAAAGAACCAGGTCAAAAGAGTTTTGGTTTGGAAATAGAAATGTGTCAAAGTAGTGGTAATGACATGATTTTAGGGCATGATTGGCATGGTGGACCAGCTTGGCCAATATCAAAATTGAACATATTCCTCAATGAATTAGGTCTTGGAACTTGAAACAAGGTTGGATAGGAAGTTATTTAATACATTTGACTCGAAGTGGAATTTCAAAATCTTGAAAAATGAGACAGTTATGGTCTTTGGAACTTCCCATAGGCCATTCTTGCCAAAATGTGACCAACCAACATGACCTAATTTGGTGGTTTTATGATTTCTTGATTGCCAAGGCACAATGATAGATGTTTTTGGTTCATATGATCATATCATAATGGAAGATGAAGTTTGTACCTGTGTGGAATGATTTTAGGTCAAATTGGTGGGTGGATCAAGTCATGGAAAGTTGAAAAATCATGTCTGAACCAAACACTTGTATCATGGAATGAATGGATGTTTAAATGGTTGAAATTCTAGTTATAAGACTTTGGATGTCACACTGGTTGTTATGGCATCCAATTCTGCACAGACAGGGATTATGCAGAACTTAACAGTAAGTGCAGTAAATAACACAAGTAATTGTTCACCCAGTTCAGTCCAACATGACCTACATCTGGGGGCTACCAAGCCAGGGAGGAAATCCACTATTAGTAGTATCAATTCAAAGCTAAACTCACCCGTTTACAACTTATCACTTAATCCCTACCCAATGCAATCTCAATCTTAACCTAAGATCAGAGTTCCTACTCACTCCCCCTCAATCACCTCAGTGATTACTATCTTCAAACAATATTAAAGACAAGTTGAAGTCACACTTCAAACAACTCTTGATTGTGCTTCACAGCTTTAATCAAGATACACAGCACTCACGCTTAAAAGCTTTGAGTGACACAACACTTACAACTCAATGAACACCCTATGCCAAAGCTATCATCTACTTGATAATGGCTTGGCTTACAAGATACGTCTAATACAAGACTCACAAAAATACAGCAGTGAAGTATGATGGACACACAAAATCTTCACGCCTCAAAATCCCTGAAACTGAATGAAGGAACGCCTTCCTTTTATATTGCAGTATCCTGGGCTTTTGCACCTGTATTCTCCTGAATTTAAGGTCACACAAGTTCCCATAAATTCAACATTTAGGTTACTAACAAATAGGCTATTTGTTAGGTTCATTGAATGTAGATTGGTTGTTGATTTCCTGGTTTTTCTCTAAGCTGTTGACTTCCTGAAGAATAGCCTGAGAAAAAGCTGAAACAGAAAACTGAACAACCTACAATATAGCATATGCTGTCAGGCATGAATGTCACGACATTCAGCTTGACATCAAGGTCCATATGCTGAGTCTGTTTTTCCAGAAAACAGACTGTACAATTTTGCTGACCTGTACATGATCAAAATGACCATACTACAGTGAAAGCTTACATTAATAAATGTCAAAGTGTCCAACTTAACATTTACACAATTGGCCTTAAGTTAGTTCTGTTATTCTTTTGAAGAACAAACTAAGTTACATGCTGAAGTATAGCAGAACACCACTCTGTCTAATCTTCAGCAGCTGCTGTCAATGATGAATGTCATAACATCCAGTTTGACATTCAGTCAGTAGGCCTTATGCCAGGTCTGGTCTTTCCTTGATAACCAGACTGGAAATAAATACTAAGTTCTAACAGAACACCTGCTGTTCTATTCCTTAGTATCTGTTGACAGGTATGAATGTCACAACATTCAGTTTGACATTCAATAAATCCTGTGTTAGCTAGTCCTGCAGTAACTACAATGTAGTCACACCTACATGTCATGACATCAGTCAAGACATTAGTAACCATCTAGTGTTTTACCATATAATGCAGCCAATTAAACACCTACAATGGTTGATTTTGATTGAAATGGACATTAAATGATGAATAGATGTTTAAATGGTTGATTTTGGTTGCAATGGACATTAAATGATGTTGAGTGAGTGGTAGGATGATTGGATGGCAAAAAATAAGCAAGGTCAGTGACCAAAAGATCTTCAAACTAGGGTTTCTTGAGCCATAAGTTTCATCAAGAACCATGTTCAAATGAATTAGGGTTTGAGGTGTAAGGATCAAATTGATATGTGTAAAGGGAATGGGGCATGAAAAAACTTTGGTTTTGAGGGGTCCTTAATGCAATGGTCGAGATCCATGGTGAATCATGACTTATATAGGCCAAAAGTAGGGTCAAGAGTTATGATTTGGTCCTTGGGTGACTAGATGAATCTTGAAACTTCTTCAAAGGGGAATCACCACTAAAATTGGACTTGGGGAGTGAGTGAGATGTCTTGAGTCATCCTCCAAGCCTTGTGGGATGCTTGAGGATGATATTAGGGTTAGGGTGGCTTGGGCACACCTTAACATGATCAGGGGATCTTGAGGTTTTGTAGATGAATCACATGCCTTAAGCTTGTGGATTATATGAGATGATATGTATGCTTAAGATTTAGGGCTCAAGAATATGATATCGGGTATGGAAAATTTGAGGGTATGACAAGTAGGAGTGTGTGTTGGATATTAGTTTGTACCCAAAATGAGTCATATTACTCAAGTCAAAAGGATCCTGAAGTACATCAATGGAACTAGTGACTATGGAATGTTGTATTCTCATAATGCAAACTCCTAGCTTACAAGATATTGTGATGTAGATTGGGCAGGCATTACTGATAATAGAAAGAGCACTTATGCAGGATGTTTATTCTTGGGAAATAGTCTTATATTTGGTTCAGTAAGAAGCAAAAAAGTGTATCCTAATCTATGGCTGATGCTAAATATATTGTAGCAGGAAGTAGTTTCTCTCAATTAATTTGGATGAAACAAATGTTAGAAGAATACAATGTCCAGCAATATGTCATGACATTGTCCTGTGACAACCTATGTGCTATTAACATTTCCAAGAACCCTATTCAGCACGACAAAACTAAGCATATTGATATTCGTCATTACTTCATAAGGGATCTGGTGGAAGATAAAATTGCTACTCTTGAGCATGTAACCACTGAGAAGCAACTGAAAGTTATTTTTACTAAAGCTTTAGATGCAAATCAGATCAATAAATTATGGGGCGAATTCGGCATTCGCATGCTTGAAGAATTATAACAATTACTGAAGTGGAGATATGGAAATCAAATTTTATCTTTCCTCCACGTAATGGTGCATAAAACTCAAGGACTATCATTATAACTTTTCCTTATTTTTCCAGCGTTGCACCATAGCCACTCTGCTACCTCCTGCATTCCCTCTCTCTCTCTCTCTCTCAACCTTGCTCTCAAACACTCTTATCTCTCCACCTTTCTCTCTACAGTCCATACCAAAAACCTCCAAAATGTCTCAACCTTCTCTCTCCACTTCAAGCAAGCACTCCAAAGAGCAATCAAACCCTAAAAATATTGGTGTTGAGATAGATCTCTCTGATGTCATTACTGATGTTGTTACCCTCTTGATTGTTCATGTCCATGAAACTCCTATGAGAAAGGATAGAACTTCTTCTTCAAGGAAAGACAGTCCCTCTAAATTAAGTACCTCTTCCTCGACTTCCATGACTGCTAGAAATATGAATGCTCTTGAAACCCCAATCTATGACTAGTATGTATCTCGATCCCATCAGTGTTGAACCTAATGTTGACATGTCTAAAGATTGTCCTGTTGTGACAAATGTTATGGAGATGTTGAAGCCTCTGAAAACAGTAATAGACCCAGATCTGTAACTACCTTGAGTAAATCCAACATGATTTTTGCGTACAGAGACTACGTAGATAAGAACATTCCTGTGTTGATATCTCAAGTGTTAGGTATTGACCCCGAGGCTAACATTATGTCGGATGTCTCCACATCCTTGTCCCAACCTAATAACAATACTGAGACCCCCATGGATAAGTCTGATGTTAATGTACCTACTTTGCCTCCCGAGCAATCAAAAGACAAAGGAAGGTCTAAAGAAATGACTGATGATCTTGCTGACAAAGATAAAAACCTATTGAGAAAAATGATCAACCCATTGACATATTAATTATTGATGAAATAGACTCTAATGATGTTCCCATCGGTCAAAGACTGGCTCTAGGTATACCCAAAGGATTGAATAACAGAAAAGGTCAAGATATTGAATCCTCTAGCACACCCTCCAAATCTATCAGGAAAAGAGCTAGTGTTGGTCCTACAAAAAGATGGAGTAAGGTTGTTACTCCTGTGTCTAAGAAGAAATCCTTTAAAAGGAAGGAAGTTCCTTCTGAGTCTAGTGAATCTGACCATGATGTCGAACATAATATTCAAGACATCATCTCTACTTCTAGAAGGAAACCTATGGGAAGAAGATTCCACCTAATATCCATGAAGTCCCAATTGACAACATTTCCTTTCACTGTGGAAAATGTTGAAAAAAGGTAATTTGTTTATCAAAGAAGATTGGCTTTGGAAATGAAACTGGGGAAAGATGCTTTTTAATGCAAAGAGGTGATGAGTCTTAATCAAGAGATTGGATTAATGAAAACTGTAACTGGTTTTGGCAAGTTCTTTGAAATGCTTGTCAAAGAATTTATTGTGAACATCTCTATGGAATGTGACAACAAGAGGAGCAAGGAGTTTAAAAAAGTATATGTCAGAGGAAGATATTGGATGTTTCTCCTAAAATAATCAATAGGTTCTTGGCATAAATGAAGAAGAACAAGCTGAAATAGAAGTCTCTGATAATGTCATATGTAGAGAGATTACTACTAATAAAGTGAAGGAATGTCCAAGGAAAGGGAAATTGTTTGCAAGTTACTTGAGTGTCAAGTATGTTGTTCTCTAGAGAATGGGAGCTGCTAATTGGGTTCCAACCAATCAAACTTCCAATATTGCTACAAGACCAGGTAAGTTTATTTATATTGTTGGGACCAAGTCAAATTTTGATTTTCGATCCTATGTTTTTGATCAAACTATGAAGCATGTTGCTTCTTATGCTATGAAGATGCAGATATATTTCCCATCCTTGATATGTGGGGTTATCCTGAGTCAACACCTAAGTATCTAAATCAACTTTGATAGTACCTGCAAAAGGGACCCTCCTCTCTCGTTATATTATAGGTTGTTCACTAGGAAACATGTCATGACATCTGGGCAGACACCCTTCAGGCCTACTAATGGAACATGCATCCTTGCTAAGCTAAAAGATACTTGGAAGACTTTGGATGAAACTATAAAAAGCTACACTGAAAGGAAAAGCAGGATTGAAATGTTGATAAAGGCCCGGTCTTAAGAAGAAGGAGGTTTTAAAGGTGATGGGACAGATGAAGAAGAGGAAAATGAAGATGGGTCTGATGCAAGTCATAATGAAGATGCTACCAGCAATGATAAGGATTGTAGATCTCTACTTCATTTGTGTGTTGGTTAAGCTTCTGTTTTTTTTGTCAACTGTGCCCTGAATATTTTTCTGTGCATTTTAAAAGTGCTCTTGGTTATGTTTGGTTTGTAAACTCTCTTGGTTGTGTTCTAATAACTTTGCTATTTTTGTTAGTGTTTTTGTCAAATTTATGGCTAAGAGGGGTAGTAGTTATAGTTATGTGGTGTTGTTCTTTGATGTTTCACCTGTTTTTTTAGTCGTTAGCTCTTTGAGGGGGAGAATGTATGGAGGGGGAGTAACTCTTGGGGTAACTCTACCCTTGGATCTGCTACTCAGGGGGGGCGCATTTATTTTCTTGTGGTGTTATGAAGGGGTCACTGATGTTAATGATGTCAGGAACAATGTCCTCACATCCTGTCTAAAAAGGAATTTATTTTTTATTTTAGGTAGGGCTTTTATGTGATACAACATGAGGCTTGTTTTTACATATGCCTACCTCTAGTGTTCTTATCAAAAAGGATTTCGAGTGTTTACTTGTTGATTGATTCTATGATCCTTACCCTCACTCCTATTGGTCTATACATGGATTTGTTTAGCAAAATTTTTCCAACGGGGGAGATTGTTAGGTCTAATATGTAGTGGTTGGCTTCATTTTGGGAAAATTGACAGATGTTGAACAGGATATCTTGACATGTTATTTCAACATTGCAGTGTGACTCAGTTTAAGTATCTTATGAGATTTGGATTCTTTAATGTTTTATATGAAGATTCTCTGAAGATTTAGTTCATGTATTATGGTTGTCATACCCCAATTTTGTCCGGGAGTTTTAAATTTTCGTAAAAATTGATCTTATTTTGATTTGCATCGTATGTGCAGCACGACATGCATATCGTTCGGCCATACAAGTTTGTTAAAACCTAGTGTGATTAAATTCAAGTGTCGATCGTGCCTGTTTGATTCAGGATTGGTGGTTCGTTAAGTTCATAGTTTGGTTCATTAACCATGTTCATGTGATCAGTTCGGGTCATGTTCAAATCTATCATACATATATAGTCAAGGCTTGGTCCAAAATCCAATTTTATACTTTTAATCCATCATCAAATTTAATTTTTTATTTTATTGTATTTTTTATCCAAACAAACTCATATTTTCATCATCCATTGTCCATAAAGCATCTTATCAAACCTATATTCAAACCACAAGCCATTCTTCAGTTCTTTTTTTAAAAAAAAAGGAACATGTGAATCATTTCTCCATGGCATTCAGGAATGTCTTTAGGCTAACTGAGGCCTCGTTTACAATGGAGTTTTGGTCCAAAGTTTGGATGTTCTCCATAAGGGGGCTTTTATTTCAATTACGAAGAACGGTTATGGATGCAGGAGTCGTTATTTGTGGCTTAGGTGTGATTTGGTTAATTAAGTTTAAGCAGGAAGAAGAGGAAAAAGAGAAAACGTTTCATTTATTCAAAGGAATATTACAAAGATTCATTAATCCAAGTTATATTACAAAGAAACCCAAGGCTGCAAGATTTTCATTCCATTCCAATAATAATTATTATATATTGAACCAATGGAGGCTTTAACATCCGATAAACACTACAACGCTTCTAAAGCATAAGCTGTAACCTACAAAACTACCACAAACGGCAAAACCACGTCATAAATTCCAATCTGCCTGGAAAAGGAAAGGCAGAAGGCGATCAAATCACGCAAAGGATGAAAAGTCAAGCTCCATGTTCTGGATGCAGTTCAAATCCAAGCCAACCACTCAATCCACCAGTTACACTATTTGGTTCAGCTAAACCAACACAGCCTGCTGTTGTTGCTCCCAAACCATCACCAACTGCAGGTGCATTCCGAGTCATTAAGCGCAACTGATCAACAACCTAGAAATGGTGCTTCGCAAGTCAATACAAACCCCTTGATATCGCAAAGTTCCATGGATCTAGCTAGTGTGTTAGAAGTTGTTCATACCGCATCTTCTCAGCGGAAATCATCAGAACCACCATTTGGTTCCGCTTGTACAATCCAAGTAGTCATGTGAGCGCCGCGGAGGGCACATCTGTTTGAAGTTCGGCTGAGACTGAGTCATGAACTGGTAATCAAGGATAGGGCCCACGAAATTCGTCACCTAACTTGCTTTAAATATGCAGCACAATCTCAAAATGCAAAAACATGAACATCAGTACGACCAAGACCTACAGTAGGTTACCAACACGGATTGAATACACCGGTAGCGTCATCATAAAACACAATGAAATACATGGTTTAACTCTATGGCGATGTACCTGCAACACTGTTAATCCTCTTGGAAGCTTGCCGCATGCTTACACATATGTAAGATAATCAGTACTCTGCAATACATCGGTGGTCACAGCAAAACCTGCGGTAAGTCGCATATCAGATCAAACCCAAAAGTCCCAAGAAAAAAGTCCCAAATTACCAACCTGCAAGAATGGAATTCATAATCGTTTAGAGAGTACCACATGGTAACAGAACCACATGAGAGATTATGAACACCAACATTTAAAACACAACAGACTACTCGAAATTCCCAAATCCATCAATAGAAGAATCGACAGCAAAGAAAAAGCTTTTACCTTGCGTCATTATGTAGGAGAGGTCACTTATGAGACAACTGCATTCTTAGAAAAGAACAGGGACCTCTTGCACATGGATTCCAGCCAACTTCTACCCTCAAGCAAATGTCATCTTCCTCAGATATTTGCATCCTATATGCTCACTCAATCTAGGAAGCCTGTAGTTGGTCCCTTGCACAAGTTAAATGGGGCAGATTCCCAAAAGCTAAGTGTTGCCACAAAATTCAAGGGACAAGTGTTTCAACTAATGCAACGTTTAGAGAATACCACACCTCATTTTATTCGTTGCATCAAGCCCAATAATCTCCAATCACCTAGATCATATGAGCCAGGACTCGTGCTGCAGCAGCTGAGATGTGGTGGGGTCCTAGAAGTGTTTCAAAACCTGCAAATTGAAACCGAGAATTAATCAACTATTTTCGGTGAATTTAAGTAAAACAGTTGGTGACACAAATCACACGTCAGATTTAAAAGCTTACTTTCTTGGATAATAAATCGAAATTCTCACCATAACAAAACACAGGTCTTAGCGCGGAAAAAAGAGGGAAGCCATTAAGAACGGTTACGTGCATTCCATAGGGTCTAACGAATGAAGCCAACTTATCTTTCCACCTGCGAGAACTTGGGGACCACACTAGATTTGAAAAAAAGATTTCATTCTAACCGAATGATTTGGAGAAACCTGGCCAACTCACGATTAGAGGGAGTATGTTCTGAGTTCTATAAAGAGAGGCACGCAATCACCGAAAAAAGGAGGAGAAATTTTGCACTGTTAAGCTGCTGGAATCCCCTTGAAGCCTGCAATCAAAAGTTCAGTAGGAGAAGAAATTCGGCTGTGATTTTCATACCAAAAGCCAGGAGTCGAAGAGCTAGAAAACTTTCAACTAAATAGAAACCAAGAATCATTACCAAGAAAGATCAAGGAGCCGGGATAAAACAGAAGATACACACCCGCTCATTCATCTTCGCGAGGTTTCGAGTTGGTAAAAGCTCTACTCTGCACTCCTTGCCCTGCGTAGTTTTGGTAATGACCGAATGAATGCATGATTTTCCTTTTCTTTCTGCGTGATTTGTGATTCGATTCCGCTTTGAATTGCCTGTATTGATTGAGTTTCTTCCAATTTTTGCTGATAGAGTTTCATAGTAGTTTACCATTGAGTTTACAAATGTAGATCTATTTCTTTTGCGACGACAATAATCTTTGACTTTCCCTGTGTTCCGATAAATACCGCTGAGTGGAGAAGGGGAGATTTAGATGAGGATGAAAATGTTTTAACCATTACCGATTGAATAATATTCGCTGGCTTTAAAATCTGAGTAAGGGAAGGTGGAAGAGACGTTCAAGCTTGAACGATATTCCTCTTCTGTTTAATTCTTTAATAGAGTTTAATGGCCATGAATGAGAGCCAAGATTTCTCACTGCCCAAAGGTCGGTTGACCCTCTCAAGGTGTTGGAAACGCCATTCCGCGTGTTTCAAGGTTGAAGAGTCGATCCAACGGATCTTAGGTCGGGTTTTCTTGACCCGATTCAGATTGAAGGGAAAACCGAATCACCTTGCCCACATGGGCTTCCTGGGTTTCGGCCCACTCCCTTTCTCCTTGCTGTTGTGCACCCTAATGGGCCTCAGAGGCCATCAAGGCCCATTTTTTTGGATAGTTTCTTTATTTATTTTTTGTTAGCATAGGATTGGTTTGAATTTATTTGATTTAAAACATGAATTTTATTTATTAAAAAAAACTTTATTATCATAACTATCTAATATTAATTATATAATTTACTACAATTTAATTAATTAATATTTTGTATTATCATCATTTCTTACTTAGCATAACTTAGATAATTATTCACGTTTGGTATTTATATGAATTATTATTCTACGTTTGTTTATTCATGTGTACAAATTATTGATCTCATATGTGTGGCACGTTACAATCACGACAAACCATTTCAAATTTCGCTCCATGTCCTCATCAATCCACCACAAGTAAATCACACAATTCTCGATTCAAATGTCGAGCCCATTTTCAAACACCTTTGTAAGTCGATCGCTTTTATGCATCACCATCAACCTCACATAGCTTACTCTTGGGCTTTCTTACAATGAGACCTATTTGGTTATTAATTAATCGAGTAGATGACCGATTCACCATAATTTATTCAATCAACATGAATTCAAACCATTTTTCAAACCATTTAACTTCAAAAGAATTTTCTCTTTTAACATAAATTTTGGGATGAAAAAGATATAGGGAGCGTTCGCTTCACTATTTCTCAAGTACTTGAATAATTGGCGCACGCCATATTGCTCGAGTTCTTGTCACCCGATTAAAATATCAAACCATAATCACGTCTTCTAAATCAACTACCAATTCTAAACCTTTTTAATTCTAAATTCTCGATAATAAGAGGATGGGAGGCGTTCGCCTCACTATCTTTCGATCATTCGAATAATTGGCATACGCCACATTGCTTGAATCTTCGTCATCAAATTAAAACCACAATTGAATAAACTCAAATCACCTTTTATATCAAATACAATTTCACAAAAAACAAACTTTACAAATTAAACTTCAATTGATTGAATGAGAGGCGTTTGCCTCACCATTCTGTGATTATTTGAATAATTGGTGTACGCCACATTGCTCAAATCATCGACTTTTCAAAACCTACCAATTCAAAATTCAAACTATTTTCGCAAATCAAATACGACATCTAAGAACATTTCTTTTCATAAATTAAACTTCGGATGATAGAAGATGGGAGGCGTTTGCCTCACCATCTCTCGATTATTTGAATAATTGGCACTCGCCACATTGCTCAAATTATCGACTTCCGACTAAAACATGCTAAAAAAACTTGGATAAGGGAATAGGTGGCGCTCGCCTCATTATTCTTTGAATAAGCAAGTAGGAGGCGTACGCCTCACTACCGTGCACGTTCGACTACCGTATGCTTTTGGATAAAATCCTGCTAATGATGTACAAGCATTGTTTCAAATCCCCAAACACTGGAGAGATAAGGAGTTAATCCCTAGTCAACCACTTCGAGCCTAGAAGTAGGAGTTTCTTTTGGATCTACAAACCCTTACGCTTAACCTGGGGCAGGGTAGTGTTCAGTTAATCTAACTACACTTTAAAATTACAAGATGAAATATCCCATACAAGGATCAATCACATGATATTCTTCGCACACATCTTGAAGTGTCGAAGAAACCAGACAAATCCAAATTTTATGTTTGTTGTTCTTCAATGACCAACGAATTGGCAGTCACAATTTTCAACAAAAAAAGTCAAAGAAAGAGTCTGCTAAGTCCAATACCTTGAAAGGAGACTTAGGAAAAACTTAGGAATCAAAACAAAAATCGAAAGAGACAATGAAAGTCTCCAACAAAACAAAACAAGATTCAATGACCACCATACCAAAATCAAAGGGTCACCGACATCCAAAAAACGAAATAAGGTGGCTGCCATTCCAAGAGACCTTGAATCACCATCTTTTTCCTTACACCTGCAAAAGACGAATGTGTGTGAATTAACTGAACATAGGATTTGAGATCATCATGAAGAAGGGGTGGGTTAAAATAAACTTTGAGCCTTATATCCTTTTGTTTCAATAACCATGAACCAAGCCATGTTACAACCTTCAAAAGACCTAATTGAAGTAAGGTTTATTCTGAAAGCCTACTATAGCAAGGTTGAGTAAACTGACTCCTAGAGATTTGTTGATATTCTCTTCTCACTATATCACTCACACGCTAGCTAAATCAAGCACCGCGATTGGACTCATGGTCCACTCGTCACACACTACCACAACACTCCAAATGGGTGATTGTTTTTCAAAACTTGCATAATTATTGCATTAAAATCACCATTTATTGGATCAACAATTCTTAATTGCGAGTCAGTGCTTGACATCGAGGAAATTCCAACAAGGGGCAATTCAAGAGGAACTTGATCGTTGGTGCTTACACGAATCAAAACAATCTCATAAACCTACAGACCAGGGGCATGGCATCCTTTTGATTATGTTGACTTAAGAAGTAGTCAGTACAAGACAAATCTCCAAGCATTGGTTGATCTGGGAGGAAAAACACTTCAATACTTAGTACGTCTGGGACGAGCCCCTCAAAGGCTAATCAGGGGCAGACCATGGCCAGATTTGGGAGCTGAAAAAAAACGAACTCAGACCATGTCATGGGTTAATCACTCTTAAAGGTTTCCTTTCAAGGAGAATTCCTTTGAACACCCTACAGTTTGGGGCAAGACAAGTCGCAAGGGGCAAATTCCCTTCATATCTTCAAGTCAGCCGAGCAGGTTGCGTCAGAAAATAGTAAGTGTTTGAAATCACAACCAAAACGTCGAAAGGTCATGTTAATACAACATCACATCTTGACAAGAATCCTTGGGGCACGTCAAAGGCATAATCATCATGCGTTGATCACATCTCTATGCTCAGTTACAAGCTGGCCAAACATCTCAGAAGAAGAAGTCGAGATTGCATCAGGGGCAAAGGTACAATGTATCAGCAAGAGATCAAACTTGGGGCACTAAGAGTATTCACCCCCGTTGGGTGTTCATTGCATCATTAACTACCGAGCGTCGGGAAGTCAGATCTTGTCACCAATCAACATTCCAACCCATATTGACAATTTCCAAAAAAAAAGCTAAAGCCCACCTCGCTGGCATCCACATAAAACAAAATACAACCAGCACTTGTTTCCACAAAATACATCGCCTTTGAAAGGGGGGCCAATTCTTATTGAACCAATAATCCCCTGCATTCAAACATGCATCTCATGCATCACATGCATCACCTCATACATAACGCATACATGACATTTATGCATATAGCACGAATCAAGATCCAAGGTTTAGTCGTAGGCATCCAAGCCGACCCTCAGTCGAGTCATTGTCACTTCCTCTAAGTGAGTTCCTACCCTACTATCGGGCGTTCCCCCATTGAGTTACATCCTTCAACCTTTTGTTGAAAAGATGTTATCCTCAGCTAAGTCAAACATTGTTTCTTTAAACACTTACCTGGTTTCACGTTGAGCATTCCTCAATAAGTCGTTTTATGTAACCTTTTGTTGATAGAAACTACATCTCCCTAGAGAATATTTGTTCTGCAACCTTTTGTTGTTGATACTCCAAGCGAGTCTTACCCAGCAATGTTCCAATACTACCCAACAAATCGGGTTTACTGAATTTTGTCAGTAGCCTTATTTTCCAATATTTTTCTCACTATCATCCTTTTGGTGAAAGTCCATTGAGGAATAATATTAATCATCGCCCTGTTTAGGATAACCGTTATCCTTTTGGTAATGGTAAATCCTCAACATTTCTGATCTTACCGTCATCCTTTTGGTGTCGGAGATCCTTGAAGTTTTTGTCCGACCTTCATCCTTTTGGTGAATGGCGACCTCTTATTATTAAAGCTTTTATCATCCTTTTGGTGGTAACAAGTTTTGTCATTTGATCTTACCGCCATCCTTTTGGTGTCGGCGATCCTTGGAGTTTTGGCCTAACCTTCATCCTTTTGGTGAATGGTGACCTCTACAATTATTACAGCTTACCGTCATCCTTTTGGTGTCGGCGATCCTTATGGTGATAAGGATCCTTGTCATTTTGGTTCAATCATCATCCTTTTGGTGATGACGTCCAGTTTAATCTAAACATCATCCTTTTGGTGATAGAGATTATGGAGTTTGGTTTAAGCTATCATCCTTTTGGTGATGGTGACATTTGGAAAGTCCAAACCCACTGTCATTCTTTTGGTGTCATCAATATTTGAAGTTATTATAACTTATTATCATCCTTTTGGTGGTAACAAGTTTCGAAGTTATGATCTCACCTTCATCCTTTTAGTGATGGTGATTGTTGATTCATTATCATCCTTTTGGTGATAACGAGTTCTATTGTTTGTAGTACCTTCATCCTTTTGGTGATGGTGACTGTCGACTTATTATCATCCTTTTGGTGATAACAAGTTTTGTTGTTTGATCCTACCTTCATCCTTTTGGTGACGGTGACCAATAAAAGTTATCTACTTATTATCATCCTTTCGGTGGTAACAAGTTTTGTTGTTTAATCCTACCTTCATCCTTTTGGTGACGGTGACCATTTGAGTTATGGACTCATTATCATCCTTTTGGTGATAACGGGTTTAGTTTTGATCTTACCCTCATCCTTTTGGTGATAGCGATCATTAAGTTTATTTCGGCTTGTTATCATCCTTTTCGTGATAACAAGTTTTGAAGTTTTGTCCTTATTATCATCCTTTTGGTGATAACAAGTTCTGTTTGTTTGATCTTACTGTCATCCTTTTGGTGTTAGTGATATTTGAAGTTATTATGACTTAGTATCATCCTTTTGGTGGTAACAAGTTTTAAAGTTTTGATTTTACCTTCATCCTTTTGGTGTCGGTGATCGGTGCTTATTATCATCCTTTTGGTAGTAACAAGTTTTATTTTTATCTTACCTTCATCCTTTTGGTGATAGTGATTGTTCTGACTTATTATCATCCTTTTGGTGGTAACAAGTTTGTCTTGTAACTTACCTTCATCCTTTTGGTGATGGTGATCATTGTTGGTTATAGACTTATTATCATCATTTTGGTGATAACAAGTTTTGTTGTTGGATCTTACCTTCATCCTTTTGGTGACAGTGATCTTTGAAGTTGATGAGTTAACTATCATCCTTTTGGTGGTAGCTTTGATATTATACTCTCGGTAATGGGAAACTCTATCAGAATAACCATCATTCTTTTGGGGTGGGAGACATCATCCTTTTGGTGATGTAAATCTTTGAATTGTGTCTAACTTTCATCCTTTAGGTGATAGCGAGATTTGTTGTTGATCTTACCATCATCCTTTTGGTGATGGCGATCTTTGCTGTAGCCACTAGAACCATCATCCTTTTGGTGATGACTACTTTTGGAAGCTCGGTTTATCCCTCATCCTTTTTGTGATGACAATCCTGACAATTATGGTGAATTACTATCATCCTTTTGGTGATAGTGATTAACTCTATTGTCATCCTTTAGGTGCCAGAAATCCTGTTCAGTTTTAGTCGGACATTTTCCCTTACACCAAAGAACGACCTTTGCAAGACCTGAATATCGACTTGGGGGTTGGCACCGATTTGACATTTTATCCCTATTACCTTGGTGCTGTAGAATTCATTGTGTTTTCTTTCTGCATTTCTCCATTGCATTTCAAAGAACAAAATTTGGGTCTTTTCGTATTTAATTACCTTCCACCATGAATGTATGAAGACCGTTGTCATTCTTACCTTCTAGTTCAAGTTAATTAAATAGGGATAGCTGTCATACCCCAATTTTGTCCGGGCGTCTTAAATTTTCGTAAAAATTGATCTTATTTTGATTTGCATCTGTAACACCCCAAAGTTTGCCCTCCTCATTCATGCATTCATTTAGCATTTCATATTGCATTTCATCATGTCAATCAGAATTAGATCCAAAAAAAAAATTAACAAAAATTAAAAAAAAAAAATTAAAAAAAAAATTAAAAAATAATTTTTTACAAAAAAAATAAATAAATAAAAATAATAATAAAAAATAAATAAAATATAATAAAAAATTTTGGACTTGGGTCTCTCTCATTTGAGCCCACAAAACCCTGAAATTCAGTCTATAAATACCAAGGCTTCACTTGAGAAAAAGGAAGAGAAGCAAAATACTCTGAGGTTTCCTTGGAACAAAACCCTGGACAAAACCTGAACAGAAACCTGACAGAGAACTCAGAGCAGCCTCCAAACCCTGAAGGGCCTCATGGGTGCAACTCAATTTCAATCAAGCTCTCCAATCAGGTTTGCCTTATTCCTATTATTTTACGCCTTCAATTTGAATGTTCTAAATATGTGATGTATTGTGAATGGGTGAAACCTATGCCTTGAATGTTTAATCACATGATTTCTGAAGTGTATGCCACAGGGTTTGAGGTTTCTGAAACCATATTGTTATCCATGAAAAAAATGCTTATGGTGTTTCACTAACCCTTTTGTTGAGTTTTTGTGAGGGCTCACATGACTTTTGCAGGGATAACTTGCGTGGTTTCCCACTTTATTTGTGGGATAATCCCTGGAGGTTCATTCCGATTACCTGTACTGACCCACTTTCTTTGATGGCATTAGCTTGGGAGATCCCTGGGTTTCTTACTCCTTTAATTGCTGTTACTTCGGATCTTTATCCGTGTGATACTTTTACCTCTTTTCCGCATTTTATCGCTTTCTTAGCTGGAAGACCTCGATAGGAGGCATTTGTTTTCTTTTGTTTATTTAATTCTGAGCCCCTTGTTGGCACATTTACTTTATACATATTTGTTTTGTATGTGTTCGTATCCCTGCAGGTAGCGCGGTTCCTTCGTCAAGGACTGCCTTTTTGCCCTTGAGCATCCCAAACCCTAAAACCCAAAGCAACACGTTAACTCCTTCTACTACAGGCGAGTAAGTCTCCAAAGGTCGAGCATCCGGTAGATTGCGTAGTGACGTCGTTCGTCCAAAACCCAATCCATAACCCCGTAGTTAGCCGAACTACGGCTTGCTCTGATTCTCATTCCAGATGAGATACGTAGGCAGAAGACGCGATGTCTTAGCGAGCACACATCCCCCAACCCATAGGTCAGCCGAGCTACGAAGACTCTGATTCTCATATTCAGATGAGATACGTATGTAGTGGATGCGACATCCGAGCGAGTCATTTTCATTTAACCTTTTTTTTAGTAAATAAACACATTAGGTAAACCCACACCCTTTAGACAAAAACCACAAAAGTGGATCCCGTAGAGTACTACGGATGCGTAGGGGTGCTAATACCTTCCCTTCGCATAACCGACTCCCAAACCCAAGATTTGGTTGCGAGACCCCGTCTTGTCCTTTCCTTTTTCGGGTTTACTTCGAGCGTTTCCTTTCCCTCCTTTGGGATGAATAACGCACGGTGGCGACTCTTCTGTCTTTTTCTTTCGCCGGTTGTTTTTTTTGCGCACTGTATTTTTCAGGTTGCGACAGCTGGCGACTCTGCTGGGGACTAAGAAGTTGACCTCTTGCTGGTCCATCTTCCCTAAGCGAGTCCCTCCTAGCTTGTGTGATTTCTTGTTTATTGGGTGTTCATGCTTTTGTACATTTATTTGCTTACCTGCTTGCATGCATCTGTTGTATCTATTGGATCTGTTTGTTTGTTTGTTGGGATGGGATGTTCTATGAGAGATAAGCCCATTACCCAGGCTTGAGTGTACACACAGGTTTTAGAGTGGATGATCATGAGGCTTGCGTGGCATGTTGCTACGTTAAGTCGTTCGTGAAGAACCACACCCAGACGAGGTTTCTTTTGGATATATTATGTCCTACGGATGTTCCGTAACGACATGGTGTTCCTTTAGAAATCGTCGACTCTGGTGACCATTTCCCGAGAACTCAGTCGAGGCCTCTCCTCCGAGACGTGATTATGTTAGCTCTGGTGGGCGCATTCTCGCTGATCAATCCGAGGACCCCGAGACTGGGAACTTGATTTACGATGTCCTGTTGAGGGGAGTCAGTGGAGGTCTTTTATCCCGTAATAATGCCAAACCTTCAGTGGTAAACGTATTATTCGCGACTGGAGGGCTGAAGCTGACGAACTTCTGTTCTTAGAACCTACCAGTGAGGGGTGGGCTAAATTCAGGAAACCTTAACCTCCAACCAACCCGGTTTTCTGGAGCAGAGTTTTGGTCTTGTATTATATTCCTCAGTGAATTTCTCTCCAGGAAGTGCAACCTGACAGATGTTCAAGCGGATCCATCAATTCTGATTGACATGCCATTGCATTGCGTAACATCATCTGCATATTTGCATCCAACATCTCATGCTTATTCATTTGCAGGGTATTCCCTTTCAAAACGGGGGTGCCTTAAAACTGAACAAGCAGTGCATCGCATACCATGCATATTAACCCTTGTCTGTTTTGCAGGTGTCACCGTAGTGTCTAATGCTTGTTCCCTGTATCAGGCATTTATTGGTCCCAAGCGAGTTCACAGATACCCGACAAAGGAAAACCGTCCACGACTAGCGATGGACCAAGTACAGAAAGAGCTGGCTGATATGCGCGAAAGGATGGATCAGTTCATGACATTGATGACTGGTATGGCAGCAGGTCAAGAAAAGCTGAGGGAATTGGTTGGGCAACCGAGGCCTGATCCGGAGGTGGAGATACTAAATGCTGATGGAAACCCGGGTAATGTTGGCAACACAAGGAATGTTGGAAATGGTATTGGTGGAAGGTACAATGTGAATCAAGGAATTCGGATTAACGGGCACCCCGTTACTGAAGATTATCAGTATGATCAATTTTCTTTGCACGACGAGGCCCTCGAGACCACTCGCCGTATGGATGAGCTTGCTGAGAAGCTCAAATCTTTGGAGTCTCAAAATTCCTTAGGCTTTGATGTCACAAATCTTGGTCTGGTTCAGGGAGTAAGGATTCCTCACAAGTTCAAACCCCCTACTTTTGAGAAATACAACGGGGCTTCTTGCCCACGCACTCATCTCCAATCTTATTTGGGAAGGTTGGGAGCTCACACGGAAGATGAAAAGCTGTGGATGTACTATTTTGAAGACAGTCTAACTGGAGCTTCTCGTGAATGGTATTCTCATTTGTCTCGTACTACCATCAAGAGCTGGAAAGACTTGGCAGAGGCTTTTGTCAAGCAATATCAATACAACTTGGACATGGCTCCAAATCGGACCTTGTTGCAAGGTATGTCCCAGACTGCCAAGGAGACCTTTAGAGAATATGCTCAGCGTTGGAGACAGATTGTTGCGTCCGTCCAACCCCCTATGTCTGAAAGGGAGATGGCGGACATGTTCATGAACACTCTTCAAGGCAATTATATTGAGAGATTGGCTGCTTGCCCGTCAATCAGCTTTGCAGAGATAGTAATTGCTGGAGAAAGAATCGAGAGTCTATTGAAGATGGGCCGAATTTAAGACAATAGTGTTTCCAACCCATCAGGTCCCAAGAGACCGTTTGCTGGTAACGGTCAGCGAAGAAAAGAAGGCGAGGCAAGCGTTGTGTATGCCGGCAGAGGCAGGAGTAAAGGACGCCCTAATTATTATCAAGATCAAGTGGCCGCAGTCACTATTCCAACACCTATTCCTCAACCGCAATATCATCCGCAACAACAACCCAGGTACAACAATCAACAACAAGGAGGTAATCCGGGTCAGCAGAGACACTATCAACAACGTCCAAGGCAGACGGACCGGGTCATCGAGCCAATCCCAATGCCTTATTCAGTATTACTTCCCAAGCTGATTGACATGAATCTGGTTACATTGAGAACTCTGGCCCCACCAATCGATCCCAATAATTTGCCTAGAGGTTATGATGTCAACGCCAGATGCGCTTTTCACTCCAACGCACCTGGCCATACTACAGATAATTGCAAGGCTCTCCAGTTAAAGGTACAAGATTTGAGAGATGCCCAAGCTATCAATTTTGCTCTGGTGCCTAATGTTATCCAGAACCCGATGCCGGCTCACGGCGGGAAGAGGATTAATGTTGTTGATAGTGGGGAAACATTGAATTTGGTGTCTGATGTGACTAAGGTGAAGACTTCGCTATCGGTGGTTAAAGACCGACTTCTGAAAGGACAGATTTTCCCGGGCTGTGGGGAAGAATGCAGAAATTGTCAAGCTGCCGAAAACGGATGTGACAGTTTGAGAAGGGGTATTCAGCAGCTGATAGATGAAGGTTGTCTTCAGTTCGATCAGGCCCGTCCGGTGAAGAATGATGTATCGACGGTGACGTTTTATTTCACTCCTGAAGAAATATATGTTCCCGAGAGACTCGCTCCGACATTAATATATTTCCAAGAAAGTACAGAACCAGCAACGGTGAACATCGAAAGTTCAGCACCAGTTGCAATTTACTCTGACAGCCCTCAACCGACTTTGGTTGGTCCGATCACCATCACAATACCAGGACCCGTTCCGTGTGAGAAGGACAGTGCTATCCCGTGGCACTATGGGGCTGATATCTACTGCCAGGGGCAGAAAGTTAACGAAGAAGACATTGACATTGGTAGCTCCGCTGTAGACAATGTTGGAGGGGTTGGTGGCTTCACTCGCAGTGGACGCCTATTTGCACCATCAACATTACGCGCGAATACTGAAGCCGAGGCAGCTTCCAAGGCTAAAGGGAAACAGGTATCCACCGAAGAGGTTACTACTGAGGAAGATCCTCCTAAGACCGCATTCGAGAAGGAAGTGGATGAGTTTATGAGGATTATCAAGAAAAGTGACTACAAGGTAGTCGACCAGCTAAATCAGACACCCTCAAAGATCTCCATTCTCTCACTATTGCTGTGCTCTGAGGCGCACAGAGCAGCCTTGTTGAAAGTACTGAATATGGCCTATGTTCCACCGGAGATAACTGTTAACCAGCTGGAGTCGGTAGTTTCCAATGTAAACGCTAGCCGGGGGCTAGGTTTCACCGATAATGACCTGACACCTGAGGGCAGGAATCACAACAAAGCCTTGCATATCACAATGGAGTGCAAAGGGGTGGTGCTTTCCCATGTTTTGGTTGATACAGGCTCTTCTCTGAATGTTCTTCCAAAGAAAGCCTTAATAAAGTTGGATTGCGATGGCATCATCCTGAGGCCAAGTAACTTAGTTGTGAGGGCTTTTGATGGCTCTAAGAGAGCTGTCTTTGGCGAAGTTGAATTGCCAGTTAAGATTGGACCGCAGGTGTTCAAGAGCACCTTTTATGTGATGGATATCCAGCCTGCCTACAGCTGTCTGCTAGGTCGGCCTTGGATTCATGTTGCCGGTGCTGTTACTTCTACCCTCCACCAGAAGCTGAAATATGAACTAGATGGTCAGGTCGTCACTGTCTGTGGTGAAGAGGATATTTTTGTTAGCCACCTGTCTACATTTAAGTATGTAGAGATGGACGGCGAGATGCACGAGATGCTGTGTCAGGGCTTCGAAGCCATAAACATCAATGAGGTCGCGCCCGAAGCTGTCTTTTCACCTGAGTTTGAGAAGGTCGGGACTTCTATCTCTTCATACAAGCAAGTTGTCGAAGTGGTTAAAGCTGGTAATGCCCAAGGCTGGGGCAAATTTGTGGAGCCAGTCATCAAAGAAGACAAGTTTGGATTGGGGTATGCTCCGGGGTCTCAGAAGAATGAAACCGGTACTCTCTCCAGCGGGGGTTTGGTTTCCCCCCACATCGTCAATGCTGCAGATGAAGACAAGGCTGACAGCGACTGTGACTTAGATAGCTGGATTCGCCCGTGTGTCCCGGGAGAAAAGCTCGACAATTGGTCGTCTGAAAAAACCGTCCGGGTTACTCTGCTGAAAGAGTGATTTTTATTGTTTTCGTTTATTACATGCATAATAAAGTCTTACACTTTGCCCAAGGTGTAACGGCTCATTTGTAGGGCCATCCATTTAGTTACGTTTCGCAATTATTTTTACCATCAATAAAGGACGGCTTTTGCAAACAATTTTGTGTTCTCTTTCTTTCAGTTTTTTTTACTTTTTACAAAAAAAAATGGCAATGTATCTTTTTTCGTTTTTCCTTTCTTTCAAAAAAAAAAATCTCTCATTCTAAGGTAAAGCATGATCCTCCATCATGCAGAGCCGACCACTCGGATCTCACTGCTAACGACACTGCTATGGCCAAGTATGACTTCGACAATCCTATCTATCAACCCGAAGAAGGGGCTGAGGAAGATTGTGAATTGCCTGAAGGGTTAGCCAAATTGTTGAAACAGGAGGACCGAGCTATTACACCTTATCAGGAGGTGGTTGAGACCATCAACGTTGGTATCGAAGACGACAAGAAAGAGATCAAGATCGGGGCAAGTCTACAGGCCGAGAGGAAAGATCGTTGATCATGTACTTGACTGTGTTAGAAAGGTCATTGGGTTGTGTGCTCGGTCAGCATGACGAGTCAGGTCGAAAAGAGCATGCAATATACTACCTTAGCAAAAGTTTACCGACTGTGAACAAAGATACTCATTGCTCGAGAAAACTTGCCGCGCTTTGGCATGGGCTGCTCGCCGACTAAGACAATATATGTTGACTCACACGACTCTATTGATATCAAAAATGGATCCAGTCAAGTATATTTTTGAAAAGCCATCACTTACCGGAAAGGTTACTAGGTGACAAATGATACTGACAGAGTATGACATCCAATACACTTCACAAAAAGCCATCAAGGGAAGTGTCTTGTCAGACTATCTTGCAGAGCAACCGATTGATGATTACCAACCTATGAGGTTTGACTTTCCTGATGAGGACATCATGTTTCTCAAATCGAAAGATTGAGAGGAACCACTCCCGGAGGAGGGGCCTGACCCTGAATCCAAATGGGTTATGATGTTTGATGGGGCGGTCCACGTCAATGGTCGCGGAGTTGATATAGTGTTGATCACACCAGAAGGGGGTTCATATGCCATTTGGTGCCAGAATAACTTTTCCCTGCACCAAAAATGAAGCCGAATACGAAGCTTGTATCCTAAGACTTGAGGAAGCCGTCAATATACAGATTAAAACCCTGGATGGATACGGGGATTCAGCTTTGGTCATCAATCAAACCAACGGGAAATGGTATACACCTCAGCCTCATCTGGTTCCTTACAGAGACTACACGAGAAGATTGTTAATTTTCTTTTGAAGAAAACCAATTTGCTGATGCTTTGTTTACCTTGTCTTCGATGATTAAGGTGCTATGCTGGAACTACGTACCCAGAATTGACGTATCTCGGTCAGAGACGAATGAAGAAAGCATTTGGTCAGAAAATGCGCCCTCGGGGGTATCAAGTCGGTGAATTGGTACTCAAAAGATTTCTTCCTCCCAACACAGATCACAGGGGCAAATGGACACCGAACTATAAGGGTCCGTACGTGGTTAAAAGGATTTTCTATGGCGAAGCTTTGACACTAACAACCATGGATGGTGAAGGATTCCCGTCCCCTATTAACTCAGACGCAGTTAAAATAAAAATACTTCGCATAAAATAGACCCGCTGGACGATAAAAAGAATAGTCCAGGAAAAAAAAGGGCATCCCGACGAACCAAAAAAAAAAGAATAAAGAGGTTCGGGCAAAAATTAGGGATATAAAAAAGGAGTACACCCGGTGAGTCGAAAACCCAAAAGGGCGGCTCAGGCAAAAATGGATATCCCGGTGGATTGAAAACCCGAAAAAGGGGGCGATCCAGGCAAAAGTTGGGGAATAAGCGAATGACTGTGATCTGAGTTCATCAGTGTTATATCACCATTTCATTCAATCCGGCAATCTTCGAAGGTTAAAGATCGACTAATCATCCACTTCAGAAAGCAAGATGAGCAGAGCGCCTTGAGGACATACGAGCCATAGCAGAGTCGAAACTCGGTGGGACCCCGTATCCCCATTGCCATTAGGATAGTTCTCTTTTTATAGCGATCACCTCTTTTCAGGGATCAGCTTCCTGATACCCTCGCCTATTCCTGGCACAAATTTTCTCCCCAGTAAGAGTCGAATAATTCAGTTAAAGAGCCTCTTTATTTTTCATTTATCAGTTTGTTTGCAAAAATGTCCGAATTTTTGATAAAACATATTGCATATGAACATAATGGTGGCTTTTGAAGATGATTTGCACAGGAAAACATTTAAAATTGCTTTGAATGTGCTTAATCCCGAACGGTGAATTCAAACCGAGTAATTCCTCCGAGGCATACGTGTATTTTTGGTTGCAGGTCACAGGAACCGGATGCCAAGTCATGAATCCTCATCCCCAAGCGGTTGACAAAGTCTCTCCTCAGCAGAGCATGTTCCCCAACAGAGTTGACAGTATCCAGACTGTCTATCCCCAGTAGAGTTGACAGTATCCAGACTATATATCCCCTGCGGAGTTGACAGTGTCAGACTTTATCTTCCTAGCAACAGCGAAGTGGTTGCATAACCAACAGATGAGAGGGTGGCGTTCCCAGTGTTCATCTCATTCCCCAGCAGATTATTTTTAACAGATTTGTTAATCCCCAGCTTGAGGGCGATTAACAAGTTCATATCCCCAGCAAAGGCCGTTTCCTACGACATTTCCCCAGGAAGTGTTTTCCCCACAGACTCTCCTCACAGAGCCTCGCCGAGAAAAGTTTCCATTGTTGATACTCCCCCCGCAAGGTCAACTTTTCAAGCAGCCAATTTATTTTTGGTGGCTCATTGGTCCCGGCAGACGGATCATTCCCCACAGAGCATTCAAGGATTGATACAGCGATCTGTTCCCTACCGGAGTTTGCTTCCCCAAGCAGATTTCTTTTTACACCATGCACAACATTTGCATTTGCATGCATATCATATCAAGCATACACATAAGCTGATAAACAGGTTCTTCCAAGCAGACTGAAGAATTACTTTACAACCAAGGTCATGAGATCCAGCCAAAGGATCAAGCGTGAGTGATCCAGCCTGAGGGTCGTTTTGAAGATTCATCCTGAGAATCGTTTTCCAGTGATCCAGCCTGAGGGTCATTTTGAAGATTCAGCCTGAGAATCGTTTTCCAGTGATCCAGCCTGAGGGTCATTTTGAAGATTCAGCCTGAGAATTGTGTTCCAGTGATCCGGCCTGAGGTTCATTTTGAAGATTCAGCCTGAAAATCGTGTTCCAGTGATCCAGCCTGAGGGTCCATTTCGAAGATTCAGCCTGAGAATCGTGTTCCAGTGATCCAGCCTGAGGGTCATTTCAAAGATTCAGCCTGAGAATCGTGTTCCAGTGATTCAGGCTGAGGGTCATTTCGAAGATTCAGCCTGAGAATTGTGTTCCAGTAAGCCAGCCTAAGGCTCAATTTGAAGATTCCCCAGTGAAGTCGCCTACAAGCTTTATTTACCCAGCAAGCCCAAGTCTAAATGAGGAGTCGTTACAACATGTTCTAGCCCGAAGAATATGTACGAAGCCCAAAAGTGGAATATTCTCGAAGCTGCATATCTAATATGAAGGTTGGGTGTAGATTTCAAAAGAGGGTCAACCAGCGCATGCCTCAGATGCGGGATCCTAATGACGGGAATTTATCATCAAAACAATCCAGATCTAGCCAGAAGATCGAAGTAGATTCAGCCAGAGAATCGAAACAAAGAAGATCTAGCCAGAAGATCGAAAATCGCAACAATTCAGATCTAGCCAGAAGATCGAAGTAGATTCAGCCAGAGAATCAAAGGAAATAGATTCAGCCAGAGAATCGAAACGGAGGAGATCTAGCCAGAAGATCGAAGAAGATCTAGCCAGAAGATCAAAATCGTATCCAGCCCGAGGATCAAAATTAATATCCAACCAGAGGACTAAATTGAGTATAGGTTCAGCCAGAGGATCGAAACTCCAGATTAAGCCAGAGGATCAGAAGAAAAATAAACAGCACGGTGTATTTCCGCGTTTTTGTGGTGTTCTCGGAGCGCAAATTTTCGGTCTGTCTTTGGTATTCAATCACAGCTCACCCCGTTTGTCTGATAAGCTGTTCGCATTCATCCTACTCAGTTTAGCTGATGATTGAATAGGGGCAGCTGTAACACCCCAAAATTTGCCCTCCTCATTCATGCATTCATTTAGCATTTCATATTGCATTTCATCATGTCAATCAGAATTAGATCCAAAAAAAATAATAATAATAATAATAATTTTTTACAAAAAAAATAAATAAATAAAAATAATAATAAAAAAATAAATAAAATATAATAAAAATTTTTGGACTTGGGTCTCTCTCATTTGAGCCCATAAAACCATGAAATTCAGTCTATAAATACCAAGGCTTCACTTGAGAAAAAGGAAGAGAAGCAAAATACTCTGAGGTTTCCTTGGAACAAAACCCTGGACAAAACCTGAAGAGAAACCTGACAGAGAACTCAGAGCAGCCTCCAAACCCGGAAGGGCCTCACGGGTGCAACTCAATTTCAATCAAGCTCTCCAATCAGGTTTGCCCTATTCCCATTATTTTACGCCTTCAATTTGAATGTTCTAAATGTGTGATGTATTGTGAATGGGTGAAACCTATGCCTTGAATGTTTAATCACATGATTTCTGAAATGTATACCACAGGGTTTGAGGTTTCTGAAACCATACTGTTATCCATGAAAAAAATGCTTATGGTGTTTCACTAACCCTTTTGTTGAGTTTTTGTGAGGGCTCACATGACTTTTGCAGGGATAACTTGCGTGGTTTCCCACTTTATTTGTGGGATAACCCCTGGAGGTTCATTCTGATTACCTGTACTGACCCACTTTCTTTGATGGCATTAGCTTGGGAGATCCCTGGGTTTCTTACTCCTTTAATTGCTGTTACTTCGGATCTTTATCCGTGTGGTACTTTTACCTCTTTTCCGCATTTTATCGCTTTCTTAGCTGGAAGACCTCGATAGGAGGCATTTGTTTTCTTTTGTTTATTTACTTCAGAGCCCCTTGTTAGCACATTTACTTTATACATATTTGTTTTGTATGTGTTCGTATCCCTGCAGGTAGCGCGGTTCCTTCGTCAAGGACTGCCTTTTTGCCCTTGAGCATCCCAAACCCTAAAACCCAAAGCAACACGTTAACTCCTTCTACTACAGGCGAGTAAGTCTCCAAAGGTCGAGCATCCGGTAGATTGCGTAGTGACGTCGTTCGTCCAAAACCCAATCCATAACCCCGTAGTTAGCCTAACTACGGCTTGCTCTGATTCTCATTCCAGATGAGATACGTAGGCAGAAGACGCGATGTCTTAGCGAGCACACATCCCCCAACCCATAGGTCAGCCGAGCTACAAAGACTCTGATTCTCATATTCAGATGAGATACGTATGCAGTGGATGCGACATCCGCGCGAGTCATTTTCATTTAACCCTTTTTTTTAGTAAATAAACACATTAGGTAAACCCACACCCTTTAGACAAAAACCACAAAAGTGGATCCCGTAGAGTACTACGGATGTGTAGGGGTGCTAATACCTTCCCTTCGCATAACCGACTCCCGAACCCATGATTTGGTTGCGAGACCCCGTCTTGTCCTTTCCTTTTTCAGGTTTACTTCGAGCGTTTCCTTTCCCTCCTTTGGGATGAATAACGCACGGTGGCGACTCTTCTGTCTTTTTCTTTCGCCAGTTGTTTTTTTGCGCACTGTATTTTTCAGGTTGCGACAGCATCGTATGTGCAGCACGACATGCATATCGTTCGGCCATACAAGTTTGTTAAAACCTAGTGTGATTAAATTCAAGTGTTGATCGTGCCTGTTTGATTCAGGATTGGTGGTGCGTTAAATTCATAGCTTGGTTCATTAACCATGTTCATGTGATCAGTTCGGGTCATGTTCAAATCTATCATACATATCTAGTCAAGGCTTGGTCCAAAATCCAATTTTATACTTTTAATCCATCAACCAATTCAATTTTTTATTTTATTGTATTTTTTATCCAAACAAACTCAAATTTTCATCATCCATTGTCCATAAAGCATCTTATCAAACCTATATTCAAACCACAAGACATTCTTCAGTTCTTTTTAAAGAACAAACAACAACATGTGAATCATTTCTCCACGGCATTCAGGAATGTCTTTAGGCTAACTGAGGCCTCGTTTACAATGGAGTTTTGGTCCAAAGTTTGGATGTTCTCCATAAGGGGGCTTTTATTTCGATTATGAAGAACGGTTATGGATGCAGTAGTCATTATTTGTGGCTTAGGTGTGATTTGGTTAATTAAGTTTAAACAGAAAGAAGAGGAAAAAGAGAAAACATTTCATTCATTCAAAGGAATATTACAAAGATTCATTAATCCAAGTTATATTACAAAGAAACCCAAGGATGTAAGATTTTCATTCCATTCCAATAATAATTATTATATATTGAACCAATGGAGGCTTTAACATCCGACAAACACTGCAACGCTTCTAAAGCATAAGCTGCAACCTGTAAAATTGCCACAAACGGGAAAACCACGCCGCAAATTGCAATCTGGCTGGAAAAGGAAAGGCAGAAGGCGATCAAATCACGCAAAGGATGCAAAGTCAAGCTCTATGTCCTGGATGCAGTTTAAATCACAGCCGACCACTCAATCCACCAGTTACACTGTTTGGTTCAGCTAAACCAACACAGTCTGCTGTTGTTGCCCCCAAACCATCACCAACTGCAGGTGCATTCCGAGTCATTAAGCGCAACTGATCAACAACCTAGAAATGGTGCTTCGCAAGTCAATACAAACCCCTTGATATCGCAAAGTTCCATGGATCCAGCTAGTGTGTTAGAAGTTGTTCATACCGCATCTTCTTAGCGGAAATCATCAGAACCACCATTTGATTCCACCGTGCACAATCCAAGTAGTCAAGTGAGCGCTGCGGAGGGCACATCTGTTTGAAGTTCGGATGAGACTGAGTCATGAACTGGTAATCAAGGATAGGGCCCACGACAGTCGTCAGCTAACTTGCTTTTAAAATGCAGCACAGTCTCGAAATGCAAAAACATGAACATGAGTACGACCAAGACCTGCAGTAGGTTACCAACACGGATTGAATACACTGGTAACGTCATCATAAAACACAATGAAATACATGGTCTAACTCTATGGCGATGTACCTGCAACACTGTCAATCCTCTTGGAAGCTTACCGCATGCTTACAAGTATGTGAGATAATCAGTACTCTGCAATACATCGGTGGTCACAGCAAAACCTGCGGTAAGTCGCATACCAGATCAAACCCAAAAGTCCCAAGCAAAATGTCCCAAATTACCAACATGCAAGAATGGAATTCATAATCGTTTAGAGAGTACCACATGGTAACAGAACCGCATGAGCGATTATGAACACCAACATTTAAAACACAATAGACTACTCAAAATGCCCAAATCCATCAATAGAAGAATCGACAGCAAAGAAAAAGCTTTTACTGTGCGTCATTATGCAGGAGAGGTCACTTATGATACAACTGCATTCTTAGAAAAGAACAAGGACCTCTTGCACGTGGATTCCAGCCAACTTCTACCCTCAAGCAAATGTCGTCTTCCTCAGATATTTGCATCTTATATGCTCCCTCAATCTAAGAAGCCTGTAGTTGGTCCCTTGCACAAGTTAAATGGGGCAGATTCCCAAAAGCTAAGTGTTGTCACAAAATTCAAGGGACAAGTGTTTCAACTAATGCAACATTTAGAGAGTACCACACCTCATTTTATTCGCTGCATCAAGCCCAATAATCATCAATCACCTGTATCATATGAGTCAGGACTTGTGCTGCAGCAGTTGAGATGTTGTGGGGTCCTAGAAGTGTTTCAAAACCTGCAAATTGAAACCGAGAATTAATCAGCTGTTTTCGGTGAACTTAAGTAAAACAGTTGGTGACAAAAATCACATGTCACATTTAAAAGCTTACTTTCTGTGACAGTAAATCAAAATTCTCACCATAACAAAACACAGGTCTTACCGCGGTAAAAAGAGGGAAGCCATTGAGAACGGTTACGTGCTTTCCATAGGGTCTAACGAATGAAGCCAACTTATCTTTCCACCTGCGAGAACTTGGGGACCACACTAGATTTGAAAAAAATATTTCATTCTAACCAAATGATTTGGAGAATCCTGGCCAACTCACGATTAGAGGGAGTATGTTCTGAGTTCTATAAAGAGAGGCACGCGATCACTGAAAAAAGGAGGAGAAATTTTGCACTGTTACGCTGCTGGAATCTCCTTGAAGCCTGCAATCAAAAGTTCAGTAGGAGAAGAAATTCGGCTGTGATTTTCATACCAAAAGCCAGGAGTCGAAGAGCTAGAAAACTTTCAACTAAATAGAAACCAAGAATCATTACCAAGAAAGATCAAGGAGTCGGGACAAAACAGAAGATACGCACCCGCTCATTCATCTTCGCGACGTTTCGAGTTGGTAAAAGCTCTACTCTGCACTCCTTGCCATGCGTAGTTTTGGTAATGACCGAAGGAATGCGTGATTTTCCTTTTCTTTCTGCGTGATTTGTGATTCGATTCCGCTTTGAATTGCCTGTATTGATTGAGTTTCATCCGATTTTTGTTGATAGAGCTTCATAGTAGTTTACCATTGAGTTGACAAATGTAGATCTATTTCTTTTGCGGCCATAATAATCTTTGACTTTCCCTGTGTTCCGATAAATATCGCTCAGTGGAGAAGGGGAGTTTTAGATGAGGATGAAAACGTTTTAACCATTACCGATTAAATAATTTTCGTTGGCTTTTAAATCTGAGTAAGGGAAGGTGGAAGAGACGTTAAAGCTTGAACGATATTCCTCTTCTGTTTCATTCTTTAATAGAGTTTAATGGCCATGAATGAGAGCCAAGATTTCTCACTGCCCAAGGGTCGGTTGACCCTCTTAAGGCGTTGGAAACGCCGTTCCGTGTGTTTCAAGGTTGAAGAATCGATCCAACGGATCTTAGGTTGGGTTTTCTTGACCCGATTTAGATTGAAGGGAAAACCGAATCACCTTGCCCACATGGGCTTCCTGGGTTTCGGCCCACTCTCTTTCTCCTTGCTGTTGTGCGCCCTAAGGGAAAACCGAAAAACTATATTATCATAACTATCTAATATTAATTATATAATGTACTACATTTTAATTAATTAATATGTTATATTATCATTATTTCTTACTTAGCATAACTTAGATAATTATTCACTTTTAGGATTTATATGAATTATTATTCTATGCTTGTTTATTCATGTGTACAAATTATTGATCTCATATGTGTGGCGCGTTACAATCACGACAAACCACCACAAATAAATCACACAACTCTCGATCCAAATGTCGAGCCCATTTTCAAACACCTTTGCAAGTCGATCGCTTTTATGCATCGCCATCAACCTCACATAGCTTACTCTTGGGCTTTCTTACAATGAGACCTATTTGGTTATTAATTAATCGAGTAGCTGACCGATTCACCATAATTTATTCAATCAACATGAATTCAAACCATTTTTCAAACCATTTAACTTCCAAAGAATTTTCTCTTTTAACATAAATTTTGGGATGAAAAAAATATAGGGAGCGTTCAGTTCACTATTTCTCAAGTACTTGAATAATTGGCGCACACCATATTGCTCGAGTTCTTGTCACCCGATTAAAATATCAAACCATAATCACGTCTTCTAAATCAACTACCAATTCTAAACCCTTTTAATTCTAAATTTTCGATAATAAGAGGATGGGAGGCATTCGCCTCACTATCTTTCGATCATTCGAATAATTGGCATACGCCACATTGCTTGAATCTTCGTCATCAAATTAAAACCACAATCGAATAAACTCAAATCACCTTTTATATCAAATACAATTTCACAAAAAACAAACTTTACAAATTAAACTTCAATTGATTGAATGAGAGGCATTCGCCTCGTCATTCTGTGATTATTTGAATAATTGGCGTACGCCACATTGCTTAAATCATCGACTTTTCAAAACCTACCAATTCAAAATTCAAACTATTTTCGCAAATCAAATACGACATCTAAGAACATTTCTTTTCATAAATTAAACTTCGGATGATAGAAGATGGGAGGCGTTCGCCTCACCATCTCTCGATTATTTGAATAATTGGCGCTCGCCACATTGCTCAAATTATCGACTTCCGACTAAAACACGCTAAAAAAACTTGGATAAGGGAATAGGTGGCGCTCGCCTCATTATTCTTTGAATAAGAAAGTAGGAGGCGTACGCCTCACTACCGTGCACGTTCGACATCCGCAAAGAAGCTTTCAAAAATAATTCAAACGAAAAAGGGAGTAGAAGGCGGTCGCCTTATTATTCCTCGAAAGAATTGGACGATTGGTGTGCACCACATTGCTCAATCTTTCGTAGTTCTTCAAAACATCTCAAACAAATCAAACTAGCTTCTCGCTCCCACTCGATCGAAACCAAACCAAAAACACCCAAACACATCAGTTCAACTCGTCACCCCCGCGTGGCCAAAACCCTTTTCAAAAGAACACTGTCAATCCTTTCTAATGCGCACAACAAACCAGTACTAGAGCCTTCACCGAGAGTAGACAAGCCAGCGTTTAGCCGTTAGAACGCCGACCTACACAGTCGTTCACAAAACAAAACATACCAAATATTCGTAGTAGCCCGAACTACGAATGCTCTGACTTCCTTATTACACCATAAGGATACATAGGCTGAAGATTATTGTATCTTCGCGAGCACACTAATAAAAAACCTCCCATTTCCCTCCTGAGATCTTCATCAATATCTATCATCAATTCTAATTACTCGAAGCAAGCGAATAACAGTCAACTAACACTCAGATAGCAAAATCAGACTAAAAGGTTCCCGTTGAGTACAACGGACGTGAGGGGTGCTAATACCTTCCCCTTGCGTAATCGACTCCCGAACCCGAATATGGTTGCGACGACCATTATTCCATTTTCTTAAAGGTTTTCTCGATATTTTCATATTCCTTCATTGGAGTGAATAAAGTTCGGTGGCGACTCTGTTCGAACTAACATTTTTTCCGCGTTCCATCGCGAGGGATCGCATTTTTTTCGAGGTGCGACAATGGTGAGCATTTTCCACAAAAAATTTTACGCAAGAGTGAATTGTGTTTATCAATTGTATGTTATGGTAAAGTTGAAGGGAAGTGAGAGGGATATCATATCTAAGAGTGTCTTAGATAGAAACATCCATAGGTAGAGATTAGGTGAGAAGTATGTAAAACTTGAGGTTGTTCAGGACTTCAAACTAATTCTATGAAAGTGGATTTCCTTCCTAGCTTGGTAGCCCGCAGATATAGGTGACGTTGCACCGAACTGGGTTAACAACTGATTGTGTTATTTCTGTCTTCCTATTATTTAAATCCTATTATTGTTTGTGGTGTGATAATGTGATGATCTTGGTGTCGTGACATCGTGTACGACATCTAGGATCTGCTTATCAGACTTTTAAAGATGTACAGAAGATGATGTTTAGAACTCGATGTGGATACTATGAGTATTTGGTGATCTCATCCGGTGTTTCTAATTCACCCGAAGTATTTATGGAGTACATGAATCGTATCTTTCATACTTACTTGGATCTTTTGTTATGGTATTTATTAATGACATTCTGAACTATTCTAAATCAGAAGATGAACATGATGAGCATTTGCGAGTTGTATTGAAAGTGTTGAAGGTGAAAAGATTTATGCTAAGTTGTCGAAGTGTGAATTTTGATTGAAAGAGGTTAGCTTTATTGGTCATATTATTTCAGGTTGTGGTACTGATGTGGATCCATCCATGGTATAACATCATAAACCTGTAGGGTTAATGCAACCGTTAAATATTCCAGAATGCAAATGGGATAACATTTCTATGGATTTTGTGACGGGGTCGCCGAATACTCCGAGACAACATGATTCCATTTGGGTAATTATTAATAGACTGACGAAGTCGGCCCATTTTATTTCGATTAACACCAGTTTTTCTATGCAGAAGTTGGCAGAGATATATATTGGTGTGATTGTGAAGTTGCATAAAGTTATGTTAAGTATTATGTCGGATAGAGATCCGAGGTTCACTTCCAGATTTTGGGAGATTTTACAGGAAGCTTTAGGTTCAAATCTAAGGTTGAATTCAACTTATCATCTGCATATCGATGGTCAGACGGAGAAGACCATCCAGTCAATATAGGACTTGCTAAGAGCTTGTGCTCTTGAGCAAGGAGGTGCTTGGGGTAGTCAATTGTCGTTGATTGAGTTCACGTATAATAAAAGTTTTGATTCCAGTATTGGAATGGCACCTTTTGAAGCCTTGTATGGTCGAAGGTGCATGACACCTTTCTGTTGGCATGAATATAGTGAAAGGGTAGTGCTTGGACTTGAGTTTGTCCAATAGACAACTGAGAAGGTGAAGCTGATTCGAGAGAAGATGAAAGCTTATGTAGAGTAGGCAGAAAAGCTACCATGATAAGAGGAGAAAGGATTTTGAGTTTCAAGAGGGAGACCATGTATTCTTGAGAGTCACTCTGATGACAATGTAGACCGTGCTTTGAAGTCGAGGAAGCTTGCTACTCGGTTTATTAGTCAGCATCAGATATCCGGGCGAGTGGGGCATGTTGTTTATACAATTACGTTGCCACCGAATTTTTCAAATCTACATGATGTGTTCCATGTTTCACAACTTCGGAAGTATGTTCAAGGTCCGTTGCATGTGATTTTGATGGATGATGTCCAGGTGAGGGATAACCTTATAGTTGAGGCTTTGCCTATAGGGATTGATGATAGAGAGATGAAACAGTCGAGAGACAAAGAGATTTATCTCGTGAAAGTAGTGTGGGGAGGCGTTGTAGAAGGAAATTTGACTTAGGAGTTGGAAAGCAGGATACGAGAGTCGTATTCAAAGTTGTTCGCATTAGGTAGTTTTCGAGGACAAAAATGTTCTAAGTGGGGGAGAGTTGTAACATCCTGATTTTATTTAAATTATTTTTCATAATTTAATTATGTGATAGTTGTGGTTGCGTTGTGTTGATTGGTGTTTTGATATGTTATGTTACCCTTGGTGTGAGGTAGTTGCATTAGAATTATAGAAATTAAGGTATTGGGGAGTGTGTGAGCAAAAGTGTATAAAGGGTGATGTGGTGAGTAAAACTAATTAATTATATGTTATTATTTAGTTAATTAGTTAATATTGGTTGAATATTAATTCAATAAGTTAATTAAGTGGGTTATTATTATTTAATAGGTGGAAATTAGTGATAATAGTAATAAGTTAATAAAATAATTAGAGGTGTTATTAATTGTTATTATTCTATTTAGTTGGATTAGTAATAATAATAAGAGTTATAATAAAAATAGAAAAGGGGATAGTGACATAGAAATAGAGATCACGTAACAATTGGTAGAAAGGAGAAGAAACTGAGAAAGGGAGAATAAGGGGTTAGGGCTCAAGAGGAGAATTCACCATTGATGAAGGTCAAAGAATCAATTGCTTGGAACTCTAAGGTAAGGGTGGGGTTCTGATTATCTAAAAGTTAACATTATGATGGTGGATAGATTGTTCCATATAGGTTTTATCCTCTTCTTCTCTATATTCAAGATCATTGTGATAATTGGTAATTATTGAATTGATCAATTACTTTTTGAATTGTGTGTGTATGGTGTCATGATGTTGGAATGATGAATTGTTGCAATTGTTTCTATTGGAATCATAAAATATGGTTGGATTGTATGTTGTCAACGTTGTGTGATTGATGTTGTTTCGGATCTGAGTCGGAACTGAGCTATGAATTTTCCTGTGTAAATAAGTTGGAGTTTTGAACTTTGAAATTTTTTTTTCATGTTAAAATATGATATAAATGATTTGTAAGAAAAATGGAATTTTGGGACAAATTTTAAGTGATTTACATTTTGAAAAGTTGCAGAGAAGTGCTTCTGCAACTGTGTAATTGGTTAATAGAAATGGAGTATCTGGTTACACTAGGAGCATTTTCGTAAAAACTTTAAAAATTCATAAGTTTTGTTTCGAGTGTCGTTTGAAGCGTCGGAAAGCTAAGAGCACATGCTTTCAATTAAAATTGGTTCCAGTACCTGAAATGAATATTTTTCTCTACGATGGTGTTTAAATGCATGGTAATCTTTATGTGGTGGTATGATGTAACCTTAAAAGCATTAATGTTACTTGTTATGTTGTATGTTGACGTTGTTGAGTGTGTAAGAACCCAATTTTGACCCTAAGATCCCTCATGGCATCAGGACATCACATTTACATTGCCTCAAGGATCATAAGCATCTTGGCTCCTATCTTTGGGTGGGATCTTTTGTGAGTTGGTTTGAGATCACCAAGCATACTTGAATTGTATATTATTGCTTTTCTCATTTTATTTACTAACCAAAAGCACAAAAATATGTCACTAACATCTCTTGTTTGTAGCTTGAGCAGTCACAAGTTCTAAAATTTCTAGGAGATCCTATGTGCATTGATATGGCCAAGAGAAGATGAAAGAAATCATGGCAATGGTTCCCGAGCTCTCATCCATCAAATATGCCTCCCAAGTATCTCAATTCATCATTTCGATCAAAGCAAATCAAAGGGTTTGAGGCTTGTTTCCCAAGGAAACCCTAATTCATTTGTTCATCATTTCAAATGGTCAAATACAATCAACCCATGGTCAAATACAATCAAGGGAAGTTCTTTAATTCATCATTTCATGCATATTTTAACTTAATTGAGTGTCCTCAATCATCAATTCATCAAAATATGAGGTGTGGACTTGAGAAGTTGATCAATCAATTCATCTGATTATTTTGAAATACACTGAGACCTAACTTTTGATGTGTTTGTCAAATGAAGATGACCCCAAGAGAAACAATGTTCTTAAGGACTATATGAACAACTTTCATGTTCATAAAAAATTAATCTGAAACTTGGAAGGTCATCATCCATTTCAAAACATTATAGATCATTTTGGCTGAAACCCTAATTTTATGTCAACTTCCCAAGGACATAACTCCTTCATTTTTCATGATTTTGAGGTGAGATCAAATGAATCGGAAAGATCAAGATGTCTAATTCAAATGTTATGTTGGACAAAATTTCAAAACCTCAAAAGAAACACATCTGATAATGCAAAACATTATAGGTCACTTTGGACCAAGTGCATTGAAATGTGAAAAAGTCCAACTTCAACTGCCCATAACTTCTCCATAAAAAATCCAAATGATGCAAAACTTAAGTCCAAAATGTTTTTCTTAAAAATATATACAACTTTGGTGTTGAAGATTTTGTCATTTGGAGCTTGTATCAATGAGACAGAAGGGCTTGAACTTTGGACAATTTTGAAAATCTCACATATGCATGTTTTGCACCCTACACTTAATGTCCAATTTTCATCAATTTCCAAGGCCCAAATGGAGTTTTTATCAACATAACAAATGATCCTTATGCAATAAGCTTTCCAACCATTACTCATAAGGTGGTGTTCCTATTTTTAACATGGCATTTTCGAAGGCTTGAACCTAATAGTGCATTTTTTTTAGAATCATTTAAATTGCCTTGCATGAGCTGCTACTACTAAATATGCACGTCCATTTTGCTTTCATCATGCATCATCCTTCAATTCCAGTTGGAATTGGGCCCTCCATGCGCCTGTACAGGCCCATGCATGGAGGTCCTTTCCATTCATGCAAGCATTTTGATCATGCATTTCAGCTTGCTTCTCCTATAAATACAAGGCCAATGCTCTTCATTTCTTCAACCTTAAGGCGCCCCAATTGCTGCTAAACTGAAATCCCAGCCATCACTAAAGGAACTAACTCTCTTTTCTTCAAATTTTTCAGATCTGAACTTTGATTTCATTGATCAATTTCCAGATCTTAAAGTTCTTAAACCTTCATCTCCTTGATCTATAGTGTCAACTGTAAGCATTAGCATCTAAGGATTGTGACTCAAAGCCTTGCAAATCAAAGGTTCATACCAACTGTTATTTTCTTCGAATCAACTTACATAGTGCTTGATTTTCATTGTTGTTGTGTGATCTAAAGTCCTCTGCATAGAGGCAACATTGCCATGCTTTTAATTTTTGAAAATCATGAAGTTCATATGAACACCACAGATCTTCCACTTCTGATTTCTCTCAATATAGAGATCTAGAATGGATTTGAGTGGTACAGGGGTGATGTACATCACCCCAGCTCTCGATTGATGCCTGGATCGTGCCTTTTGGTTACCTTTTTCATCTCTGCAATTTTTGACTTGGCCGGAGAAGACGGTGGCGCTGGCCACCGTCTGGTCTCCAGATTTAATCAGAATCGTCCACTCATGTTTCCAGATTCAATCTCACGCGTCCTTTGTTATGACTTTGTTAATGGCCATGTGTTACTCTATTGACCAAGGCATATGGTGAACGCGCGCTTCTCAGCCGTGTGATGATCCACTTCAATTAATGAATCTTCATCCAACGCTCCGTGTTTTTCCATAATTTCTATTTTCTGATTTTATTTTCATTTTATTATTTTAATTCTATTTCATTTTGAAAATTCATATGTCTCTCATTATTGGTCCAAAAATTATGGGACCAATTTCATTCTTCTCCTTTTAATCTCTACTTTCTAAAAATGATTTTTAATATTTTTTATTTTATCATTTGATATTTTTGAGTAATTTTCTCTTTTCTGGTTATTTCTAATTCATTTAAAATAGTTTTTGATATTCAAAAAATACAAAAATATTTTTCCAACCTCTTTGAATGATGATAGATCTATGAAAAATATTCTCATCAATTTATTAATTGATTTGAGATTTATTTGAGATTTTAGTTCAATTAGGTTATTTTTATGCATTTTAAATTGATTTAAAATAGTTTCTGACTTCTAAAAATGCTGAAATTTTTTGTCAAACTTTGTTTGACCTTGTTGAACTTGGGATAATTTACATGGACTTTTCAAATTTGATTTGAAGTAAGTTTGAAGTTTGACATTCCTTTATTATTTTAATTCAAGTTTTATTTTAATATTAAAACATGCCAAAAATATTTTATTTGTTTCTTGACTTCTAATCTTCATTTTGCTTCTGTTTTCTATTGTTTCACCTTGATCTTCTCTATCTTTGGTCAATACTTGTTGATTATCTCATACCATTTCTATTAATGCACTTTAATTCATCATCTTCTTCGTCTTCTTCTTCTTTTTCTTTTTGATCATTGAGTTAAAGATTGGTGGTAAGCATTGATACATGGAGGTTTAATCTTCCTTGATTCAAATCTAATTCATCTTGATCATGGATCAAGTGAATGACTTTGCATTAAGGATAGGTTGCTTCCTAAATCATCCAAAGAACCTAAATCAATACAAGATTATTTCTCATTTTCTTTTTGGCATGGCAAGTTGTTGGAGTTTGATTCATTAATCAAGACCTCTAATTGTGTTGTTGCTGACATTATTATTGACCGGCCTCAGATAGTTGTGACTTCTACATAAGTCCAATTACGCTTGCTTAACATAGTGCTATATGCCTTATGGCACACTAACTCTAACACTAACCATTAACCATTAACATTTAATTCTTGCTCTTTACATTTATGCAATTTACTATTCTTGTACACATTATTCATTTGTTTTACTCTTTGCTCACTTGAGCACATGTTTATGTTAATGCAATATGCCTTTTGCTCACTTGAGCACATAATTGTGTGTATATTATTGTGCTTGTGTTTTGTTTTGATTGTTGTGGACCAAATGCAAAATGGACAAATGAACTTAGTTTCTAGGATATTCCCTCTACAAATTGGAGTAAAGGACCTTAATGTTGAAGATGGATTAGAAGGACCAAACCTCTAAACTCACTCTTGTTCATTCTTGATTTACTTCATGGAACCTTTTGATGTGTGTGCTTTTGTGCTAGGGGATCCTATTTGAGCCAAATTGAAGAACCATTGCCATGTTCATCCAAAGTGAAAGATACAAGAAACATTTGGGGATCTTCTAAGAGCTTGTTTGATTATGTTGATTGCTTGAGTTTACACTTATTTTGCTTGCCTATTCCAAAGGATGGGAGCTACTTGGATCATCAATATCATCTCAAGAGAGGAACTCCATTTGTGGTCTTGTTTCTTACCCTTCATCTCTTGTATGATTAGGACTTTAGCCATTCTTCTTCTTCCATACACTCTAACCCAAGCCAAAACTTTTTGTGCAAACATTTAACACTTGTTTTCAAACATTAGAAACCTAAGCCTTATGCTTTTGATTTTCAAACTTTCTTTTCATAACACTTATTTTGAATTGAATCTTTAAGTCAACTTTGAACATACTTTGTAAATACTTTTCATTGGTAAATATAAATCATTCAAATGTTTTTATGGTTTCAATGGCCACTTCCTTATCAAAACTTTTTCATAACCTTTAGCTATCAGGTTTGAGTTATCCTTGAGGTAGATGTAATACTCACCTATATCCTTAGTGATGGACAATGAGTCTTCCATGCTTATTATAGGGTTAACCCCTCACTAACATGTTGAAGATATCCTCACATGGTGGATTTGTGGTTTTAGGTTGAGTTTTCTCCCTTGGATAACAAAAGACCTTAAGGCTTTTGGACCAATCAATTCACCAACTCATTTTGACATTTTGACCCCGAACTACGAGGTTTTGATCCTAATCTTTTTTAAGATGGTACGTAGGCAATGGGTTTATCCATCCAAACACAAAAATTGTAAATAACTTGTATAATCTTTTCTCATCTCTTAAATCATGTTTGCACAATATTTTTTTTCACAAAATACCAACCTTACAACAAGTGCGAAAAGGGCTCCCTAGGAGTACCTAGGATGTTTTGGGTGCTTAAAACCTTCCCATTGCATAACCAGCCCCCTTACCCCGGTCTCTGACATTTTTACTAGTTTTTGATTCGATAAAACTTTTAGGTTTTTGTTCGCTTTCTAACCATTCCTTTTGATAAATAGAAGTGCGGTGGCGACTCGACTTGTATGGTTTGCCTTGGATTTAGTCAATATCTCTAATGGTAACGAATACCCCGCTACAAAAAAGTGGCGACTCTGCTGGGGAGACATTTGCCTAGTGGGTTTTGCCTACTTTTCATATTTGTTGTATTGTTGTGTATATTATTTTGTGACATATTTTTGTGCAATTTGGGATTACTGTATTGTATGTAATGATTGAATTGCTTGAATATTAATTCCTTGTATGCTTGGTGATCTTTGTGAGATGAGTTCTATACCCGAACTCGAGTGCAGTTAGGATAGGAGAATGGCATAGTCTTGGGGACTTGTGTGGAGTTATTCCTTAGCAAGTTGACTTGCAAGTCCATTCACTTGGTGGAGGTCATGTTGGGATCAATAATGTCACACAAGTAGTTGTGGTTAGACATTACTCTTTCCAATATAGACCTTAGAAGCCAAGGTCCTTAGTTTACCAAGCCCATCTTGGCCTACTCTTAGGATGTAGTGTGAAAGTCGTTCAAGTGTAAGATTTGATACGATTGTTACCAGATACTACACTCATAAGAGTCTCTCTTGAGAATATTTTTGGAATACGAGTAGTCGTTTATCCGATAATATCTGAAAGATGGGATGATAAATATGGGAATCTCTTGTAGAACATGTTTGGCAGGTTTAAACTCTAGTACACTCCCTTTGGGTGGTTCTTAACCGAAACTCCATGCTCGTGACTTGCAACAAACCCTTGATTCATGGTTGATCTGTTCTTGTATCCTTAATATCAGTGGAACTTGGGTGTTGGTAAGGTGTAAACCATCATCCACCAAAATGGATGATTGATATTAAGGATAACATGATCCATCCCATGACCTTTGTTTGGTGTGCTTTGCTTGATCCTTGAGTGTGATTGCTGCATCCATGCATTCATGCACCCATTTGCATCCACATCATCAACAATGAGAAAATTTTCAAGGAACATAAGAGGTCTATTTGCAAATTTTGCGACATGGAAAGACCAAGAAGGAATACAAAGAAGTACAGTTTCAGACAACCCGACTTGAAAGAGCTGAGGAATTTGACATCATATGTATTAGATCCCTTGGGTTTCAAGGCTCGCTTTGGGAAGCTTCTATCTATTCTGACTACTCAAGTGGACGAAGGATTGATGAGTGCATTGGTGCAGTTCTATGATCCCTTGTACCGTTGCTTCACATTTCCGGATTTTCAGCTTCTGCCCACGCTTGAGGAGTATGCCTATCTTGTGGGTATACCTATTCTAGACCAGTTGCCGTTCAGTGGCTCAGAGAGTGTTCCTACTTCTCAAGAGATAACTGATATGTTGCATATATATGAATCTCTGGTTGGTGCTCATATGACTACCAAAGGTGGAATTCAAGGTCTCCCTTCTGAGTTCCTCATTGCTCAAGCTACTATGTATGGGAAGGCCATGAGTGAGTACGCCTTTGAGGCTATATTTGTACTTCTCTTTTATGGGCTAGTGTTATTCCCCAACATCGACAAGTTTGTGGATGTGAACGCTATTAGGATTTTCTCTACTCTTAATCCCGTTTCGACTCTGTTGGGTGACACTTATTTTTCTTTGCGTATGAGGAATGCAAAGGGTGGTGGTACCATTGTGTGATGTTTGCCTCTATTGTACAAGTGGTTTATTTCGCACTTCCCACAGACGGTCGCCTTCAAGGAGAACAAAGGATGTCTACGGTGGTCCACGAGACTTATGTCTCTCACTAATGATGATATCTTTTGGTACAAACGTGTATATGATGGTGTGCAAATTATCGACTCTTGTGGTGAATTCTCCAATGTGCTTCTTCTTGGTACATGTGGTGGGATTAACTACAACCCTGTTTTGGCACGTCGTCAGCTTGGGTTCCCCCTAAAGGATAAACCTAATAACATTTTGTTAGAGGGTGTGTTCTTTCAGGAGGGTAAAGATCCCCAAGGCTTGAAGGGCAGGATGGTCCGTGCTTGGCGCAAGATCCATAGGAAGGGAAGGAAGGATATAGGTCCGAAGAACTGTATCGCTTTGGAACCCTATACGTCATGCCTTATGAGTATCCAAGACCTACACCTTTGGTTGTGGCTGGGCCTTCAACCCTCCCTAACCAATGAGTAGAGGAGTTGAGAGACGAAGACCATTCACGTGCCTGGATCCGTGAACGAGAGGAGTTGCTTCAGCAGATTAGAGAAAATGATGCTTTGATAGAGTTCCTCGAGCATCAAGTTATAGATGATCCTGATGATGCATTGACTTCTCTACTTCCTCAGTCTTCCAAGTTTTGGGAGAGGAAGTATGATCGACTCGCCAAAGAGAAGGCAGATATGGAGGCAGCCTACGAGAGGGAGGTGAAGAAGCTTCGTGCAACTTATCTTCCAGTCTCCAAAGCTTTAGATGATTGTTTCTAGGGTTCCATAGGATGTTCATTTTCCTTCTCTCTTGTATTGTATCTGGTTACCAAGACTGTATTTCTTTTTTGTAAAAATATTTCCAAATATTATTTGATGTGATATTTCCATATGTGATAAATGATTAATATTTCCAATATTTGCAAATAGGACTCTAAAGTTCCTCTGATATAAAAATTAAATCATATGCACAAGCATTGCATGCATCATGTGCATAAGTAGGTTTTGCTCCAGGCTTCTTGTTCTATGGTCTAACTCTGTGTTCTTCATTTATTTTGAAGACAAGCTGACTCACCGGTACTACACCCGAGACAACGCATCAAGACTAATGGATCATTTGGAGCAAGAAAACCGTGAACTCAAGGAGGAAGTTGCCAGATTGAATCCCCTAATGGAGTCATTCATGGCTGCCCAGAGCCAGTCGTCTCCGACACCTTCAACTCCTCCCCAGAGGACAGTCATCTCCAAGATTGCCTCATCAACCGTGCCTGCGGCCAACACTCACCTTGCACCAACAGCTATGCCAGCCGGGTTTCCGTGGGGGATGCCTCCCAACTTCATTCTTGAGGGTCCTGCACCCACCTTTGCTTCTCTGCCGGCATCTAGCCCGGTCCTTGCCGTTCCTCCTCCTATCGTGCATACTATGCCCAGAGTAGACGACACCATCTATCATTCTGAGCCGTCTGAGGGCCCAGATGTCTATGAAAAGATGGATGCTATGAATGATCAGTTTCTTGAGCTCCGTAAGGAATTGAAAACTCTCCGAGGAAAAGACCTTTTCGGCAAGTCTGATGCCGAACTCTGCTTGGTCCCAAATGTCAAAATCCTTGTAAAGTTCAAAGTGCCTGACTTTGAAAAATACAAGGGAAATACTTGCCCTCTCAGCCACCTGGTTATGTATGCCAGGAAAATGTCGACTCAGACCGATAATGATCAACTTCTCATTCACTACTTCCAGGATAGTTTGTTCGGTGCTGCCCTAAGATGGTATATGGGCTTGGACAGCGCGAACATCCGATCCTACAATGACCTTGGGGAGGCCTTCGTCAAGCAATATAAGTATAACATGGACATCGCTCCCGATAGGGATCAACTGAGAGCCATGTCCCAGAAAGACAAGGAAACTTTTAAAGAATACGCCCAAAGGTGGCGAGAGTTAGCAGCACAGATTGTGCCCTCACTTGAGGAGAAGGAAATGACCAAGATCTTTCTGAAGACCTTGAGTTCTTTTTATTACGAGCGGATGATTGCCAGCACTCCTTTTGACTTCACCGAGATGATGAATATGGGGATGCGTCTGGAAGAAGGAGTCAGGGAAGGGCGCCTGACTAGAGAAGAAGGCTCTTCTGTCAAACGGTATGGGACGTTTGGAAATAAGAAAGATGGCGAGGCACATGCTGTGACTTCCCATAATAAACCTAGAAGACCCTCAGTAAGGAGGAAGACCGTGCGCCCTGCCGGTAACTGAAATTCTGGCGTAGTCAGTATCCAGATGTTCTACTCCAAGTCATGACATCTGATCCAACATTGTTACTAATACAGCAAGACAGTTACACAAATTAAAACCAAGTCCTAATATGCACACATTCACAGATGTTATGATTTCTGCTACTATATCACCATAGACTGGAAGAATGCCCAGTACTGTCCATCTGTTACAGCATTACAGTTTGGTGGCCTTGTACTTGTATTTCCTAAAATTTAGGTTCACCAAGTTAACCTAATTTCCACATATTAGGGTACTAACTAATAGGCTATTTGTTAGGTTCATTAATTGTAGCTCAGTTGTTAGTTTCCTGGATTTTAGCTCAGCTGTTGAACTCCTGAAGAATAGCCTGAGTAAAATACTGAAACAAAAAAACTAACCATCCTACAATTTAGCATATGCTGTCAGGTATGAATGTCACAACAATCAGTTTGACATCCAGAACATAGACCATATGCTAAGTCTATTATTTTTCTGAACACAGACTGTATAAAATGATGTACTGTAAAAGACCAACCAGTCTATACTTTAGTATCAGCTTACAGTAATAAATGTCAAATCAACCAATTTGACATTTACACAATGAGCCTTGTGCCAGGTCTGTTAACCCCTTGATAAACAGACTGAAATAACTACTGAACCGAAGCAGAACAGCCAACCTGCCTATTATGCTGTCCATGATGAATATCATAACATCCTGTTTGACATTAAGCCAGTATGCTCTGTACCAGGTCTGTTATTCTCTTGATACACAGACTGAAATACATACAGAGTTATAACAGGCAGGATCATAACGTGTAGAAGGTAAAAATACAAGTAATTGTTAACCCAGTTCGGTCCAACATAACCTACTCTGGGGGCATACCAAGCCAGGAAGAAGATCCACTATCAGCAGTATTAATTCAGAGTTAAACTCCCCCGTTTACAACTCTTCACTTAATCCCTACCCAATGCAATCTATACCTAGGAACTCCTAGATAGAAACCACCAGTTTCCATTCCTATCACAACAATTACAATGTAATGCGTACCATCTTGAACTTGCTTCACAGCTTAGTGCAAGACCATAACAACTCTTACCTACAGTCTTTGAGTTACAAATAATCTCAGCTTTGAGTACTGAGAAACACATGGTAACCTTCCCACAGGTTGGGAGGTTTACCTCACACACACCCCTAATTTGACATTATTTGAGGCACACTAAAACCTAGGTTACAATATGTTATTTATAACCTAAGCACCCAACTGGAGTTGGGCCTTCAGAAATCACAGCAAACTTCTTCTTTGCTGTTACAAAGTCAACAGAAAACTTCTGCTACAATCAAGGTCTTCAATCTTTTAGTTCCTAAAATATCTCCATATATATCTCCATATTTAGAAACTGTATATTCTGATTGAGTCTTTAAGACCTCCACAAAGAAGTTAGGATATTCACCAAATATCCTAACTAATCCCAGAATATTAAATTAGCTAGCACGTGCCAGATTTATACACATGTGCGATGTCACAGTCACGATGTCGTGACATCGTACATGACATGTTGGTCCAGATGTTGAACTTCTTCAACCCAACATATTAAAACAACAGAGGTGATTACATTATTTGTTTTATAAAATTAATGCGAATCCTAAGATACTAAAAGTAACCAGCATCGGGTGGCTCACATAGCACCTGTTTTCAGAGATAATCAGCAATATCAGCGTCACAACAATAATCAGCAACAACAACATCCGCAATATCAACAACAACCGCACCGCCCTCAACAGCAGGCCTACCAGCCTCGAAACAATAATTAAGCCAGTACAAGCTATGAGAGGAAGAGGGTCACCTTCGATCCTAATCCCATGACCTATGCTGAATTGTATCCCTCTTTGATAGAGAGGAAATTGATTACTCCACGAGACCCACCAGCTATACCTACCAACCCTCAGTGGTGGTATAAGCCTGAGCTACACTGTGTTTATCATTCAGGTGCTCTCGGACATGACGTGGAAAACTGCTACCCACTGAAGACCAAGGTTCAAGACCTTGTGAGATGTGGTATTCTGTGTTTCGAGGATGTAGGTCCTAATGTGAAGAAGAACCCATTGCCCGAACATGGGAAATCCTCTGTCAACATGGTCCAAGGCTGCCCTGGTAAATACAAAGTCAAATATGTCAGCCATATTCGACAATCTCTGGTCGAGATGCACAGACTGTTGTGTGAGTACAGTCATTACGAGCATGACCACGACAGATGTCGAGTTTGCACTGTCAATCAGAGAGAATATCGCCAAGTCCGCAAAGACATTAAAGAAATGCTGGATTAAGGAGTCATTGAGATACTTTAGAATTGAAATGTTGATGAGAATGATGATGAAGTCAATGTAATATCTCCGGTATTTCGGATCCCTGAGCCTATTGTCATTCGGTATGATGGCAGCAAGCAAAAGGCTTCTCCTTCTTTGATCATTAAACCAGCTGGCCCTGTGCCACACTCTTCTGAGAAGGCGGTCCCCTATCGCTACAATGTTGTGGCATTAGAGGATGGAAAGGAGGTTCCCCTGCCCTCTACATCTGTTGTTAATATTGCCGACGTCAGCGGCCTGACCCGTAGCGGTCGTGTTTTCTCGGCTCCACCGAAACCCCAAGCTGATGTTCGAAGGACTGATGTTGCTGATTATGCTGAACGCCCGATTGGGACTGTTGTGAATGCTCCGAATCCGGAACTTGTTGCCGCTAAACCTGCCTCTGTTGTAAACACTCTTGTCTCTATTGGCCAGAATGGCAATGCGAGGGAAGACTGTGATGAGATGCTGAGGCTCATCAAAAGGAGTGAGTACAACGTTGTAGACCAGCTTCTACAGACGCCATAGAAGATCTTTATATTATCCTTGTTGATGAATTCAGAACCACATCGAGAAGCTCTGCAGAAGGTGTTGGATGTGGCGTATGTAGATCATGACGTCACAATAGAGCAATTTGACAGTATTGTTGCAAACATCACCGCTTGTAACAATTTGAGTTTTTGTGATGCTGATCTCCCTGAGGAGGGAAGAGACCACAATCTGGCACTACACATCTCCATGAGCTGCAAGGATGATGTCATGTCCAATGTGTTGGTGGATACTGGGTCATCGCTGAATGTGTTGCCAAAGTCCACTCGTGCTAAATTGTCATATCAGGGGCCTCCCATGAGGCAGAGTGGAGTAGTGGTTAAAGCTTTCGATGGGTCCCGTAAAACTATGATTGGAGAGGTTGAGCTCCCAGTCAAAATTGGACCGAGTGATTTCCAGATCACCTTCCAGGTCATGGATATTCACCCACCGTATAGTTGTCTGTTGGGCAGACCATCGATTCACGAGGTAGGCGCCGTGACATCCACCTTACACCAGAAACTGAAGTTTGTCAAAAACAAGAAGCTGGTGGTGGTAGGGGGGAAAAGGCTCTCCTGATTAGCCATTTGTCTTCCTTTTCTTACATAGATACTTAGGATGAAGTTGGAACTCCGTTCCAAGCTTTATCTATTGCTGAGCCTACTAAGAAAGGAACTTCTTCATTTGCGTCCTATAAAGATGCTAAGTTGGCCATTGAGAATGGCACAACTACCGGTTTGGGGAAAATGATCAAGCTGGAAGATAACAAATCCCGGGTTGGCATAGGGTATTCTTCTGGCATTTTCGACAAGCATGGGCTGTTCAAGAGTGGTGGATTCATCCACAGTGTTCGAGATGAGGAAGTTGCTGCTATTGTGGAAGAGAAGGCAGAGGAAGATTCTGGAAACTTTGTCATCCCTGGAGGGGTCTGCAATAATTGGGTCGTTGTTGATGTTCCAACAGTTATCCATAAGTCAAAGTAATGTTCATTGTGTTTAAAAAACCCTTCTCCCATGCCTAAAGGAGGAGTGATGACATTGTTGGCTCACAAATACAATGATATTTTCATTCAATAAATTCATGTTAAATGTTTGTTTTTCCAATTATTTTCCTTTTTCGCTTTTGCATGAAATTGGTGATCACATAAAACCCTAAAAATAAGAATAAAATCAATCTTTTCATCTGCATAATGATTTACCTTGTTTGAATTCTAAAATCCCTTTATATCCAAAATCATTATGCAGGTTGATCAAACCCATTGAACATAATGATCCAACACCATCTCCCAACTTTGAGTTCCCTGTATTTGAGGCGGAAGAAGATGATGTTGAAGAGATTCCTGATGATATTTCCCGTCTACTTGAGCATGAAGAGAAGATCATTCAGCCGCATCTTGAGAATCTGGAAACAGTCAACTTGGGGTCTGAAGATTGTGTGCGAGAAGTGATGATTGGGGCACTCCTGGAAGAATCTGTTAAGAAGGGGTTGATTGAGTTGCTACGAGAATACATCGACGTCTTTTCCTGGTCATATGAAGACATGCTTGGTCTGGATACTGATATCGTGCAACATTTCCTACCTTTGAAGCCTGAGTGCATACCTGTAAAGCAGAAACTCAGAAGGACTCATCCTTATATGGCAGTGAAGATCAAAGAGGAAGTTCAGAAGCAAATTGATGCGGGGTTTCTGGTGACTTCTGCATATCCTCAATGGGTGGCCAATATTGTGCCCGTGCCTAAGAAAGATGGAAAATTCCGAATGTCTGTGGACTATCGAGACTTGAATAAATCTAGTCCGAAAGATGATTTCCCTCTACCACATATTCATATGTTGGTAGATAATACAGCTAAATTCAATGTCTTCTCGTTTATGGATGGATTTTCCGGATATAATCAGATTAAAATGGAACCCGAGGATATGGAGAGACAACATTCATCACACCTTAGGGAACATTCTGTTATCGAGTGATGCCCTTCGGTTTGAAGAACGTCGGAGCCACATATCAACGAGCTATGACTACCTTGTTTCATGATATGATGCACAAGGAGATCGAGGTATATGTTGATGATATGATTGCAAAGTCAAGAACGGAAGTTAAACATGTAGAACACTTGTTGAAGCTTTTTCAGCGTTTGAGGAAGTATAAGCTTCGTATGAATCCTAACAAGTGTACATTTGAAGTCCGTTCCGGTAAGTTATTGGGCTTTATTGTCAGCGAAAGAGGTATTAAGGTTGATCCCGTAAAGGTCAAAGCAATACAAGAGATGCCTGCGCCCAAAACCAAAAAGTAAGTCCGAGGTTTTCTTGGCCGCTTGAATTATATTTCCAGATTCATATCCCACATGACTGCCACATTTGCACCGATATTCAAGCTCCTCCGGAAAGATCAGTCTCATGATTGGACCGAGGATTTCCAAAAGGCCTTTGACAGTATTAAAGAGTATTTGTCTGAGCCCCCGCTTCTGTCTCCACCTGGGAAAGGGAGACCATTGATTATGTATATGACAGTTCTTGACGACTCAATGGGTTGTGTCCTTGGTCAGCAAGATGAATCGGGAACAAAAGAATATGCTATATACTACCTGAGTAAGAAGTTCACCGAGTGCGAGTCTCGATACTCGATGCTTGAGAAAACATGTTGTGCTTTGACTTGGGCTGCTAAGCGCTTACGCCAGTATATGTTAAATCATACGACTTGGTTGATATCCAAAATGGATTCAATCAAAAATATCTGTGAGAAGCCTGCTTTAACTGGGAGGATTGCCCGTTGGCAGATTTTGCTGTCTGAGTATGATATTAAGTATCGAGCTTAGAAGGCTATAAAAGGTAGTATCTTGGCTGACCACTTGGCACATCAACCAATTGAGGATTATCAGTCAGTTCAATATGACTTCCTAGATGAGGAGATTCTGTATTTGAAAATGAAAGATTGCGATGAGCCTACGCTCGATGAAGGGCCAGAACCTGGTTCCCGATGGAGCATGGTGTTTGATGGCGCTGTGAATCAATATGGAAATGGTATTGGGCAGTGATTATTACTCCTCAGGGCACACATTTTCCTTTTACAGCAAGGCTAACTTTCAAATGCACGAATAATATGGCGGAGTATGAGGCCATGTATTATGGGATTGGAAGACTGTATTGATCTTAGGATCAAGCCTCTTGATGTTTACGGTGATTCGGCCCTTGTTGTTAATCAGATTACAGGTGAATGGGAGACGAATCATCCTGGCCTCATCCCATATAGAGATTATGCGAGGAGGATTTCAACGTTCTTTACTGAAGTTGACTTCCATCATATTCCTCGAGATGAGAATCGGATGGCAGATGCCCTTGCTACACTTGCTTCGATGATTGTGGTTAGACTCTGGAATGAAGTTCCCAATATCACTATGAAGCGCTTGGACAGACCAGCTCATGTATTTGCAGTAGAGGAGGTGCAAGATGACAAGCCATGGTATTATGATATCAAGTGTTTTCTTCAGAGCCAGATTTACCCGCCTAGGGCATCTGTGAAAAATAGAAAGACTTTGAGAAGATTATCAAGCAGTTTCTACCTCAATGGCGATGTGCTTTACAAGAGAAATTTTGACATGGTGCTACTCAGATGCATGGATAGACACGAAGCAGACCTGTTAATGACTGAGGTCCATGAGGGTTCATTTGGTACTCATTCCAATGGACATGCCATGGCTAGAAAGATGTTGAGAGCAGGCTATTATTGGCTGACAATGGAGTCTGACTGCTGCAAATATGTGAAGAAATGCCACAAGTGTAAGATTTATGCGGATAAGATTCATATTCCCCCGACACTTTTGAATGTGATTTCATCACCATGGCCTTTCTCTATGTGGGGAATTGACATGATTGGCATGATAGAACTGAAAGCGTCCAACGGTCACAGATTTATTCTCGTAGCAATTGATTACTTCACCAAGTGGGTTGAAGTGGCATCGTATGCAAATGTGACCAGGCAGATGGTCGTGAAGTTCATTATGAATCAACTCATATGCCGTTATGGTGTGCCAGATAAGATCATTACTGACAATGGATCTAACTTGAACAACAAGATGATGAAAGAGATGTGTAGCGAGTTCAAGATCGCACATCATAATTCTTCTCCTTATAGGCCCAAGATGAATGGGGCTGTTGAAGCTGCTAATAAGAATATCAAGAAGATCATCCAGAAGATGGTTGTTACGTACAAAGATTGGCATGAGATGCTGCCATTTGCCTTGCATGGCTATCGTACATCTGTCCGCACTTCAACAGGGGTGACCCATTTCTCTCTTGTTTACAAATGGAGGGTGTGCTCCCAGTAGAGGTGGAGATCCCATCAATGATAGTCTTGATGGAAGCCAAGTTGACCGATGTTGAATGGGTTCAGAGTCGTTATGACCAACTGAATTTGATAGAAGAGAAAAGATTGACTGCCATGTGCCATGGTCAGTTATATCAGCAAAGGATGAAGAAATCCTTTCATAAGAAGGTCAAGCCTCGTGTGTTCCGAGAAGGTGACCTTGTGCTCAAGAAAGTTTTGTCTTTCGCGCCTGATTCCAGGGGCAAGTGGACTCCAAACTATGAAGGTCCATATGTTGTTAAGAGAGCCTTTTCAGGCAGTGCTTTTATACTTACAACTATGGATGGGGAGGATTTCACTCGTCCTGTGAATTCAGATGCAGTCAAGAAATACTTCTTTTAAAAATAAAAATAGAATAGCTCGCTAAGTTGAAAACCCGAAAGGGCGGCTTAGGCAAAAATGAGCGTCTCGGTGGATTGAAAACCCGAAAGGGCGATCCAGGCAAAAGTTAGAGACATAAAAATTAATATATATCCTGCTAGATTGAATACCTCACCTTGGGGAAATCTAGGCAAAAATTAGGGATTTGGCAAGTAACTACATCTTGACAAACTTTGTTCAACAAGCTGTCATCTGTCAAAGATTCTCGCTCAGTCATCGTCAACTGAAGCTTCAAGTACATCGGATTCAGAGTTGGTGGAGAATGGTCATTATGTTCAATGTAGCCCTTTTCCAATATATATCTCCAATTTCAAATTTTGTAAAGATCTATGGAGTCTTGCCATTTGCGGACTACCATTCCATCAAATATATTTGAGCCTTTATCCAAATCTTTGCACTCTTAATTGTTTCTATTCAACAAATGTTTTGCATGTTGTAATTGAGAAATATCATTGTTTTAAATAAATAAAAGTTTCATAATTTGTTTTTAAACAAAGTGAACATTCACGATGGCAAAAGGATACTTGGGATGTCTTCAGTGCTCTCCCAAAGATGGTATGATTTCCAAAAGGGTAAGACATTTGTTCATATTCCCAGCATACTTGTATTCTCTTCATTTGCCTTTCAGGTTGTTTCCCCCGTTGGCACAGAAGAAAGTTGTACCTCCACCAAATCCCAGGAGATTTGGGAGTTCTGGGTATGATCTCAATCTTCTAGATCCACGTTGAGTCTAGATTTAGCATTCGTGTTATCAATTATATGGTTGTCATCCCTTATGTGGATTGACCTAAAATCCCTTATAGATTGATAAACTGAATATGCTAGTCTTTCTGAAGGAGTTGGTATTCCCTCACTTCAAGTGAGAAATTCCCCTCAGGGTGAGCAGGAAATCCTTGACATAAGTGGAGTTTTCATCAAACTTTGTAGCTTCTCCTCTGTGGACCTGTCTACTTTTTGACGTCCAGCAATTTTGCTTCCCGACCATCCTCGGCAGGGTTAATCCCACTCTTACTCACCAGTATGGTCACCATCAGGGTATCTCCAGCATTTTCTTGGTCAGAGTCTGTTTGTGGTTTCCTCCCAAGCAGAGTGGTTGATGAAGATGTTTATCTTTCCTTCAGCGGAGTAATGTCCCTTCCTCCTCCGCAGATGTGATTTCTTCAGTAGAGCAAAATATATGATGACACGGGAACCTTCTGATTGGTGGTTGTTCCCCACAGAGTTCCATCTTCCCCTCTGATAATGTTCCCCAGTAAAGTTGATTCTACGGCGGATTTTATCTGTGTGCCGATCCTATCCCGAGGTGGAATGACTGATTCTCCCTACCCTGCAGAGATCTTTGTTTCCTCGTATCTCTTGCCCCCATCAGATTGGATGTCCTCCAGTGGGCCTGGCTTTCTCTCTTGAGATGTAGTACCAGATGTTTGTCCATTGATTTTTGGACCTGTTTGTGTTAGATATGGTCCATTGATGTTTGTCCATATATGCATATTTTTTAACAAGAAAATATGGTTTCCTCCCGACCATATATGCATATTTTTTAACATTCAAATATTCATGTCGCATTATTTGCCATACATACCTTTGTTTGTTGTCTCCTGCTATTTGGTGATACATATTTCTCCATGCAGATGTTTATGTCTGATCTCCCCATGTAGAGTCAGCCCCATAAGCAGAAAGTGTTTATCCTTTCCTCCATATTCCCCACTAAGCTATGTCCTCGTGGATGATTGTTGTTTCTGTTTCCTCCCAACACATATATTGGGATGGAGTCTCCCCTAAGTTATATCCTCATAGGGATGAGTCTTGTTTCATTGTGTCTCTCTAGTTTGTTCCTAGATTGGCTTCTTGTGATTTTCCATGCACTTCCCCGTAGTTTAGATGAATGATTGCTCAGTAACCAGTAATTGTCCATCTTTTCCCCGACGGAGTCTGTGGTTTGCTACCCTCATACCGATAGTTGTAAACCCCATTTTATCCCCTTACAGAGTTAACCTTGTTTTTGTTCATCCTAAGCGATGACGGTTACTCTTCTGTGGTTTTCTACCCAGTATCCGGTAGATGTAATCCCCTCTGTGACATTTATCTTTATCCAATATTCGGTATTGATAGTCCTTCACCTTTTGAGTATATCTCCCGGATCATTACCTTTGTCAATGTATCCCCAGCGGGTCATCTTTCATTTACCTTTTGTTGGTAATGATCGTTTCTCCATTTGATTGGTCATCATTTTATACTCAATATTCGGTATCCCGATGCCCTTTTCTTTCGGTCGATTTATCCTTTATTAACCCAGTAAACGGTTGTGGATAATCTTCCATGCGAGTATGTTATCTACATTCTGACGGTAATAGATAATATATCTCATGCGCTCTTTGGTTGAAGTTTTTGTTCTTCCCCAGTCGAGCAAGATTCGTATCCCCTTTGCGGAATGGAATGCCCATCCTATAGTTAGTTTGCTTTTTAGCCCTCCTTTCGGGTGATGAGTGTTTTGGAAGTATTCCCCAATTCACGCTTGGTCAGTCACCTATTATATGCCCAGTAACCGGTATCCCTGGTGTTCCTTCCCTTCTGCTCCCTATTATGACTTTTTGTCCCCTGTGGACTCAGATTTCCTGAGTTGAAATATACCTTTTTAGGTCTTCCTCAGATGATTGTGGATGTTTGATATCTCTCACCCTCATACCGGTATTAGATATTCATTCTCCCGAGCATGTTGTTCTCTCACCCTCATACCGATGTTTTGATCACATGTCTCCTTGAGCTTATTACCCAGTAACTGGTAATACCTCATCCTGTTGTTTCCTCAAATGAGTCCTGTTTGGACATTCCCCAGTGAAGTTCCTTAGTGGATTTTCCCCATCTGAGTCCGGATTTTCATCCGAAGTATCCTTTATGGATAATTTTTGCTGTGTTGGCATATTCCCCAATACATGCATCTTTGAGTCAGCTCGAGTCCTTCCATTGATTTATTTTCATGGAATTCCTCTCGTGTCTCAGCAAGTTCTAAGTCGTGACCTGCTCACGCATTTTATTCCCTTTCTTATCCCCGTAAAAATCCCCAGAGTCTCTGTCCCATTTATGGGTGTACTACTCATATGGATTGTCAGTTTCTCCTGATTTCTTTTCTCTTCGTGGACACATATCTCCACAGAGTATTACCTTTTGCATACATACATATGCATTATGAGGTCTCTTAGGGACCAAAATTCGTCTCTTTGTTATTATTTAGGCCATTCTACCTCGTCGAGACGAAGATTTTAACCTTCACTTCTCTGGCTAGAATGACCTTAGATAGGGGCATTTGTAAGACCCCAATTTTGACCTTAAGATCCCTCATGGCATCATGACATCGCATTTACATTGCCTCAAGGATCATAAGCATCTTGGCTCCTTATCTTTGGGTGGGATCCCTTGTGAGTTGGTTTGAGATCACCAAGCATACTTGAATTGTATATTATTTCTTTTCTCACTTTATTTACTAACCAAAAGCACAAAAATATGTCACTAACATCTCTTGTTTGTAGCTTGAGCAGTCACAAGGTCTAAAGCTTCTAGGAGATCCTATGTGCATTGATATGGTCAAGAGCAGATGAAAGAAAGCATGGCAATGGTTCCCAAATCTCTCATCCATCAAATATGCCTCCCAAGTATCTCAATTCATCATTTTGATCAAAGCAAATCAAAGGGTTTGAGGCTTGTTTCACAAGGAAGCCCTAATTCATTTGTTCATCAATTATGCCTTGCTCATGAAGCAACCTCAACCTATGGTCAAATACAATCAAGGGAAGTTCTTTCATTCATCATTTCATGCATATTTGAACTTAATTTAGTGTCCTCAATCATCAATTCATCAAAATATGAGGTGTGGAGTTGAGAAGTTGATCAGTCAATTCATCTGACTATTTTGAAATACACTGAGACCTAACTTTTGATGTGTTTGTCAAATGGAGATGACCCCAATAGAAACAATGTTCTTAAGGACTATATGAACAACTTTCATGTTCATCAAAAAATATTTTGAAGCTTGGAAGGTCATCATCCATTCCAAAACATTATAGGTCATTTTGGCTGAAACCCTAATTTTAGGTCAACTTCCCAAGGACATAACTCCTTCTTTTTTCATGATTTTGAAGTGAGATCAAATTAATTGGAAAGCTTAAGATGTCTACTTCAAATATTATGTTGGGAAAAATTTCAAAATCTGAAAAGAAACACGTGTGATAATGCAAAACATTATAGGTCACTTTGGACCAAGTGCATTGAAATGTGAAAAAGTCCAACTTCAAGTGCCCATAACTTCTTCATCAAAAATCAAAATGATGCAAAATTTAAGTCCAAATTGTTTATCTTAAAAAGATATACAACTTTGGTGTTGAAGATTTTGTCATTTGGAGCTTGTATCATTGAGACAGAAGGGCTTGAACTTTGGCCAATTTTGAAAATCTCACATATGCATGTTTTGCACCCTACACTTAATGTCCAATTTTCATCAATTTCCAAGGCCCAAATGGAGTTTTGATCAACATAACAAATGATCCTTATGCAATAAGCTTTCCAACCATTACTCAGAAGGTGGTGTTCCTATTTTTAACATGGCATTTTCGAAGGCTGGAACCTAATAGTGCATTTTTTTTAAAAATCATTTAAATTGCCTTGCATGAGCTGCTACTACTAAATCTGCACATCCATTTTGCTTTCATCATGCATTATCCTTCAATTCCAGTTGGAATTGGGCCCTTCATGCGCCTGTACAGGCCCATGCATGGAGGCCCTTTCCATTCATGCAAGGATTTTGATCATGCATTTCAGCTTGCTTCTCCTATAAATACAAGGCCAACGCTCTTCATTTCTTCAACCTTAAGGCGCCCCAATTGCTGCAAAACTGAAATCCCAGCCATCACTAAAGGAACTAACTCTCTTTTCTTCAAATTTTTCAGATCTGAACTTTGATTTCATTGATCAATTTTTAGATCTTAAAGTTCTTAAACCTTCATCTCCTTGATCTATAGTGTCAACTGTAAGCATTAGCATCTAAGGATTGTGACTCAAAGCCTTGCAAATCAAAGGTTCATACCAACTGTTATTTTCTTCGAATCACCTTACATAGTGCTTGATTTTCATTGTTGTTGTGTGATCTAAAGTCCTCTGCATAGAGGCAACATTGCCATGCTTTTAATTTTTGAAAATCATGAAGTTCATATGAACACCACAGATCTTCCACTTCTGATTTCTCTCAATATAGAGATCTAGAATGGATTTGAGTGGTACAGGGGTGATGTACATCACCCCAGCTCTCGATTGATGCCTGGATTGTGCCTTTTGGTTACCTTTTTCATCTCTGCAATTTTTGACTTGGCCGGAGAAGACGGTGGCGCTGGCCACCGTCTGGTCTCCAGATTTAATCAGAACCGTCCATTCATGTTTCCAGATTCAATCTCATGCGTCCTTTGTTATGACTTTGTTAATGGCCATGTGTTACTCAATTGACCAAGGCATATGGTGAACGCGCGCTTCTCAGCCGTGTGATGATCCACGTCAATTAATGAATCTTCATCCAACGCTCCGTGTTTTTCCATAATTTCTATTTTCTGATTTTATTTTCATTTTATTATTTTAATTCTATTTCATTTTGAAAATTCATATCTCTCTCATTATTGGTCCAAAAATTATGGGACCAATTTCATTCTTCTCCTTTTAATTTCTACTTTCTAAAAATGATTTTTAATATTTTTTATTTTATTATTTGATATTTTTTAGTAATTTTCTCTTTTCTGGTTATTTTTAATTCATTTAAAATAGTTTTTGATATTCAAAAAATACAAAAATATTTTTCCAACCTCTTTGAATGATGATAGATCTATGAAAAATATTCTCATCAATTTATTAATTGATTTGAGATTTATTTGAGATTTTAGTTCAATTAAGTTATTTTTATGCATTTTTAATTGATTGAAAATAGTTTCTGACTTCTAAAAATGCTGAAATTTTTTGTCAAACTTTGTTTGACCTTGTTGAACTTGGGATAATTTACTTGGACTTTTCAAAGTTGATTTGAAGTAAGTTTGAAGTTTGACTTTCCTTTATTATTTTCATTCAAGTTTTATTTTAATATTAAAAAATGCCAAAAATATTTTATTTGTTTCTTGACTTCTAATCTTCATTTTGCTTTTGTTTTCTATTGTTTGACCTTGATCTTCTCTATCTTTGGTCAATACTTGTTGATTATCTCATACCATTTCTATTAATGCACTTTAATTCTTCATCATCATCTTCTTCTTCTTAATTTTCTTTTTGATCAATGAGTTAAAGATTGGTGGTTAGCATTGATACATGGAGGTTTAATCTTCCTTGATTCAAATCTAATTCATCTTGATCATGGATCAAGTGAATGGCTTTGCATTAAGGATAAGTTGCTTCCTAAATCATGCAAAGAACCTAAATCAATACAAGATCATTTCTCATTTTCTTTTTGGCATGGCAAGTTATTGGAGTTTGATTCACTAATCAAGACCTCTAACTTGTGTTGTTGCCCACATTATTATTGACCGGCCTCAGATAGTTGTGACTTCTATATAAGTCCAATTTGGATTGCTTAACATAGCGCTAAATTGGCTTATGGCAAACTAACTCTAACACTAACCATTAACCATTAACATTTAATTCTTGCTCTTTACATTTATGCAATTTACAATTCTTGTACACATTATTCATTTGTTTTGCTCTTTGCTCACTTGAGCACATGTTTATGTTAATGCAATTTGTCTTTTGCTCACTTGAACACATAATTATGTATATATTATTGTGCTTGTGTTTTGTTTTGATTGTTGTGGACCAAATGCAAAGTGGACAAACGGACTTAGTTTCTAGGACATTCCCTATGCAAATTAGAGTAAAGGACCTTAATGTTGAAGATGGATTAGAAGGACCAAACCTCTAAACTCACTCTTGTTCATTCTTGATTTACTTCATGGAGCCTTTTGATGTGTGTGATTTTGTGCTAGGGGATCCTATTTGAGCCAAATTGAAGAACCATTGCCATGTTCATCCAATGTGAAAGATACAAGAAACATTTGGGGATCTTCTATGAGCTTGTTTGATTATGTTGATTGCTTGAGCTTACACTTATTTTGCTTGCATATTCCAGAGGATGCGAGCTACTTGGATCATCAATATGATCTCAAGAGAGGAACTCCATTTGTGGTCTTGTTTCTTACCCTTCATCTCTTGTATGATTAGGACTTTAGCCATTCTTCTTCTTCCCTCCACTCTAACCCAAGCCAAAACTTTTTGTGCAAACATTTAACACTTTTTTTCAAACATTAGAAACCTAAGCCTTATGCTTTTGATTTTCAAACTTTCTTTTCATAACACTTATTTTGAATTGAATCTTTAAGTAACTTTGACCATACTTTGTAAATAATTTTCATTGGTAAATATAACTCATTCAAATGTTTTTATGGTTTCAATGGCCATTTCCTTATCAAAACTTTTTCATAACCTTTAGCTATCAGGTTTGAGTTATCCTTGAGGTAAATGTAATACTCACCTATATCCTTAGTGATGGACAATGGGTCTTCCATGCTTATTATAGGGTTAACCCCTCACTAGCATGTGGAAGTTATCCTCACATGGTGGATTTGTGTTTTTAGGTTGAGTTTTCTCCCTTGGATAACAAAAGACCTTAAGGTTGTTGGACCAATCAATTCACCAACTCATTTTGAGATTTTTACCCCGAACTACGAGGTTTTGATCCTAATCTTCTTTAAGATGGTACGTAGGCAATGGGTTTATCCATCCAAACACAAAAATTGTAAATAACTTGAATATTCTTTTCTCATCTCTTCAATCATGTTTGCACAAACAAAATTTTTCACAAAATACCAACCTTACAACAACTGTGAAAAGGGCTCCCTATGAGTGCCTAGGATGTTTTGGGTGCTTAAAACCTTCCCATTGCATAACCAACCCCCTTACCCCGATCTCTGACATTTTTACTAGTTTTTGATTCGATAAAACTTTTAGGTTTTTGTTCGCTTTCTAACCATTCTTTTGGATAAATAGAAGTGCGGTGCCGACTCGACTTGTATGGTTTGCCTTGGATTTAGTCAATATCTCTAATGGTAACGAATACCCCGCTACATAGTGGTATAACATGTATTTGGTGCATGATGGCTAATATTGGCGGTGTACATTGACTATGGTGGTGGGTCATTGTGCATGATGTTGTTGTTACGTGTATAATATGTTGCATGCATTCATATTAGTGTCTTTGGTCCTAGGAGGTGGGGATCGAAGCGGTGACCTGAATGTTCATGTTTTGATACCATATGCATTTAGTCGAGTTGTTGAGTCTCATTGCATTGTACATTGATTGCATTGTTATTGTGTTGGATGGTTGATTATGTTGTTATCATGACAGATGGTTGTTATGTTATTGTTATGTTAGATGGTTGTTATGTTGTTATCCTGTTTTGATAGTTGTTGTGTTGTTGTTTCGTATGGATAGTTGTGATGTTGCCATTATGTGTGGATAGTTGTTGTATGGTGATCAATCACCATTTCTGTTGTAATTATAATCATGTTAACAGGTGAAAGCAGGAAAGTTAGGTACATTTTGCATACAATTTCAGTGGTTTTGACACCTTCTTCTTCCATTAGCATCATTTAATCTTTTCACTATGTTTCAATAGTTTATTTCGAGTTTTCTGCATTTTATGCTTTGATTGTCTATTTTTGAATTTCTTGAGGTCCAAGTAGAAGACCCAAAAGCCTCAGTGCGAGAAAGTAGTGGAATCCGGTGTTTCGGGAAGAAAATTGCCAAGCTACATGAGGCCTGCCACGGCCACCCGTGTCACCTCAAATGGGTCGTGGCAGGATCATGGCCTACAAGTGACGGAGAATGGAACGACCAGTGGTGCAACACGGGCACCCGTGTCAGCTGACACAGCCTGTGTCAGCTTACCTAAACTTGGAAGAGAAAAATTGGAACAACCAGTGGCGCAACACAGGGTCCGTGTCAGCTTTCCTGAACTTGAAAGAAAGAATTAGAAAAACTCAGTGTTGAAACACAGCCAGCTGTGTCTGCTGACACAGGCTATGTTGGACCAGTGCTGACATGGGTTGTGTTGGCACTGGCCGTGTCAGCTGACACGGGCTTGTGTTTTTCTCAAGTCTTGAGCAGAAAGGGCATTATGGGGATTTCCGACCAATGCTAAGGGTTTTTCGCTATTTTAGAAGAGTTTCTACAAGGAATTTGGAGATTTTTGGCCAAGAGTGAATAGAGCACAGAGAATTGTCACACGATCAAGAATTAGAGAGATCGCGGAATTCGGAGAGCGGAAGATTTTCATGAGCGGAAGCAATTGAAGATCCAAGTCATCCAATTACTTGTAATGTCTAATTTTTATCTTGAGTTTGAGTTTGCGATTGCAATGACAATATTGGTTTTATAATCACGGTAATCTTTTGATGTGTGTAAAGCTTTCTCTTTTTGAATAATTGAGATTGATGTATGATTATTGGTTAGGCTTGGTCGCCATTGGTGAGGTTTTCTTGAGATTACTCTACAGTATATATCACCTAGGACTAGGGATACCCTGTATGAACCAGATGATTCTTGATATAATAAGGCTTAATTTCACCGGTAAATTTCTATGGACATAGAGATTAGGGTTGAATGATTGAAGGTTTTCTCACCAATTCCTTAAGAGAGAATACCCTTGGGAACTGGTAGTAATTAATTGATATTTGTTGATGCAATAGTATCACAGAGTTATTACAGGGATAAATTATACACCTTCCCTGGCATGTTCTTTTTCCTTGAAACCCTTGTTTTACAGTTTATTTATTTTATTTTCTCTTATTTTAAACCCTAGTTTTTGTTTAATTGAACAATTATTTGAACTCGATATTAACACACAATCCTTGAGATCGATATTCGGGGAAGTTCCCCTTTATTACTACAAAAGGCAAAATAGTACACTTGCTATTTTTTCGATCATGTGGATTATGGGGAATTGTGTTGTGGAATGGGTGATGTGCATGTGATAATTTGATGCTTACTTATTATCATGCTTTCCTTTAGATAATTATATCTCACCCCTTCTATTTGAATGTTTCCTCCACGTGGGTAATATGCATATACTCCATAGTAGGAGCTCATACGTGAATGGAAGATGAAGTCTTTCGTTTTATTTTAGTGTCGGTGTATGCTCTGATGTGTAACACTGGGAATTTGGAACGATGTATCTTTCATTATGTTTTAACATTCCTTATAATGACATGTTATGTTGATGTTCGATATGTGAGTTAACGGTTTGTTATTGTTGTTCCGCTGCTATTTATTAAAAATTAAAATTCAGACATGTAGTTATTACTACTATTTTTATAAATGTCAAGTGTTACAGGTCTTTTCGATTAAGGTTGATTGTATGTTGCAGTTTAGCATCCTAAATTGCATGTTGAATTTTTTTACTCTGATAAATGTTTCAAATTTATGCGGGGAAAATTTAGGGTGTTTCAGTAGTCGTTGCAACATATTATGAAAGATGGTGTAAAAGACCACTTCAATAGTTTTTTCTTAGGATTATGTTTTGCTGAACTTTTAAGTCATCTAGTTATGTTCAATAAGAATAGAGGCTCTGATATTGTAACACCTGGGTTGAGATTTTTATCTGGATTATTTTCTATGTTTTGATACTAATTTGGAATTGATATCATTACGATATTGTTATGTTTGAAATTCAAGTATTGTTCATGAATAAAATTTTAAGTGCTTATGTGTGATGTGACACCCCCGTTCTATATTTTTACATTCCATAATATTATGTATATTAAATATAAAGAAAATTTTTTATTGGGGTTTAGGATGTTATATAGTTTGTATCAGAGTAGGTCGGTTGATCTGACATTGTGTGTTATTAGTCTTTTATGCCCTTGTGTACAACATATGTGTGTGTAACAGTGTTAGTATTATATTCCCTAAAGCGTTATTTACTTTAGTGTTTACAACTAGTTTTTATGTTTGTTGTGATGCAAGAAATGGTTACTTTTAATTTACTCAAGATTTTCACGGTGCTCAAGATGCATGAGTTGATGAATCCCATGGATTGGGGAAATTTTAGAAGAATACCTCGTCTACATTTAAGGAAAGGTATGATTTGAAAGTTGCTTAGATTTGAATCCATGAGGTTAAGCAAAATTTAAGGTTAATTATATGTAAGGATGCTCATAAGGTATCATTCAGAATTCATATTCTACATGGAAAGGATGACTACTTGTGGGATAATGCTCACTAGAGTTTGGAAACATCAGGAGGTACCATTACCTGGGAGAATTTCAAGAAAGTGTTTTCACATAAGTACTTTCAAGAAGATGCCGACATCATAACTGAGCAAGCTTAAGAAGAAGTTTGAGGCTATTAGAAAAGAAATTTATTAGGCCTAGTATATCACCTTGGGGTGTGTCGTTGCTGTTAGTTAAAAAGAAAGATGTGAACATGAGGTTTTGTATGGATTAACAAAAGTTATATAAGGTCACTATTAAGAAATAGATTAGTTGAGGGGGCATGTGTTGTTATTAGGATCAATCTGAGGTCAGGAAACAATCAGATTTGAGTGAATTTTAAGGCAATTCCTAAAATTGTGTTCAAAACTCGTTATGGTCATTATGATTATTCGGTTATGAATTTTGGTGTGACTAATGCACCAGGAGTATTCATGGAGTATATGAATAGGATTTTCAACCCTTATTTGGATCAGTTTCCTATGGTGTTTATAGATGATATCCTAGTTGATGAAAGTCCGTCATTGCATAAAATCGGTCGAAGAAACAGACCAAAACAAGTCAAAGAGGAGAAAAAATGAAGAAGAAGGGCCAAAGAATGAGGAAAAAATAGTTAAGTGTGAAGAAATTGGACTTAGTGAAAATTCAGGTGAAAAAGAGAGCAAAATCGTACAGCCACTGAAATGATCACGTGAAGCATCACGCGCGTGATAGAGACATAAAGGATGCATCGCGCGCGATGCAGGTCATCACGCGCGCAATGCCTCAATTTTATGGGATTTTCTGACATATTATGGTCAATTCTAAAGGCTATTTAAAGGGGATTTTCTAGAATTACACAACGGTTACGAAATTTGGCATAAAGAGTACGACTTTGCAATATCAAAAGTGGTTTTTGAGAGCATTTGGAGCCATTGGAGGCCAATATTTCAAGGCATCTTATATGGTATTCTCTTCAATTGTTGTTGGTATTGTATTTTAAATTATGAGTAGCTAAACTTCTCTAGGTTAAGTTGTGTTATGACGAACTTATTTCAATGTGTTTGGAAAATATGTTGATTTGACTTTACATCAAAGCTTTAATCTATAATCCTATTCAATTTTTTCTTATTCGTAATTCTTTTTATGTGAGATACTCGTTTAATCTGATTTTGGGCACATAGGGATTACTGACCATTAGTCTATGTGTTAGACCTAGGGTAATTATCATGCTTACACTTGTTAACTAGGAATAGGATGAGGGAAAATTGGGATCCAAAATGCAGTGGAAATTAAAAAAAAAATATTTAGTGATGATTACGAATGGGCATGAACAGTGATAAAAACTATTACCTCTTGTGGAGATTGAAATCTTTGATGTAGATCTAAGGAGTGATCACGAGCATTGAATGGTGGCAACGCCTCTGCTCAGTCCACACGAACAAATTCCTTCAGTCTCAGTGCTAGTTGCTACAAATTAAGGCTTTGAGTGTGTGTGTGTGTGTGTGTGTGTGAGAGAGAGAGAGAAAGAGAGAGAGAGAGAGAGAGAGAGAGAGAGAGAAACAAAATTTCATGCTTTTGCACAAGGGTTCTATTAATAGAATCACTTGTGTGGGATGCAAGCTAAAAATTCCACTTAAGTGTATGTGGCCCATATCTTATGATATACCGAAAATCACTTAAGCGCATGGTACCTTATCACATTTCATATTCTACTTAAGTGCATCGTACCTTACATTGTTCTACAATTCACTTAAGTGCGTTGTACATTACGGTGTTCCCTATTTACTCCATCTCTCATTAATCTGTCCTTTTGTGTGTGACCCTGTAGATTTTTGCGACATTGACAATTATATTGAATCATGTATTTAATATAATAAACAGTAAGCGATATCTAGCAACACATCACTGCTACCCAAGATAGGAAAATGTCATGTGATCTGACAAATTCCTTTTTGTGATAATACTTGTGTGTACAATTACCCTTTTTCCCTTATGTTTATATTGAACATAAGGCATAGACCGTGTCATCCTTGTCCATTTCAATAGTGGGCCCTTAGACATTTATCCTGTTATAAAGGATCAGAAAATTCCATCTAGGTCACTCATGTTCCTTAGCATGCTTCGTGGAGTCCCAAGATGGACAATGTTTGATCAGCAATAAAGCACTCAACTCTACATCTAGGGTCCATAGTGGTTTCAGGTCGAAGGGGGGTATACACCACTATCACCCTGAGAATAACTTATGACACTTTGCATAACATTCTATGTAGTATTCTTATAGCAGGTCAATCCAATATAAATATTACTCCTAATATTCATACCTATGTTTAAGACTTGATAACTCCTTATCCATTATCCATGATATGTGATCATCAGTCTATATACATAATAGTCTTAATGCTTTAATGTTATCCCACTTCACAACAAAGATCGACTACGGATACTTTAAGAATAATGTCCTTATGTTTAATGGGATCTCATGATTAAGTCACACTTGATACATTAAACGGACTAGCTATTCTAGGGACTTTGTTAAACAAATATAATAAAGAAAAAGCCTTTTATTGTTAATAAATAATGCGATACAAGTACCAAAAGTATTGGCCTAAAGGGCTTACACCAGCCTCGGTTGAGGCAGTAATATACTCAGCCTCAGTTGTAAACTCAGAAACTATATCTTGCTTTGAACTTCTCTAGCTCACAGCGCTACCGTGTAAGCAGAACACATAACCGAATTATGATCTAAAGTCATCCTTATCTGTCTGGAAGCTAGCATCGGTGTATCTAATTACAGCAAGCTCTTCATGACCTCCATATATCAAGAATGAGTCATTTGTCCTTCTCAAATAGTTAACGATATTCTTGACATCTACCCAATGAGCATCACTAGGATCAGATTGGTACCTACTTGTTTCACTTAAAGAATACGAGACATATGGTCGAGTACATAACATGGCATGCATGATAGATCCTATTGCAGATGCATATGGAATCTTATTCATGTGATCCTATTCTTCCTTAGTTGAATGGGATTGTGTTTTTATAGACACAGGCCATGTTGCATAGGTATGAATCCTTTCTTGGAATCATGCATATTAAAGCGTCTTAACACTTTGTTTATGTATGTACTCTGACTTAGGCCAAGCAGTTTTTGTGATCTATCTCTATAGATCCTGATTCCTAATATATAGGCTACTTCACCTAGGTCCTTCATAGAAAAGCATTCCCCTAACTAAGTCTTTACTTGTTGCAGGGTAGGGACATCGTTTCAAATGAGTAATATGTCATCTACATATAATACCAAGAAGACGATCATACTCCCACTAACCTTCTTGTAGAAACAAGGCTCATCTTCATTCTTGACGAATCCATATTGTTTTACTGTTTCGTCAAAACTAATATTCCAGCTTCTAGAAGCTTGCTTCAATCTATAGATTGATCTCTGTAACTTGCATGTATTTTGGGCTTCTTTTGGTATGTCAAATCCTTCAGGTTGTCTCATGTACACATCCTTAAGAAGATTTCCATTAAGGAAATCCGTTTTGACATCCATCTACAATATTTCATAATCATGATATGTAGCGATAGAAAGTAAAATCCGAACAGATTTAAGCATTACAACTGGTGAAAAGGTTTCATCATAGTCAACCCTATGAATTTGTTTATATCCTTTGGCAATCAATCTTGCCTTATAGGTATGTACCTTACCATCCATGCTAGTCTTCTTTTTAAAGACCCACTTGTATCCTATAGGGTTAACTCCTACAGGAGGCTCTACCAAGGTCCAAACATGGTTTGTGCACATGGAATTCATTTCATATTTCATGGCTTCTAGCCACTTCTTAGACTCGGGACCAATAATGACCTCTTGGTAGGTCACATGCTCATCTTGATCCATGAGTAATAAATCACCTTGATCAGTTATGAGATATCCATATCTCTCAGGTAGGTGACGTATCCTGCTTGACCTACGCTGATCTTGTTCTACTTGAGCAGGTTTCTCTTCCATAACTACTTGTTTTTCCTACTTTAATTCCTCCATGGTTGTATCAATTCTTTGTGATTCTTGAATTTCTTCTAGCTCTACTTTCCTCCCACTGATTCCTTTGGAAATAAAATATGTTTCTATGAAAACTCCAGTTCAAGCGACAAACACTTTGCCCTCAGAAGGATTGTAGAAGTAATACCCTCTTGTGTCTTTAGGATACCCCACAAATAAGCATTTGTCAGATTTGGGATCAAGCTTAGTTGTAATTTGTCGTTTCACATAAACTTCGCAACCCCAAATCTTCATGTGAGACATATGTAGTTTATTACCACTTCATATCTCATATGGTGTCTTCTCAACCTTTTTGGATGGAACACAATTAAGTGTGTAAGTTGCTGTCAATAGTGCATGTCCCCAAAAGGAGTTTGGAAGATCGGCGTGACTCATCATGGATCAGACCATGTCTAACAAGGGTCGATTTCTACTCTCAGATACACCGTTCCATTGGGGGGTTCTAGGAGGAGTAAGTTGGGATAGAATCCCACACTCTTTCAGATGGTCATCAAACTCTAGGATTAAATATTCACCACCTCGATCTAATCGAAGAGTTTTAATATTCTTACCTAGTTGGTTTCGTACTTCATTCTTGAATTCCTTGAACTTTTCAAAGGACTCTGATTTGTGTTTCATTAAATATACATAACCATATCTACTGAAATCATCAGTAACTGTGATGAAGTCCTGAAAACCTCCTCTGGCTAGTATGTTCACTGGTCCACATACATCAGTATGTATGAGGGCCAAAAGATCATTAGCTCTTTTACCTTTTCCTGTCAATGAAGACTTTGTCATCTTTCCAATTAAATAAGATATGCATGTCTCATATGATTCATAATCAAAAGAGTCCAAGAGTCCATCTTTATGGAGTTTTGAAATGCATTTCTCATTTATGTGGCCTAATCGACAATGCCAAAGGTAAGTTGGATTTAAGTCATTAGGTTTCATCCTTTTAGTATTAATTTTATAAATAGGAATTTAAAGATAAAGGACATATAGTCCATTGTTCATTTATGCAGTAGCATAGAATATAACATTCAAATGAATGGAGCAACAATTGTTCTTTATTATGAATGAGAAACTAAACTTGTCCAAACAACAAATTAAAATAATATTCCTGCTAATTGCAGGTACATAATAACAGTTCTCTAACTGAATTATTAAATCACTAGGTGAAGTCAATACATAAGTTCCTATGGCTAAATCAGCAACATTTGCTTCATTGCCAACTCGTAGGTCAACTTCACCTTTTTCCAAATCTCTACTCCTTTTTAGCTCCTGCACATTGGTACTAATGTGAGAACTGCATCCGGTATCTAATACCCATGATGTAGAAGTAGATAGATTAACTTCAATAACAAAAATACCTGAAGTTGAAGTCTTTACTCCATTCTTCTTATCTTCCAGGTAGTTTAGGCAGTTTCTCTTTCAGTGTCCGGTCTTATCGCAATGGAAGAAATTATCATCCTTTGCTATTCCTCCACTAGGCTTCAAAGTTGGAACAATGGGTTTGGGTTTGGAAATTTCCTTGCCTTTCCTTTTACTACCCTGCTTTGTGGGCCCTTTGTTTTATTTCTTTCCATTTTCGGTCATTAGAATGGACTTCCCTTTTGACTTCAGATTCTTCTAAGTAGTTCTTAACATGCCTAGCAGTTCAGGAAGAGTTTTGTCCATATCATTCATGTTTAAATTAAGGACAAATTGATTGAAGCTCTCTGGCAATGTTTGCAAGACCAAATCAGTCGCAAGTTCCTTTCTGAGGGGAAAACCCAGCCTCTCAAGGTTCTCCATATACCCAATCATCTTCAGCACATGGGGACCTACAAGGGATCTGTAAGACCCCAATTTTGACACTAAGATCCCTCATGCCATCTCATCATGTGCATTAGCTTTGGGATCACACCTTGGCATCCTTCTCACCCCTCATTCCTTGGGATTTCATTGGAAGAGGTCACCAAGCACATTTGATTGTATCATACTTTTTTTCATTATTTACTAACCAAAATACCAAAAATATGTCAATGTATAGTTTGACTCTTTTATAGGTAGTGTTTGTGCTCACCAATGCATCATCAAGTTCATATCTAGGGTTTAAGACGCTCAATGCAAGGAGATTAATCAAGAGATGGTTCAAATTGACTTGATACATCATATATGGATCCCCATGGTCTTCACACATCATTTTTACCAAGAATTCATCAAGAGTTTGAAGCTTGTTTGCCTTGGAAACCGTAATTCATCTGGGTATCTTGTGTGACTTCTTCAATAAGTTTTTTCAACATTTGATCCTCACAACAGTGCTTCATTTTAATTTTATTAGAAATTTTATGACAAAAATGTATGTCTCAGTATACACTCCTCACAAAAAATTTGTCAGTAACGTGAATTATAGAGTTTGTTAGGGATCTTTTCTGTCATAAACTAAATTTTGAGTTTTTTATTTAAAATAAATAATTTTTAATTGAAGAAATAATTATATTTATTTGTTTATTAAAAATAAAGGACTATCTTTTATTTTTTAAATAAAAGAAGCTGTACATTTATATTATATAAAATCAAAATATATTTTGTATAAATTTATTAATAAATAAAAGAAATTGAAAATATAGATGGAAATAAATTCCATCTTATTTATTTTCCTTTTACTATTATATCCCAAAATTGATATATTTGTGGGTTAAATCAATGTTTTGGAATTTTTATACGATGATGATTATGCACCTCATAAGGAAGGATATCAGTGGATCTATACTTTTCAGCTACATAAGTATTCATTTAAACCTTTTTGATTTTAAGAATATATTATATCAATCTTTGTATGTGTTATTTTGTATTGTTTTTGTTGATAATTTTAATGGTAAACTATTGTGGGTCGGTGTATATATATAGTGATGTTGAGCCAACAAATGATGGAATGAGATTTATAAATGGTTATCTGAGGCAAGTTTGACATAAATTCTAGTTGCTTTGATATTGAGATTGTAGTTAGCATAAACAACTCATATTAAGGTGTTTATGCACTTAAGTTTTTTTTTACATTGGAGTAATTGTCATTTCATTTTCTTGCAAGTTCAAGTGTAGCTGTTTCAATTTCTTACTTCTGTACCGGATAAAAGTTTTCTTTCAGAGCAAATTTTATATGCAATTTTCAACTTTAATTTATATATTCAGGTTCCATTATTTTCTTTAGTATGTTTAGTTTAATTGTATGCTACTTAGTTATTTTATTTATTATGTTTGAGTAAATCTATTGGTCCGAAAACGGAATTCTATAAACTGTGTAAATAATAATTTTCTAAAGAGAATATTTTCTAGTTTTGAAAATTTCTAATTTTTAAGCTAAATGCTTATTACGAAAGTAGCAATATTCCGATATTGATTTCAGCTCCACAAAGTGAAAACGCTATCTAACTAAAGAAAACTTAGAAATTAATTTTTAAAACAGCTAAAACACTTTTTAAATTGATTAAGAAATTTTTAATTTTCAAAAAGGGGTTTTAAACTAGTAAACAGAATCACACGAAAGCGAGCGTTTATGAGTTTAAAATATGATAATTGACACGCAAAAGTAGACGGTACCTTTAAATTAAATTTTCTACTAAAAATATTTTTCTCAAGGAAATTCTAACGAACAAAAGCAAGATTGATGACGATAAAATAGTGGCGCTCACTAAGGAGTCCAACGCTATTATCCAAAACAAGATTCCACCCATATTGAAAGATCTAGGGAGTTTCTCCATTCCTTGCGTTTTCGGGAAACATGTCGTTGATAAGGACTTGTGTTAATTAGGCACGAGTTTTAGTTTGACTCCTCTTTCTTTATGCGAGATGCTCAATCTAGGAGAGCTTAAACCAACCAAGATGTCCCTTGCTGGCTGATCGATCTATAAAGTGCCAAGTAGGAATACTGGAAGATGTTCCTTTGAGAATCAGCCAACTATATATTCGCAGTGACTTTGTGGTGATGGACATTATTGAAGACTCTCACATCCCAATCCTCTTAGGTAGACCTTTCTTATCCATTATTGATGTAATTATACATGTAAAGAGATGGAAGCTCTCCTTCAAGGTTGGAGATGAAAAGATTGAGTTTATATTATCCCAAATTTTAAAAAATCCTTCCATTAATGACTCATGTTACTTTGTTTATATGATTGGTGCATGCATCCAGAAGCTATCGTCAGAGCCACCCCCAACTGAAGAGTTGGATGCGCCTCCGATAGAAGAATTAAAGGATGATGAGGCTGAGATTTATTAAATCATATTGGATGCAGGTGCAACTGATCAAAATGTGTGCCTTGCCCTTATTCCAATGGCAGAACAAGAGCAACCAAAGATAGAACTCAAAGTACTAACTAAAAAGTATTCTAGATATTGAACTTAATCGCCCAGTCTATATGTGTATGCATGATATTTTACTCGAAGAAGATTCTAAACCCTCAAGAGAACACCAGATAAGAGTGCATCCAAATATGAGTGAAATAGTAAAGAAAGAAGTATTGAAGCTTCTTGGCACGGGTATCATCTATCCTATTTCAGATAGTAAGTGGGTTAATTCGTTACACGCGGTACCGAAGAAACGAGGAATGATTCTGGTAAAGAACGACAAAGGAGACTTTTTTGCCACACTTATAATGACGGGATGGAAACTTAAATAAAGCCACTAGGAAGGATCACTTTTCCCTCCTGTTTATATATTAGATGTTTAATCACTTAGCTAAGCACTCACACTTCTGCTACCTAGATGGTCACTCGGGATTCTTTCAAATTCCAATTCACCCAAGTAAGTAAGAAAATACCATATTATGTGCCTCTATGGTACATTTGCGTACCGGCGGATGGTATTTGGGGTGTGTAATGCTCCTACCATTTTCAAGAGACGCATGTCGGTGATCTTTACGGACGTCTTAGAGGACATCATCGAAGTCTTGGATAATTTTTCCGCATATGGCCGAGTTTTGAGGACTATCTAGCAAACTTAGAGAGAGTACTCGAGAGGTACATGTGTTAAGGTTAACCTCGTGTTAAACATGGAATATTCCACTTCACTGTGAAGGAAGGCATAGCCCTTGGATATCTAGTGTCCGCAAGAGGAATTGAGGTTGATAAAGAGAAAATAGAAGTGATTGAAATGTTACAACAACCCACCATTGTGATAGAAGTTAAGAGCTTTCTAGGACACACAGGATTTTACCGACAATTTATTAAAGACTTCTAAAAAAATTCTAAACCCTGAACTGGTCTCCTAATGAATGACATTTAGTTCATCTTCAATGAACAATGACTTGATTCCTTCTAATTGTTACAGCATGCATTGATCTTTACTTCAATAATGCAACCTATAGATTGAAGCCTTCCTTTCGAGATCACGTGTGATGTGAACAACTACATAATAGGTGTTGTTATAGGACATTGCAAAGACAAAAAATTGCACATAATCTAATATGCTAGTATAACCTTGGATAAAGCTCGGATTAATTATGCCACTACTTAGAATGAGCTTATATGCATCGTGGATCCCATCGACAAATTTCATTCTTACCTAGTGGGATCGAAGATTATCGTGTACACAAACCATCCTTTACCAGGCATCTACTTAGAAAGAAAGATGTAAATAAGAGATTGATTCGATGGATATTGTTGTTGCTGGAGTTCGATATGGAGATCCATGATAAGAAAGAGACAAAAAACATTGAGGTGGATCACTTGTATAGGATTTATGATGTGAAAACAGAGGAGCTTCCCCTAGATGATTCATTCCCTGATGATAGGTTGATATCCTTCTTAAAACATGAGGCACTGTGATACACTCATATCATATATTACCTTTAAATGGATAGACCAAATAATCCTATGCCGAAAGAAGGAAAGAATGAGGAGGAGACATAAGAGGAAGTCTTATTGTAAAGGCCTACAATATCGTGGTACACTGACTTTGTTAACTACCTAGTTGCTAGAGTCTTGCCCCAGACCTAATTTATCAACTTAAGAAGAAATTTTTTCATGACCTCGAGCAATATTATTGGGATGAACCTCTCTTATTCCAGAGAGGTGTCAATAGTATCTTCCGTCGATGTGTCCCTGATGAAGAAATAGAGAGTGTAATCACCCAAACTATCATGCGTTTCCCAATGGAGGGCCTATGAGTATTTCTAAGACTTTGCCAATAAATATTTAAGCTAGCCTTTATTAGGCTATTATCTTCAATTATGTTCATACTTTTGGCATAGAATGTGACCGGTGCATGTGCACTTCAAATATTTATAGGAGAGATGAAATGCCCTTTAAGAACATCTTGAAGATAGAAGTATTTGACGTATGAGGAATATACTTTATGGGACCTTTTTAATCCTCAATGGGAAACAAGTTCACACTTATTATTGTTTACTATGTGTTAAAATGGATCGAGGTTATTGCCTCTCGTACTAATGATGCATTAGTGGCGATCAAGATGTTTAAAAACAATATCTTTTCAAGATTCAGCGTCCCTAACAAGCGGACAAGTGGAAATTTATAATCGACAGATACAATTAATCCTTGAGAAAACAGTTTCCACCTCTAGGAAGGATTGGGCCACTGAGCTTAATGAAGCATTATGGTCCTATATGACTTCTTACAAGACACCTACAGGAACCTTCCTGTAGTGGTAAATTCATGATCATCAAGCTATGGGTAAGCTATAGATCAAATAACAAGAGTCGCCACCGCGCTTTTATTGTTTCCAAGGGAAAAGGGAAAAAAGTACGAACAAAACCCAAAAGTAAGAAGCTTTTAAATCAAAACTAATAAAATGTCAGAGATTATAGGTAAGGGGGTTGGTTACACAGAGAGAAGGTGTTAGCACCCAAAATGTCCTAGGTACTCCTAGGGAGCCCTTTTTGTGTGCATATGTACTTGGTATAAAGTGATGTTTACAAACAAATTGAATGGGGTGATGAGAAAAGAATTCATTGATTATATTTTTGTGTTTGGCAAGACCTTCGGTCTTGTGCATACGTACCAACATAAAAATTAGGGATCAAAACCTCGTAGTTCGTGATACAAATTTCAAAGTGGATGCATTGCTTTTAATAAAAAATAACTTTGAAAGGCACAAAGGCCTCAAAATGGTTTGAATGGGTTAGTTATTTTTGGATTTTTGAATGTTTAAGTCAAGTATAGTTAAGTTTATTCACAAGTTTAATTTATGAAAAGAAGTTTGAAAATACAATGGCATAAGGCCAAAGTTTCTATCTTTTTACAAAGTGGTCAAAGTTTTAGAACAAAATAAGTTCAATCAAAGAAGGTTTTGAAAAAAAGGAGGGAGATGTTTTGAAGTTAAAGAAATGGGGAGAAGATGGAGAGACTATCCTATGTACAAAAAATTAAAAGTTTAGAGTTGAAAATATCTGAACAAATGGGTAGTAATCCAATAGACAAGAATGTCAAATAGAAACCTAGAATTCCCTTGGACTTTTAGAATCAAAGTAACACACAAATGCACAATTAAATTATCTTGAAGAGCAATACATCAAATAAAGATGGTCACATCCAAGCTTATCCATTCCATGATTTTATTCAAGGTAGCCCATGTAACAGATGAATTTCACAAGTCACAGGTTCAAAATAACAGTTTCACAATGATCATGTTGCAGATGAACTCAGAAGGATCTTGAATGATGTATCAGATGAAATTTCAAATTCTAAGCACTTGGTTTCTCAATAAGTTGGCATTGGCCAAGTCCTTTAGCATAGGAATATTTCCTAAATTCTAAGTTCATTTGTCCAAGATCAAGCCAATAGTCCCCACAAAAGTTTTTTAGGTTTTTTTGTTGTTATTATGTACAGTAATGGTCAAAGACCGCACAAACAAGCAAAACATACACAAACAAAATATATCACACAATATGGTCGAAGTGGACAAAGTGAAAATTGCATTATCATTAACAATTAGAATGATATGAATAATGGAAAATAAAATAAAGCTATAATTAAATGACATTAAAGTAAATGGCTTGAAATTAAAAGTTAGTAGTTAATAGGTTAGAATTTAGTATTGTTTTGTTTTTGCTTTTCATTCTTAGACATTCTTTGGAGAATATTCAACCCACTTATCACAAGCATGAATCCTTGAGCCAAAACATCTTCCAAAGGAAGGAAAGAAGGCCAAGTTTCCACACAATACCATGAAAGAGGGGAGACTTACAATCTCACTAACAAGAATGATATGCCTTTTATGTCCCAAATTTAGCGCTATGTTAAGCAATCGTAATTGGACTTATGTAGAAGTCACAACTATTTGAGGTCGGGCAATAGAATTCTGGTGTTAATGCATGTTAGAGACATAGTATTATGAACTATGCTCATGAAACATACCACACACAAAGAGAATATGCAAAAGGTGTGGCCTAATCTCATCTATACTCATGTTAATTTTTCAATCAACTAGCTTTAGGACTTTGAGATATCATAGGCCAAATGAGATGAATGCATAAAGAAGGGGAATGAGATGAAGAGGGAAAGGAATAGATGAAAACTCAAATTGATCAAAGGAGGACTTTTACCAAATTAATATCATTCATTCATTTTGGGAGATGGAATGTACATTCCATCAATCCCCTAAATCCAACGATATTAATTTGACAAAGCCAAATCAACCTTGATCAAGGCCCAACAACAATAGTCAAACACCAACAAGTCATCACAATTGGTCAACAAAATTATTTTGCATTTATTCCAATTAAAAATATTAAAATAATGCATTTAAATTAAATATGCTTTGTCAAATTCCTAAAACCTCATCAAATCACCAAATAAATGGCCATGAGATTTATTATAGGTCAAACAAGGTCAAAGGACCATGGATAAAAAATTACAGAATTTTAAAAGACTTAAAAGTATTTTTAAACAATTAAAAACAAATGAAAAATTAATTAAATCATGAAAAATATTAATAATGGGGAAAATTTTATTCAAAATATGAAAGGGGAAAATTTTTGAAAATTTTTGGTGAAACTCTCATATTTTTTGGATCAATATTAAAATTAATATGAATTAATGAAAATAAAAGGAATAAAAGAAAATCAGAAAATAACCAAAAAACGTGAGCCACTTGATCTCCCTCATTAATTGAGGTGGCAAATCAAGTTGTCACCAGCACGCGTTCCATTGTGGTCTTGAGTCAATGCGCCACAGGAAAGGTAATTACAATGCACGCTCGTGATTAAAACAATTCAAATGAGATCAATGGCTCAGAACCAAACCAGCACATCACCGGCGTCCAAAGGCCGGTCGTCTTCTCCGGCGACCCTGGCCGTACTGGTTCACTCATCACCATAAAAAAATGAGAAAGGAGGACATGATCTGAAAGAAAAAATGGTATAAAGCACGAATCTGACCTCAATTCATCCTAACTCCAAGTATATTGAGAGATACATGGAGTTGAAATTTGAGGTACATGAACTGAGTTGCTTCGATTTGGCCTCAAAGCAACTCAATCTTATTGCCTACATTGGTAGGATTTCAGACAACCAAAGAATCAAGAGAAATGAGCAAGATTGAGAAAGAATCGATGAGATGAAAATTTCTGGAAAATACCTTCAATGTAGGTCTGGATTCAACTGTTCTTGCTTTGGCTTGTGCTTGATCTCACTCAAAATGCTTGCAGGAGTAGAATGGAATGCACGAAAGGTCTTGGATCCTTGGAGTTTTGAATCTCAAAACAGTTAGAATTCAAACTCAATTTCAAATGAAATTCTCAGGATTATCCTTTGGAATGAGAGGGTTAGAGGTTTGGGATCAAAGTTGGCGCGAATGTGTGTGAAATTCTGAGCATATGGAGCTCTATTTATAGCCAATTCAATTGATATTTGCACACTTGATGTGAACTTCCAAAATTAGCAATGTGTGATGCATCAGTGCATGGGTGTGTACAAGCCCATGAAATCACTCCATCTGATCCATAATTGAGTGTAAGCAAGGCTGAAGTCATGTTGGAATGCTAGGCAATTGGGCATGGATGTTTGAAGTTCAATCTTGCCAAATGATGATGCAATGTTCAAGCCATGCGCAGCCTATTCAATTCTTGTCCAAAATGGATGAACTTGCACTTTTTAGAAAGGTGAGATCAAGAGGAACAACTTTCATGTTCAACACTTTTCCATTTGAAGCTTGTATAATGATAAATTTTAAGGTGGAAATTTGGAAATTTCAACATGTTGAAAATTTTTCTAAGTGTCAAGCCATATATCTCAATAGTCCACCTTGCTTAACTTTTTATGTGAGCTTCAAATGAGAAAAAGTGTCTTCATAAAAGTTTTATATATTTCAAATACCTTCAAAATGGTCACCAATTTCATGTCATTTTTATTTGAAATGATAGAGTTATGCATTTTTGAAGTTTGGAAAAATCACTTGATCAATGGTATAGGTCAAAAATGACCTATAATGTAGCCTCATATCACATGCTCATAAAAGTTGAATTAGCTCTCACTCCAAACATCAAAGTTGAAGTAGACCTCTTGAATTTGATTGTGAAACTTGGAAATAATTCATCTCATAAAAATTGAGCAAGTTATGGCCTTGGGAAGTTGACTTTTAAATTAGGGTTTAAACAAAATGACCTATAATGTTTTAAATTAAGGTTTAAACAAAATGACCTAAAATGACTTTTAAATTAGGGTTTAAACAAAATGACTTTTAAATTAGGGTTTAAACAAAATGACCTAAACAAAATGGCCATGAAAGTTTTTTATACTGTCATTTAGAGTAAGTTTTATCTTGGAATCATTTTCATATGATGAAAATTGTAGGAGATAGGGTCCAGGGAGACCGAGTTTTGATCAGATGAAATCATCTGGCCAACCACCACCAACCAACTTGCTAACCTTAAATTCTCTTGACTTTCTTGGTTCATGGTAGATCATATATGCATAAGATGATGAATTTTGAAGTGTCCTTTAAAATTTTTGATCAATTGGTGAGATAGCTTATTTAAGAAGTTACTCAAGATACCTAGTCAAACTAGGGTTTCCAAGGCAAATCACCCTCAAAATCTTGAAGCAAACTTGATAAATATAACATGTAGAAATCATTGGGACTCATATATGATGCTCATAATCGTTCTTGAATCAATTCATGGTTGTGCTCTTTGTCATGAGGGTCTCAAACCCTAAATATGAACTTGATACACTACAACAAACAAGACCTTAGACAGCGCTTTTTTTAGCCTTAGACAGCGATTTAAAGCGCTGTCTAAACCTCCGCTGCTAAAGGTTTAGACAACGCTTTTTTAAATCTTAAAAGCGCTGTCTAAGCCCCCCCCCCTTAGACAGCGCTTTGGCCAAAAGCGCTTTCTAAGACCCTCCTATTTTAATTTTTTTAGGTATACCTTAGACAGCGCTTTTCAACCAGATTTTGACAGACAATTATCACATTTTATACATGCCATTTTGGCCTTTTTTCTACCAATTTTTGGCTAACAAATATATATATATACCAATTCAAACCAATTTTGCCTTAAATATATCAAAATATATACAAATTTATGTACACATTTACAAGTCATTACATATACTACAAATGTACACATTAATTACACAAATTTATGAAAAAACATTGAGCTCTATCATGAATTGACACCACTCCTCTTTGATTTCGTCCACTTGATCCTTTGTATAAAATGCACACTTGAATTCCTCAAAGTACTACATAATAATATAACATATTTTGAATTAATTCCAACTATTTAATTATATGAGATATGTGTAAATATAAAAATAACTCATAAGTTAGAAATACATACATCGGTGGGAATCACTAATCGGCCCAAAGCAAGAGTATCTCGCATAAACCTCAACATGAAATACCCGCAATCTATTTGATTACCTTGTTGAGGACACTACATATGAAAAAAAAAATATGGATTATAAATCCTATGTTTTATCAAGTGTCATCACTAATATAATAAAAAATGTGGTAATTAAAAATATACCGTCACTTTAACGCCAAAAAGGACTATTAACAGCGCATCTTAGACAGCGCTTTTAAAAGAAAGCGCTGTCTAAGGTTAAAATAAAAATTAAGCGCTGAAAATGTTCCAAGAAAATAATGAAAGCGCTTTTAAACATAGACCTTAGACAGCGCTTTTGAAAAAGCGCTGTCTAAAGTCTTTAAATTTTAAAAAAAAATTAAAACCAAAAGCGCTGTCTAAGGGGGGTTTAGAAAGCGCTTTTGGAAAGCGCTGTCTAAGGCCCCCCTTAGAAAGCGCTTTCCACAAAAGCGCTGTCTAAGGTCTAATAAAAATAAAATTTCAGACTTTAGCGCTTTCGTTCTCTGTTCTTTTGTTTTGCCTCTTCTTCACTCACCTCACAGCGCTTCCGCCGCACTCGTCTTCCCCTCAATCTCCAACAACCTTCCACTCTAAAAGACGACATCACACAACATCACGCCTTCCACTCCAAAACACGAAAACCCTATTTTCCTTCAACTTCCGAAAACCCTTTTATCCGCCGTCGAGGGTCCCTCCGCCGTCACCGAAACATTCGACCGCCGCACTCGCCTCTCACGGTACGTTCTGCTCTAATGTGTTAGTTAGCTAGCTTACTAGTTATGCAATGCCACAACGCCTGCTTGTTTGACTTTGGCTTGAACTGGAATGTTGGTGTTAAAAATGTGCTTGTTTGATTGTAATGCCATGAGTTCAAATAACTTGGATTGTTACTGCAATAGTTTCTTTTTTTTATACTTGTTGCAGTTGTATGTTTTGCCTATGTTAATTGCTCTGCTTGAATCATGTTGAGGGATGTAATTAGATCCATGGCTGAATGTATGTGTATGGGTTGGTGTTAGCATATGGCTTCCCTGTTTGAATCTACACTCAATGCTTGTGGTTTGTCCATTGCCCTGTTGCAATCTTGATCAAATTTTTACTATCCACCACAACTGTCATTGTTAATGGTTTTGCTATTGCCCTGTTGAAATCTTGACCAATAAAAATGTTATTTAAATATTTAGTTTATTGACTATTTGTATAATTGTAAAAATATATTACAAAATTATTTAATGTTTATACGAGAGTATTTAGTGTAGATTGCAGGAACAAATACAACACAATTAATAGTATATGTACAAAGAAATTTAAAAAGAATTTTGTAAAAAAGGAGAAGATATTCAAGAGGGACATATATTTAAGAATACTGATAGTAGCTGATTGCATTCACATGGATAACTACAAGTTGATTAGACCATTTTAAGAAAAAGAAATTAGTTAGACTCTTTTAGCGAAATGAATTTTTAAGTTTGTAGTAGTTTTTTAAATTTATATGATCACAAATGCAATGTTTAATGAAAGTTGGTGATTTGGGAGTTGTTAGTTTGTGTATGTATGTATATTGAATTGTGTATGTATATGTACATGCAATTTGAAAGGAAAACCATGGATAAAACATGGATCTGTGCCGATCGAATGACCAAAGAGTACGAGAGTGGGGTTTTGGAATTCGTTAAGTATGCTGTTCAACACGCTGAAAACCCCAGACGAATGCATTGTCCTTGCTTGCGTTGTTGTTATATTGGTAAGGTTGACGCACATGGATTGAAATCGCATTTGCTGAGGCATGGAATTGATCAAAGTTACCAGTGTTGGATATTTCATGGTGAGAAAATTAACGAGAATGTTGAATCGAGTGGAAAAAGTAGTACGACCTATGCTTCATACGACAAAGACACGGAAACATACGATTGTGATCGAGTTGAAGAGATTGTAGAAGCACTGGAAGAAGATCTTCATGATTGTCCTGAAATGTTTGAGAGGATGGTAAGCGATGCTGAGAAACCGTTGTACAAAGGTTGCACTAAATTCTCAAGACTTTCTGCTGTATTAAAGTTGTACAACTTAAAGGCGGGTAATGGATGGTCGGATAAAAGTTTCACAGAGTTGTTGGCCCTTATGAGAGAAATGCTACCGGATGATAATGTTCTTCCTAATCGAACCTATGAGGCAAAAAAAATGTTGTGCTCTATTGGCATGAGCTATGATAAGATACATGCTTGTCCTAACGATTGCATTTTGTTTCGTAACGAATATGCAATGTTAACTGAGTGCCCTAAATGCGGTTTGTCTCGATATAAGAAAAGATTATCTCCCGCAAAAGTCTTATGGTATTTTCCGATAATTCCGAGATTTAGGCGCATGTTTCGTAGTGAAACCAATGCAAGACATCTTACTTGGCATGCAGATGAAAGAATTATTGATGGAATGTATCGGCATCCGGCTGATTCACCACAGTGGTCGAAGATTGATAATGATTATCCTGAGTTTGGATCAGAAGCAAGAAACCTTCGATTGGCATTATCTACTGATGGAATGAACCCACATGGTCTTCAAAGTATCTCACATACCACATGGCCTGTGATTCTTATGATTTATAACCTACCTCTGTCGCTATGTATGAAGCGTAAGTACATGATGTTATCTATGTTAATCTCTGGGCCTAAACAACCAGGGAATGACATAGACGTATACTTGACACCTCTGATCGAAGATTTAAAGATTTTGTGGGAGAACGGTGTGGAGGTTTATGATGGATATAGGAAAGAAAGTTTCAATTTGAGGGCGATGTTGTTTGGCACAATTAATGATTTTCCAGCATACGGGAATCTATCTGGGTATAGCATTAAAGGTCAACGTGCGTGTCCTGTTTGTGAAGACGGAACCGATACGATTCGATTGGAACTTTGCCAGAAGAATGTGTTTCTCGGTCATCGTAGATTCTTACATTCTAAACATCACTACCGTGGGTGGAGAAAAGCATTCAATGGAGACACCGAACATCGTAGAGCTCCACCCGCATTGTCAGGTGAACAAGTTTTTGAAAAGGTGAAAGATGTGCGTACTGAGTTTGGCAAGCCTTTTGCACATAAGATTGTGAAAGGTGGGTGGAAGAAAAGGTCGATATTTTTTGAATTTCCATATTGGAAGTCTTTGTACGTGAGACATTTTCTCGATGTTATGCATATTGAAAAAAACGTATTTGAAAGTGTTATCGGTACATTACTCAATATAAAAGGCAAGTCTAAGGATGGCCTTAAAGCAAGGGAGGACATGTTAAAAATGGGAATGAGAACTGAATTAGCACCCGTGAAGAAAGGAAGACGAACATATCTACCACCTGCTGCTTTTACTTTATCTAGAAAGGAGAAAAAAAATTTGTGTAAGTCTCTGAGTGAAGTTAAGGTTCCAGAAGGATACTCATCTGATATCAGAAGACTTGTTTCTATGAAAGACCTCAAGTTGAAGAATTTGAAGACACATGATTGCCATGTTATAATGGAACATTTTCTACCGATAGGTATACGTTCTATTTTGCCAGAAAAAGTAAGAAGTGCCATAACTAAATTGTGTTTTTTCTTTAGGTCAATTTGTAGTAAGGTGATCGATCCCGAGATCTTACCAACACTACAAAAAGAGATTGTAATTACCTTGTGTGAGCTTGAAATGTATTTTCCTCCGTCTTTTTTTGACATAATGGTTCATTTAGTTGTTCATCTTGTGAAAGAGACACAGTTGTGTGGACCAGCTTATATGAGATGGATGTACCCTGCTGAACGGTATATGAAAATATTAAAAGGGTACGTGAAATCCCGAAGTCGACCAGAGGGTTGTATTGTTGAACGATACATTGTTGAAGAAGCTGTTGAGTTTTGTACTGAATATTTGTCTAACGTTCAATCGATTGGACTCCCCAGAGCTCAGATTTTCGACAAAATGGAAGGTAAAAAATTAATTGGGAATAAAATTGTGACAATATCAAGGGATGAACGGGATCAAGTTCATTTGTATGTTCTGCACAATAATAATGAGGTTGAGCCATATGTTGAAATGCACAAGGATGTACTCCGAAGGTTAAATCCGAACAGAAATGAAAATTGGATAGTTATAGAGCACAATCAAAGTTTCATACAATGGTTGAAGGATCATATTTATTTGAAGCGCTCTTCAGATCCTTCTTCGGTAACAGAAAGGTTGAGATGTTTGGCGTATGGTCCAAGTTTGCATGTGTTTTCTCATAGCGCATATTCAATTAATGGATACACATTTTATACCAAAGAACAAGATGATAAGAGTACTATGCAAAATAGTGGTGTCACCGTGCTAGCTGAAGCAATGCATATATCAAGTATGAAGGACTTAAACCCCAAATATGCAAATTTGTCATATTTTGGAGTTATTGAGCATATTTGGGTGTTTGATTACGAGAAGTTTCAGATTCCCATCTTTGGTTGCAAGTGGGTGAGTAGTAGTGGCATACGAATGGATAAGTCTGGATTTTTGCAAGTTGATTTTACTAGGGTGGGGTACAAAGATGAACCTTTTATTCTAGCATCTCAAGCTAAACAAGTGTTCTATGTGAATGACCCGAAGAGTACAAAATGGTCTATAGTGCTTTTCTCTAACAAAGTGACTGATGATAGCGGTGTCGATCAATGTGATATTGATGTTGAGAATGAGTCATGCATTAGACGGAATGAGTTGAATAGAAATGATGAAGTTGAGGATCTTATACCGGATGAGTCATATATAAGAAACGATCATAATGAGGGAATTTGGATCAATTCATCCGTACGCATTGCTAAGAAACAAGTGATTAATATTCCAACAAAGAAAAGAAAGAGATGTTAGTGACTTAGGTAAATTATCCATGGTTTCTTTATGTTTTTTTTCATTTGTTTTGATTATAAGTTATATGTGGTAATGCATGATTTCATTATATTTTTGTATTCAATTGCTTTGATTATAAGTTATATCTGATAATGCATGATTTCTTTATTTTTTTGTTTTCAATTGTTTTGATTATAAGTTATATTTGATATTTGATGGTTTCCTTGGTTTATTACAGGTTAGACATGGCTGATGACCAACATGAGGAAGTTAGTAAAGTATCCGCGGAAGAAGAAATCCGAAGAGGCATCACAGTAATGCGAAGGGTGGTCCAAGGAAGATCTCGAGGCATCATACTAGATGTCTCTTGGAACAACCAGGGACAACTTATAGAACCTAATGGGCATACCTTAACTAGTTTCATCGGTGCACTAGTAAGGAATGAAATTCCCATTACGTGTGATGATTGGAGAAATAAAGAGTTGAAAGAGTCCAAAGAAAAAATTTGGAGTGAGATAAAGGTACAATCATTTGGCCCTTAATTATACCGTATCAATTATGTTTTTTTCAATTACCGATACTAACTATCAATCTGTATGTTTTTCTTAGCGATGTTTTAACATCGAAGAAGAAAGAAGAGGGTTTTGCATGAAATTGGCCGGAAAGCTTCTTAGAGGGTTTCGGACATTTTTATCATCCAAGTTCCTTAAGGATGCGGATGGTAATTTTGTGGATGCGGAGCTTCCTAGAAAATATGAAAGTTTGATATCGGCTGAAGAATGGGAAGCTTTCAAATCCAAAAGACAAGACCCGACTTTTCAAAGAATAAGTGCTACGAATCGGGAAAGAGCATCGAGTCCCGCATATCCGTACCGAAAAGGACGTGTCGGATATGGACGCTTAGAACAATCCATGGTAAGTATTTATAAATTGCGAAAACAAATTTGTTCATCATATATTAGTTTTATCTGATCAAATTGTATGACTTAATGTGTAGCTGCAGAAGGAGGAAAGTTCAGAAACATCTCTTCCTGCACATGTTTTGTGGAAGGAAGCCCGTGTGGGCAAATCTGGAGTTCCACAAGAAGAAGTTTTAAACGTATACCAGAAATGTGTAAGTATAATATTTTTTCATTAATTGAATAACATTTTTATACACATATTTGACAAGTATACGGTATTCATCTGATTTTTCAGGAGGAGCTATCTCAGTCTCTATCTCCCGATGATACTAAGAGCATACTTAGTCGGGCATTAGATGTCCCTGAGTATTCTGGTCGGGTGAGGGGTAAGGGATTTGGAGTCACTCCGACCTCCCTCAGTGTTAGAAAAGGAAAGGCTCCTAGTAATCGGGAGCTTCATGCAAGATTGGAAGCCATGCAAGCTGAGCTTGATGCATTGAGGAGAGAAAGAGAGGCTAGCGCCTCAACGGTATACAGAGATGCTTCGGACAAAAACAGTATCAACTGTACCTTTCAGCCGAACATTCCAGAGGTAATTACATATAATTGTCTTAAATTGAACTGTTTGCTTAAATTATGTATTTGACATATATACACATTAACGATTTCTTGTTATTATTGGTTTTAGGGCATTTCCCATTGTCAGCTGTATTTGTCGTCACCACACTATCGGATGGTTGGCAAGGGAAAAGTGCATAACGTTAGCGGAGTATTACTCCACACTAGAGAGCTCCCTGCTGGATGTTTGAAGGTATCAGTTGATATTGCAGTTGACCCGAATGCATTATTACCATATCCTAGCGATGATTCGGATGCAACAACGGTGCACGAAGCAGTAGGTTCGTTTGTTGCATGGCCGACAAACCTCATATGCGTAGGATATGAGGTATGCTTAAAACTTATGTTAACTTTAATGTGTATATTCAAAGTTTAAAATTTATGCTTAAAATTTTACTTACATATTTTCCTTGATTATGTTAAATAGACTCCCACAAAATCCAAATCAAGAAAAGAGGTAATATACAATTATATGACATATATTCATGGAAGTTGTTACATTCTTAATTTGATCTAACTATTTATATGACATGTAGGTTCAAGAAAATGAGGTTAGCAATGCCTCCGCACAACAAATAAAGGAGGTTAAGAACGCCTCCGCACGGGTAAAAAGTTCTGGTGCTAAGAAGACCGTAGCTAGGAAAAAACCTACCACCAAGTATAGGTCGTGCCTCAGGACATTTATAGAGATGACCGATATACCGACCGGAGGTGTTCGGACTATACATATGGAGGAAGGGATTTTCGGCTTTGCTCACGACCAAATGATTGGTAATGAAGACTTCATGCAAGTTTTTGGTCATGAAGAAATCGGCGTCAACGTTGTCAATACATATATTAGGTAAATCCGGTCTACTTTGTTTTATTAATTCGGTTTACTTTATGTTAATCCGGTTTACTTTATGTTTCAAAAGAGGTGTTAATGATGTTTTTATATTAGGTTTTTGTATGACAAAATGATGCGCCCCAATGATTTGGACGAGTCATTCGGATTCTTAGCACCAGCGAGCATCAACTTAGGTGCAATCTTAAATAACCCGGATTCCGTGACGGAGTACGTTCTTCGGATCCTCAATGACAATAAAGATGCGGAGAAGTTGTTTTTTATACCGTTTAATACCGGGTTAGCATTTCATTCTAAATTCATATATTATAATTATTTTCCAAGTTACCATCTAACATTTGCCTAATCATTACAGTGGACATTGGTTGTTGCTCGCAATCAATCCTATCCGAGAAATTGTGTATTATCTTGACTCGTTAGGAAATGATTGGACAACATACCCGGATATGAAGCGCCTAATTGACACGTAAGTGAGAATGTTCAAAATTTTTCTTAGTTTATGTTAATTGTTCTAATTGCTTCATTTTTATTTTATTAGCATCCTACAAGCTTTTCGGGCCCAACGAGATATCCAAACCTCAAGGAGGGGCGCCAACCGCATTACATGGATTAAAGTGGCGGTATATTTTTAATTACCACATTTTTTATTATATTAGTGATGACACTTGATAAAACTTAGGATTTATAATCCATATTTTTTTTTCATGTAGTGTCCTCAACAACGTAATCAAATAGATTGCGGGTATTTCGTGTTGAGGTTTATGCGGGATACTCTTGCTTTGGGCCGATTAGTGATTCCCACCGATGTATGTATTACTAACTTATGAGTTAATTTTATATTTACACATATCTCATATAATTAAATAGTTGGAATTAATTCAAAATATTTTTTGCTTCATATGTAGTACTTTGAGGAATTCAAGTGTGCATTTTATACAAAGGATCAAGTGGACGAAATCAAAGAGGAGTGGTGTCAATTCATGATAGAGCTCAAAGTTTTTTCATAAATTTGTGTAATTTTGTAGTATATTTGTAATATATGTAATGACTTGTAAATGTGTACATAAATTTGTAGTATAGGTAATGACTTGTAAATGTGTACATAAATTTGTATATATTTTGATACATTTAAGGCAAAATTGGTTTGAATTGGTATATATATATTTGTTAGCCAAAAATTGGTAGAAAAAAGGCCAAAATGGCATGTATAAAATGTGATTCTGTCTGTCAAAATCTGGTTGAAAACAGGTAGAAATTCTGGTTTATAAACCTGGAAAAAATGTGGTTTAAAACAAAAGCTACAAAAATTTTCGTATACATTAGACAGCGCTTTTGGAAAAAGCGCTGTCTAAGGGGGGGCTTAGAAAGCGCTTTAGGCAAAAGCGCTGTCTAAGGGGGGGGCTTAGACAGCGCTTTATGAAAAGCGCTGTCTAAGCCCCCCCCTTAGACAGCGCTTTTGCCTAAAGCTTGTAGGACGCTAATAAAATAAAAATGAAGCAATTAGAACAATTCACATAAACTAAGAAAAATTTTGAACATTCTCACTTACGTGTCAATTAGGACCTTCATATCCGGGTATGTTGTCCAATCATTTCCTAACGAGTCAAGATAATACACAATTTCTTGGATAGGATTGATTGCGAGCAACAACCAATGTCCACTGTAATGATTAGGCAAATGTTAGATGGTAACTTGGAAAATAATTATAATAGATGAATTTAGAATGAAATGCTAACCCGGTATTAAACGGTATAAAAAACAACTTCTCCGCATCTTTATTGTCCATGAGGATCCGAAGAACATACTCCGTCACGGTATGCGGTCTACTTAAGATTAAACCTAAGTTGACGGTCGCGGGTGCTAAGAATCCGAATGACTCGTCCAAATCATTGGGGCGCATCAATTTGTCATACAAAAACCTAATATAAAAACATCATTAACACCTCTTTTGAAACATAAAGTAAACCGGATTAACATAAAGTAAACATCATTAACATAAGTTGTTTAATTAATAAAATAAAGTAGACCGGATTTACCTAATATATGTATTGACAACGTTGACGCCGATTTCTTCATAACAAAAACTTGCATGAAGTCTTCATTACCAATCATTTGGTCGTAATCAAAGCCGAAAATCCCTACCTCTATATGTACATTCCGAACACCTCCGGTCGGTATATCGGTCATCTCTAGAAATGTCCTGAGGCACGACCTATACTTGGTGGTAGGTTTTTTCCTAGCTACGGTCTTCTTAGCACCAGAACTTTTTACCCGTGCGGAGGCGTTGCTAACCTCCTTTTTTTGTTGTGCGGAGGCATTGCTAACCTCATTTTCTTTTGATTTGGATTTTGTGGGAGTCTATTTAACATAACCAAGGAAAATATGTAAGTAAAATTTTAAGCATAAATTTTAAACTTTGAATATACACATTAAAGTTAACATAAGTTTTAAGCATACCTCATATCCTACGCATATGAGGTTTGTCGGCCATGCAACAAACGAACCTACTGCTTCGTGCACCGTTGTTGCATCCGAATCATCGCTAGGATATGGTAATGCTGCATTCGGCTCAACTGCAATATCAACTGATACCTTCAAACATCCAACAGGGAGCTCTCTAGTGTGGAGTAATACTCCGCTAACGTTATGCACTTTTCCCTTGCCAACCATCCGATAGTATGGTGACGACAAATACAGCTGACAATGGGAAATGCCCTAAAACCAATAATAACAAGAAATCGTTAATGTGTATATATGTCAAATACATAATTTAAGCAAATAGTTCAATTTAAGACAATTATATGTAATTACCTCTGGAATGTTCGGCTGAAAGGTACAGTTGATACTGTTTTTGTCCGAAGCATCTCTGTATACTGTTGAGGCGCTAGCCTCTCTTTCTCTCCTCAATGCATCAAGCTCAGCTTGCATGGCTTCCAGTCTTGCATGAAGCTCCCGATTACTAGGAGCCTTTCCTTTTCTAACACTCAGGGAGGTCGGAGTGACTCCAAATCCCTTACCCCTCACCCGACCAGAATACTCAGGGACATCTAATGCCCGACTAAGTATGCCCTTAGTATCATTGGGAGATATAGACTGAGATAGCTCCTCCTGAAAAATCAGATGAATACCGTATACTTGTCAAATATTTGTGTATAAAAATGTTATTCAATTAATGAAAAAATGTTATACTTACACATTTCTGGTATACGTGTAAAACTTCTTCTTGAGGAACTCCAGATTTGCCCACACGGGCTTCCTTCCACAAAACATGTGCAGGAAGAGATGTTTCTGAACTTTCCTCCTTCTGCAGCTACACATTAAGTCATACAATTTGATCAGATAAAACTAATATATGATGAACAAATTTGTTATCGCAATTTATAAATACTTACCATGGATTGTTCTAAGCGTCCATATCCGACACGTCCTTTTCGGTACGGATATGCGGGACTTGATGCTCTTTCCCGATTTGTAGCACTTATTCTTTGAAAAACCGGGTCTTGTCTTTTGGATTTGAAAGCTTCCCATTCTTCAGCCGATATCAAACTTTCATATTTTTTAGGAAGCTCCGCATCCACAAAATTACCATCCGCATCCTTAAGGAACTTGGATGATAAAAATGTCCGAAACCCTCTTAGAAGCTTTCCGGCCAATTTCATACAAAAACCTCTTCTTTCTTCTTCGATGTTAAAACATCGCTAAGAAAAACATACAGATTGATAGTTAGTATCGGTAATTGAAAAAACATAATTGATACCGTATAATTAAGGGCCAAATGATTGTACCTTTATCTCACTCCAAATTTTTTCTTTCGACTCATTCAGCTCTTTGTTTCTCCAATCATCACATGTAATGGGAATTTCATTCCTTACTAGTGCACCGATAAAACTAGTTAAGGTATGCCCATTAGGTTCTATAAGCTGTCCCTGGTTGTTCCAACAGACATCTAGTATGATGCCTCGAGATCTTCCTTGGACCACCCTCCTCATTACTGTGATGCCTCTTCGAATTTCTTCTTCCGCGGATACTTTTTTACTAACTTCCTCCTGTTGGTTATCAGCCATGTCTAACCTGTAATAAACCAAGGAAACCATCAAATATCAAATATAACTTATAATCAAAGCAATTGAAAACAAAAAAATAAAGAAATCATGCATTATCAGATATAACTTATAATCAAAGCAATTGAAAACAAAAATATAATGAAATCATGCATTATCACATATAACTTATAATCAAAACAATTGAAAAAAAAAATAAAGAAACCATGGATAATTTACCTAAGTCACTAACATCTCTTTCTTTTCTTTGTTGGAATATTAATCACTTGTTTCTTAGCAATGCGTACGGATGAATTGATCCAAATTCCCTCATTATGATCGTTTCTTATATATGACTCATCCGGTATAAGATCCTCAACTTCATCATTTCTATTCAACTCATTCCGTCTAATGCATGACTCATTCCCAACATCAATATCACATTGATCGACACCGCTATCATCAGTCACTTTGTTAGAGAAAAGCACTATAGACCATTTTGTACTCTTCGGATCATTCACATAGAACACTTGTTTAGCTTGAGATGCTAGAATAAAAGGTTCATCTTTGTACCCCACCCTAGTAAGATCAACTTGCAAAAATCCAGACTTATCCATTCGTATGCCACTACTATTCACCCACTTGCAACCAAAGATGGGAATCTGAAACTTCTCGTAATCAAATACCCAAATGTGCTCAATAACTCCAAAATATGACAAATTTGCATATTTGGGGTTTAAGTCCTTCATACTTGATATATGCATTGCTTCAGCTAGCACGGTGACACCACTATTTTGCATAGTACTCTTATCATCTTGTTCTTTGGTATAAAATGTGTATCCATTAATTGAATATGCGCTATGAGAAAACACATGCAAACTTGGACATATGCCAAACATCTCAACATTTCTGTTACCGAAGAAGGATCTGAAGAGCGCTTCAAATAAATATGATCCTTCAACCATTGTATGAAACTTTGATTGTGCTCTATAACTATCCAATTTTCATTTCTGTTCGGATTTAACCTTCGGAGTACATCCTTGTGCATTTCAACATATGGCTCAACCTCATTATTATTGTGCAGAACATACAAATGAACTTGATCCCGTTCATCCCTTGATATTGTCACAATTTTATTCCCAATTAATTTTTTACCTTCCATTTTGTCGAAAATCTGAGCTCTGGGGAGTCCAATCGATTGAACGTTAGACAAATATTCAGTACAAAACTCAACAGCTTCTTCAACAATGTATCGTTCAACAATACAACCCTCTGGTCGACTTCGGGATTTCACGTACCCTTTTAATATTTTCATATACCGTTCAGCAGGGTACATCCATCTCATATATGCTGGTCCACACAACTGTGTCTCTTTCACAAGATGAACAACTAAATGAACCATTATGTCAAAAAAAGACGGAGGAAAATACATTTCAAGCTCACACAAGGTAATTACAATCTCTTTTTGTAGTGTTGGTAAGATCTCGGGATCGATCACCTTACTACAAATTGACCTAAAGAAAAAACACAATTTAGTTATGGCACTTCTTACTTTTTCTGGCAAAATAGAACGTATACCTATCGGTAGAAAATGTTCCATTATAACATGGCAATCATGTGTCTTCAAATTCTTCAACTTGAGGTCTTTCATAGAAACAAGTCTTCTGATATCAGATGAGTATCCTTCTGGAACCTTAACTTCACTCAGAGACTTACACAAATTTTTTTTCTCCTTTCTAGATAAAGTAAAAGCAGCAGGTGGTAGATATGTTCGTCTTCCTTTCTTCACGGGTGCTAATTCAGTTCTCATTCCCATTTTTAACATGTCCTCCCTTGCTTTAAGGCCATCCTTAGACTTGCCTTTTATATTGAGTAATGTACCGATAACACTTTCAAATACGTTTTTTTCAATATGCATAACATCGAGAAAATGTCTCACGTACAAAGACTTCCAATATGGAAATTCAAAAAATATCGACCTTTTCTTCCACCCACCTTTCACAATCTTATGTGCAAAAGGCTTGCCAAACTCAGTACGCACATCTTTCACCTTTTCAAAAACTTGTTCACCTGACAATGCGGGTGGAGCTCTACGATGTTCGGTGTCTCCATTGAATGCTTTTCTCCACCCACGGTAGTGATGTTTAGAATGTAAGAATCTACGATGACCGAGAAACACATTCTTCTGGCAAAGTTCCAATCGAATCGTATCGGTTCCGTCTTCACAAACAGGACACGCACGTTGACCTTTAATGCTATACCCAGATAGATTCTCGTATGCTGGAAAATCATTAATTGTGCCAAACAACATCGCCCTCAAATTGAAACTTTCTTTCCTATATCCATCATAAACCTCCACACCGTTCTCCCACAAAATCTTTAAATCTTCGATCAGAGGTGTCAAGTATACGTCTATGTCATTCCCTGGTTGTTTAGGCCCAGAGATTAACATAGATAACATCATGTACTTACGCTTCATACATAGCCACGGAGGTAGGTTATAAATCATAAGAATCACAGGCCATGTGGTATGTGAGATACTTTGAAGACCATGTGGGTTCATTCCATCAGTAGATAATGCCAATCGAAGGTTTCTTGCTTCTGATCCAAACTCAGGATAATCATTATCAATCTTCGACCACTGTGGTGAATCAGCCGGATGCCGATACATTCCATCAATAATTCTTTCATCTGCATGCCAAGTAAGATGTCTTGCATCGGTTTCACTATGAAACATGCGCCTAAATCTCGGAATTATCGGAAAATACCATAAGACTTTTGTGGGAGATAATCTTTTCTTATATCGAGACAAACCGCATTTAGGGCACTCAGTTAACATTGCATATTCGTTACGAAACAAAATGCAATCGTTAGGACAAGCATGTATCTTATCATAGCTCATGCCAATAGAGCACAACATTTTTTTTGCCTCATAGGTTCGATTAGGAAGAACATTATCATCCGGTAGCATTTCTCTCATAAGGGCCAACAACTCTGTGAAACTTTTATCCGACCATCCATTGCCCGCCTTTAAGTTGTACAACTTTAATACCGCAGAAAGTCTTGAGAATTTAGTGCAACCTTTGTACAACGGTTTCTCTGCATCGCTTACTATCCTCTCAAACATTTCAGGACAATCATGAAGATCTTCTTCCAGTGCTTCTACAATCTCTTCAACTCGATCACAATCGTATGTTTTCGTGTCTTTGTCGTATGAAGCATAGGTCGTATTACTTTTTCCACTCGATTCAACATTCTCGTTAATTTTCTCACCATGAAATATCCAACACTGATAACTTTGATCAATTCCATGCCTCAGCAAATGCGATTTCAATCCATGTGCGTTAACCTTACCAATATAACAACAACGCAAGCAAGGACAATGCATTCGTCTGGGGTTTTCAGCGTGTTGAACAGCATACTTAACGAATTCCAAAACCCCACTCTCGTACTCTTTGGTCATTCGATCGGCACAGATCCATGTTTTATCCATGGTTTTCCTACTTATTAAAGTAAACAATTAATCCAGACGAAAATACATAACTAAGGTAGTATCTTTGAATATCCTAACAATTATAAAGTTCAATAACGTATCCGATACGCCAATATACCAACTTTAATTACCTCATCACTTTCATTTTTTATATTACAAGAATCAAACTTTTTCTATTACAATATACCTATAAGTATACCTATAACTATATTAGAGTTCGTTCAATCATTTTATGGGAGAAATCTTGTTCCTTTAGAATGAAAGTGAGATGAACAACACTTTCACAGTTAAAAAGAAAAAAAACTACCTATTCAATCTTCAAGTATAATCACTAAGGAAACATGAAGTTTGAACAATATTGAACATCTAAATCCAAGCCTAGTCATGACAGCCCCAACATGCAATGCATTTCAAAATTCATCATGCATACCAAGCAAGTATAAAGAAAATCAAATTGCATACACATATACATACACAATTCAATATACATACATACACAAACTAACAACTCCCAAATCACCAACTATCATTAAACATTGCATTTGTAACACCAGCAACTAACCGATTAGCATAGCATTTTCAACAAACAGTTAACCATAATTATCATAATTATAAATTTCAATGAAGAAACATGTACACCAAAGCATTAGTACATAGCATTACATGGCAAACTTCGTGCACATTAACATAACATACTTTTACTTCTATGACAGTTGCAGACCAAATTTACATAACAAGACCAAGCAATACATATTTTTCAACCAGCATACATCAATTCACGTGCAATCCATTAACACCATTTCAAAAGGGGGCATGAATGCATTGCTAACAATCATTTCCTACAGTAACAACCCTATTAATCATCTTAACAATGGCAGTTGTGGTGGATAGTAAAAATTTGATCAAGATTGCAACAGGGCAATGGACAAACCACAAGCATTGAGTGTAGATTCAAACAGGGCAGCCATATGCTAACACCAACCCATACACATACGTTCAGCCATGGATCTAATTGCACACATACAAGGCTATAATAAACAACAACGGGTCCATTCAAGCAGAGCAATTAACATAGGCAAAACATACAAGTGCAACAAGTATAAAAGAAAGAAACTATTGCAGTAACAATCCAAGTTATTTGAACTCATGGCATTACAATCAAACAAGCACATTTTTAACACCAACATTTCAGTTCAAGCCAAAGTCAAACAAGCAGGCGTTGTGGCATTGCATAACTAGTAAGCTAGCTAACTAACAGAATAGCTCAGTTAGCATCATTGACAAATCCAAGAACACTCCAACATTCTAACTTCATTCTATGACAGAAATCCCACTGAGTTCATTAATTTTTCTTACTTCATTGACAAATCCAAGAACACTCCAACATTCTAGCTTCATTCAACTTCAAAAGATGGAAGAAGAGGAAGAGCATTAGAGCAGAACGTACCGTATTCAAGTGATCTCCTTGCGCTGCAACCTTCGATTGTTTGGGTGACGGCGGAGGTTCGGAGGTGAGAGGCGAGTGCGGCGGTCGACTGTTTCGGTGACGGCGGAGGGACCCTCGAAGGCGGACAATAGGGTTTTCGGAAAATAGGGTGATATGGGGATGTCGTGTTTTGGAGTGTCTGCGTGATGTTGTGTGAGTTGAGAAGAAGGTTACGGCTGATGAAGATTGAGGGGAAGAGGAAATGGCGTAAGTTTTTGAGGTGAGTGAAGAAGAGGGAAAACGTCCGAACAGAGAACGAAAGCGCTTTTGTGGTCTGAAATTTTATTTTAATAAGACCTTAGACAGTGCTTTTGTGGAAAGCGCTTTCTAAGGTATGCCTAAGACAGCGCTCTCCAAAAGCGCTTTCTAAACCCCCCCTTAGACAGCGCTTTTGGTTTTAATTTTTTTTTTAATTTAAAGACTTTAGACAGCACTTTACCAAAAGCGCTGTCTAAAGTCTATATTTAAAAGCGCTTTCTAAAAGCGCTGTCTAAGGGGGGGTCTTAGAAAGCGCTGTCTAAGACCCCCCCTTAGACAACGCTTTTATTATTTTCTTGGAACATTTTCCGTGTTTGTTTTTAATTTTAACCTTAGACAGTGCTTTCTTTTAAAAGCGCTGTCTAAGATGCGTTGTTAAAAGTCATTTTTGGCGTAGTGATAGACCAATGGAGATCATGCCCTACCTACAAAAGAATTAGGAAAATGCAAAGACATATTTTTGGCATTTTGGTTAGTAAAAATGATAAAATACAAGTATGATACAATCACAAAGTGCTTGGTGATATCTCCCAAAACAAACCCAATGAAAGAGGGGTAAGGAGGATGCCAAGGTGTGATCCCAATGTTAATGCTTATGATGAAATTGCATGAGGGATCTTAGGGTCAAAATTGGGGTCTTACAGATACCCCTATTTAAGGACATTCTAACTGAGGAGGCGAAGGTTAAAATCTTCATGTTGACTAAGTAGGATGGGCTTAAATAACAACATATAGAAACAAATTTTGGTCCCTAAGATACCTCATGATGCATATGATATGAATGCAAAAGTTAGTTCTTTGTGGGGAAATATTGCCCAAAGGAAAAGAAATCGGAGAGACCGAAAGTCCGCAGGAGTAAAATGCATTTCCGTAAGGAAAACTCACTAGGGAGATCGAGACTCTTGGGGGGGGGGGGGGGGGGGAAGAGTTATGCGTAGACCAGGATATGACTTTAAAACTACTGGGGGACTCGAGGGATTCCATATAAACATGGAAGAGACTCAGCCGGGGATCTAATAACATCTGCAGGGGATATGAGTAAGTCATGATAAAACTGAAATACTTGAATCATGCAGGGAAAAGCAATTTCCCTAAGGAAATGTGCACTCAACTCAACTGGGGAAGAAATAAACTTCAACACAGGAGGAGAAGAAACCTATTATCTACTACCTGTTACTGGGCGAGGAGATAATAAAGATCTGACAGAGAGAACATCTGTCATCGATTAGGATGAACATATCAAGGATGACTCGTCGGGAAACAACAGAAGGGAATATTCATTACTGGTTACTGGGTAAGAATAGCCTTGCTGGGGAGAACTGTAGAAAATAGGATTTACAACTACCAGTTACTGGGTAGAAGACCAAGGGGTGAGAGTATCTATCATCGGTTAAGATGAACATATCAAGGATAAACTCAATAGGGAAGAAAATCCGTCATCGGTTAAGATGAATATATCAAGGATAAACTTGCCTGGGATTGTCAAGGTGGATACCCGTCATTGATTAAGAGGAACATATCATGGATAAACTATAACACCCCAAAATTTGCCCTCCTCATTCATGCATTCATTTTTAGGTCATTTAATATTTCGCATTGCATTTCATCATTATCAATCAGAATTAGATACATTGTATTTCATCATGTTAATCGGGATTAGCTCCAAGAAGCTTGAACATCATCCAGGACACTTTGTGGGTTCTATTTAGTTGATCAGTCAACACAAGGGAATGGCTTGAGATACTTCCAACAAGTTCAAATGGGGTCTATTCGTCAGTCAAAACGTTAATCTTGAAGGAGCAAAAGTTTGTTCATGAGTTGTCATGCTCGCTAGGCGAGCAGAATGGGTCGCCTAGCGAGTCCCAAGAAAAGCCACCAGAATCACCTACGCTCAGAGGAATTTCTTGAACTGTCATGCTCGCTAGGCGAAGCCCACGTGTTTAAAAAAAATAAAAAAATAAAAAAATAAATAAGTAAGTAAATAAATAAAATATAACAGAAAATTTTTGGACTTGGGCCTCTCTCATTTGAGCCCACAGGTCCACAAAAATCAAGTTATAAATTCAGAGTTTCAGTGAAACAAAAGGCCATTCTATTCCTATTACCCTGGCTGGGAGAAAGATAGTGAGAGAAGAGCTAACAGAGTTCAGAGCAACCTCCAGAGACTGAAGGGAACTCATCTGCAAAGAACCAATTCCCTCTCATATAAACCCTAAGAGTGCTTTGCAAACCCAACCGTGCCATTCAATTTCAATCGATCCTCCCCAATCAGGTATGCCCTATTTCCACTACTTTATACTTTCAACCTGAAATTTTTGATACCCTTTTAATGCATTTGTTTGACAAGAGGTTTAGGCCTCCTACCCTTGGTTGCTTTTTGTGAGCTTTTTGCGAATTTTAATGGCATGATTCATGTCGTTACATTTTGATTTGGGGGCAACTCTTGATTACCCTATCTTGTTTCTCTAACCTGTTTGTTGAGTTTTGTTTTGTGAGGGCTCATATGACTCTTGCAGAGATGGCTTGCCTGGTGTGCCACTTTATTTGTGGGATACCACCTAGAGGTTTATTTGGATTACCTGTACTGACTCGCTTTCTTTGATGGTGCTAGCTTGAGAGATCTCTGGGTTTCTTATCTCTTTATTTGCTGTTGCTTCGGATCTTTATCCGTGTGGTAGATCTCTTAACCCCCTTTATCTTTCCCGTATTTTACTACTTTTTGCCTAAAGACCTCCATGAAGAGGCAATTGACGGATAAAAGGGATCAATAATCAATCCCCCGTTATTCAGTGCGTCGTTCTTTAAGATCACACTACGTGTCGATGCTTCAGAACAAAAACCCCAGATCTTTTGTCCGGTCAGTTAGTGGAGAGGGTTCCAACTTTCTGAACCCCCACTTTTTGTCATGAGCTCACCCTGTCCAGGGTTAAGAGCTATGAGGTCTTATCCTCATTACCCCTTTTGCACGAGCGTTCCTAAACACCAACAACTCATTGAGTTTTCTTCTCCTAAGAACACGTTATATCCTTCTACTATAGGCGAGTAAGTCTCCAATGGTCGAGCATCTGGTAGATTGCGTAGTAACATCGTTCACCCCAAAACACACTCCCCCCTAACCAATAGGTATCCGAACTACGAAGACTCTGATTCTCATATTCAGATGGGATACGTATGCAGTGGATGCGACATCCGTGCGAGTCATTTCCTTTTGACCCTTTTTTTAGTAAATAGTACATTAGATAAACCCACACCCTTTAGACAAGAACTACAAGAGTGGATCCTGTAGAGTACTACGGATGCATAGGGGTGCTAATACCTTCCCTTCGCATAATCGACTCCCGAACCCAAGATTTGGTTGCGAGACCATGTCTTTTCCTTTCCTTTTTCCAGGTTTACTTCGAGCGTTTCCTTTCCCTCCTTTGGGATAAATAACGCACGGTGGCGACTCTTTTGTCTTTTCTTTTTCGCCGGTTGTTTTTTTTCGCAGGTAGGTTGCGACATAAACCAACTGAACAAAAAGTAGGAATTACATTTATCGAATGCTGGATAGAATACCGTCAAAGAGAAAATCCGTCACCGGTTAGGATGAGCATATCAAGGATAGACTCTGTGAGGAGATAAAATAGGAATTATATCTATCACTTACTGGATAGAATACCATCAAAGAGAATCGTCACCAGTTAAGATGAACATATCAAAGATAGACTCTGCGGAGGGAACAAAGCAGGATTTACATCTACCGGTTACTGGGTAGAAGACCACAAAGAGAAGGAAACCCGTCATCGGTTAGGATGAACATATCAAGGATTAACTCTCTGGGACACAAGAATAGGGATTACAGCTACCTTTTTACTGGGTAGAATACCAAAGGTGAGAATATCCGTCATCGGTTAGGATGAACATATCAAGGATAGACTCGGGCAGGGGAAAGAAAGATATTCGTCACCGGTTAGGATGAACATATCAAGGATACACTTTCTGGGGAATCAGATCCACTGGGGACTCTACTGCTGAGGATAAAAAATGGGACTTTTGTCGGGTATTGGGCAAGAAGTAACAAACTGCAAACTAAGAAGAATATTACCAGTTACAGGGCAATAAACTCTTAGGGGACTCAAAGCATCTATCTAGGTAGGAGCTAGAAAGAAACAGTCAATCAAGACTCAACCCAATGAGGAGATAACTCAAGGGGAGTGGTTCCATCCAGATAAGAAACTGGAAAGGAAACTGAAGTAATAATCATCCACGAGGAAACAACCTAGTGGGGAAGAGGAGAAAGGTTAAAGTCTTTCTGCCTAAGGGGATGACACTCTACATTTGAGGGAGGACAGACACCGAAATTTGTATGGGGATAAAGTACCTCCATACAGGGAATGAGAATCTCAAACCAATAATTAATAAGATATGCGAATATGCAAATATGAAATTATATGAATGTATATGTATATGATGATTATGCTGACAAGAACGATCACAAAGGATACGAAGGTGTCGCAATGAAATTGAATCATCGGTACAATCCTCAATCAATCCACAAAATATGGAGACAACTGCTAGAGAACAGAGAGATCAACAATCCAAAAAGGCTTAACCCTAACTGGGGAAGGAGGACATATGCTGAGGAAAGAGAAATATCACCGAACCTGTGGGGAATTTTAGGTCAACACCATAAAAATGGGAGACAACCCTACAGGGAAAACAAACTGCTCAAAAAACTAGGAGGAAACTCTGATTGGGGAGCAAGTCGACTGGCGATTGGCAGGGAAACCAATGTGATCTACTGGGGAGATCTACCACTTCTACTGAAGGAAACTAAACTCCATTGAGGAAGGCAGAAACTCTGTTGGGGAAAACAAATCGCAGGGTACCTGAATCAACCAACTCAGCTAAGGAAAAAGCTCGAAACTCTACTGGGGAAGCAAAAATTCCGCCGAGGAATTGAATCAACAGAAACGTCTAGGGATACCCGAAGGGTTAACTACTTGGGGAACCTCTGATGCTTCGCACTCAAGGACTTGTTATCCATCGAAATGCTGTTGATATTTATTTCAATTGCTTTGGAAAATTCTTGCTTTATATGTTTTTAAGAAAAAGAGATTTTGATTAAAATTTTTAAATTTTCAAAAAATGATCATAATAAAATTTAAACTATTGGCTAAAATAAATAAGAGTAGAAACAATTGGATAAAAGTTCAACTTTATTTGATAGAATGGTAGTCTGTAAATGACAAGACTCCATAGATTTTACAAAGTTGAAAATGGTAATTTACATGGAAAAGGGTTACATTGAATACAAATGAACCTTAATCCATCTACCAATTCTTGATATCCACTATGCTCTCGACCGCTGTCGGGGTGATGAATTGATGTCAACCCTTGTGCTCAATCAAATCTCCAAATTGGACGATCAGCAGACTGCAATTACTTTCCATAATCCCTAATTTTTGCATAAGTTTCCCCAGGGTGGAGTACTCAACTTATCGGGAAATTCTTTCTGTTTTATGTCTCTAATTATTGCCTGGATCACCCTTTCGGGTTTTCAATCCACCGAGACGCTCATTTTTGCCTAAGCCGCCCTTTCGGGTTTTCAACTTAGCGAGCTGTTCTTTTCTTTTTTAGGCAAAGAATTTCTTGACAACATCTGTGTTCACAGGACGAGTGAACTTTTCACCATCCATAGTTGTAAGAATCAAAGCACCGCCTGAAAAGGCTCTCTTAACAACATATGGTCCTTCATAATTAGGAGTACATTTTCCTCTAGAATCTGACTTGAACGATAAAATCTTCTTGAGCACAAGGTCACCTTCTCTGAACACACGAGGTCTGACCTTCTTATCAAAAGCTTTCTTCATCCTTTGCTGATACAACTGACCATGACACATGGCAGTCAATCTCTTCTATTCTATCAAATTCAACTAGTCAAACCTAGTCTGACACCATTCAGCCTCAGTCAATTTGGCTTCCATAAGCACATGCAATGAAGGAATCTCAACCTCTACGGGGAGCACTACTTCCATACCATACACAAGAGAAAAAGGGGTTGCCCCTATTGAAGTGTGGACAAATTTACGATACCCATGCAAAGCAAATGACATCATCTCATGCCAATCCTTGTATGTGACAACCATCTTCTGAATAATCTTCTTGATGTTCTTGTTCGCAACTTCAACAACCCCATTCATCTTGGGTCTGTATGGAGAAAAATTATGATGTGCAATCTTGAAGTCTTTGCAAAGAGCTTCCACCATATTGTTATTCAAGTTCGATCCATTGTCAGTAATGATCTTACTTGGCACACTATAACGGCATATAATCTGATTCTTGATAAACCTCACAACAACTTGCTTGGTTATATTTGCATACGATGCCGCTTCAACCCATTTTGTGAAGTCGTCAATTGCCACCAAAATGAAACGATGTCCATTCGAAGCTTTGGGTTCAATCATCCCAATCATTTCAATTCCCCACATGGAGAAGGGCCATGGGGAAGAGATAACATTCAATAGTGTCAGAGGAACATGAATTTTATCAGTATAAATTTGACACTTGTGGCACTTCTTCACAAATTTGCAACAGTCAGATTCCATTGTCAGCCAATAGTAACTTGCTCGCAACATCTTCTTCGCCATTGCATGTCCATTGGAATGAGTACTAAAGGAACCTTCATGCATTTCGGTCATCAACAAGTCTGCTTCGTGTCTATCCACGCATCTGAGCAAAACCATGTCAATGTTTCTCTTGTACAGTATATCACCATTCAAGTAGAAATTACCGGCTAATCTTCTCAAAGACTTCTTATCTTTCAAAGATGCCCCAGACGGGTAAATATGACTTTAGAGGAAACATTTGATGTCATAATACCACGACTTCTTGTCTTTGACCTCTTCAACAGCAAACACATGAGCTGGCCTATCAAGACGCATCACAGATAAAATGGGAACTTCGTTCCAATATTTCACTATAATCATTGATGCCAATGTTGCAAGAGCATCTGCCATCCGGTTCTCATCTCGAGGGATATGATGAAACTTAACCTTTGTAAAGAAAGTCGAAATCCTCCTTGCATAATCTTTATACGGTACCAAACCGGGTTGATTCGTCTCCCATTCTCCTTTGATTTGATTCACAACCAAAGCCGAATCATCGAAGACATCCAAATACTTGATTCTGATATTCATGGCCTCTTCAAGCCCCATAATGCAAGCTTCATATTCTGCCATATTGTTTGTACACTTGAAAGTTAATTTAGCTGTAAATGGTAGATGCGTGCCTTGAGGAGTAATAATCACTGCCCTAATGCCATTTCCATATTGATTAACAACTCCATCAAATACCATGCCCCAACGGGAACCAGGTTCTGGCCCTTTTTCAAGCAATGGTTCATCACAATCTTTCATTTTCAAGTACAAAATCTCTTCATCAGGAAAATTATACTACACTGACTGGTATTCAATATCATACTCTGATAATAACATCTGCCAACGGGCAATCCTCCTAGTTAAGGCAGGCTTCTCAAATATATACTTGATCGGATCCATTTTGGATATCAACCAAGTGGTATGATTCAACATATACTGACGCAGACGCTTAGCAGCCCAAGCCAATGTGTAACAAGTTTTCTCAAGCATACAATACCGAATTTCACAGTCGGTGAACTTCTTACTGAGGTAGTAGATTGCAGATTCTTTCTTTCCAGTCTCATCTTACTGACAAAGAACATAACCCATACTCTCATCAAGCACAGTCAGATACATGATCAACGGTCTTCCTTACACAGGTGGAGACAAAATTGGAGGTTCAAGCAAATATTCCTTGATACTGTCAAAAGCTTTCTGGCAATCTTCGGTCCACTCACAAGACTGATCTTTTCGAAGAAGATTGAATATAGGCGCACATGTGGAAGTCATGTGGGAAATGAATATGGAAATATAATTCAAGCGGCCGAGAAAACCTCTGACTTGCTTCTCAGTTTTGGGCGCCGGTATTTCTTGTATTGCTTTGACCTTGGCAGGATCAACTTCAATACCCTTCTCGCTGAAATAAAGCCCAACAACTTACCAGAACGAACACCAAATTTACACTTATTGGGATTCAAGCAGAGTTTATATTTCCTCAAACGCTGGTATAAGTTCAACAAATGCTCAAGATGTTTCTCTTCATCAATTGATTTAGCAATCATGTCATCGACATAAACTTCAATCTCTTTATGCATCATATCATGAAAAAGAGTAGCCATTGCTCTCTGGTATGTTGCACCAGCATTCTTTAGACTGAAAGGCATCACTCTATAACAAAATGTTCCCCAAGGTGTAATGAATATGGTCTTCTCCATATCTTCGGGTGCCATCTTGATTTGATTATATCCGAAAAATCCATCCATAAAAGAAAAGACTTTGAATTTAGCAGTATTGTCTACCAACATATCAATGTGTGGCAGAGGGAAATCATCTTTCGGACTGGCTTTATTCAAATCTCTATAATCAACACACATGCGGACTTTTCCATCTTTCTTCGGCATATGCATAATATTGGCCACCCATTACGGATACTCAGCGGTTACAAGGAAACCGACATCAATTTGCTTCTGCACTTCCTGTTTGATCTTCACAGCCATATCAGGGTGCGTTCTTCTCAACTTCTGCTTGACTGGCAGGCATTCTGGCTTCAACGGTAATCTATGCTTCACAATATCAGAATCCAACCCAGGCATGTCTTGATAGGACCAAGCAAACACATCAGAATACCAAAATACTAAAACTATGTCTTTGCATTTGTCTAACTCTTTTGAAGGAAGGGCATGATTCCATTGATTCATCAAGGTCACATCTAGGGTTTGAGACCCTCATGAACAAAAAGCATAACCAAGAATTGATTCAAGAATGGTTATGAGCATCATATATGACTCCCAATGTTCCCTACATGTTATATTGATCAAGTTTTCTTCAAGAGTTTGAGGGTATTGTGCCTTGGAAACCCTAGTTTGACTAGGTATCTTGAGTAACTTCTCCAAGAAGCTATCTCACCAATTGATCAAATTTCTAAAGGGGAACTTAAAATTTCATCATCTTATACATATATGATCTACCATGAGCCAAGAAGGTCAACAGAATTGGAAGTTAGCAAGTTGGTTGATGGTGGTTGGCTAGATGAATTCATCTGATCAAAACTGGGTCTCCCTAGACCCTATATCCTACAATTTTCACCATATGAAAATGATTCCAAGAGAAAAGTTACTCTAGATGACATTCCAAACACTTTCATGTTGAGACCTAGAGCTAGTTTTGCTTGGAAAATCATTTTCTATGTTGAAACATTATAGGTCATTTTGTCTAAACCCTAATTTGAAAGTCAACTTCCCAAGGCCATAACTTGCTCAATTTTTGTGAGATGAAGGATTTCCAAGTTGCACAATCAAATTCGATGTTGAAGGTGAGAAAAACAAGAAAGGGGGGTTTGAATTGTTTTGGAAAATAAGCGTTTTTTCAGAATAAGACCACACAAGGAATTTATAATGGTTCGCTTATAACACAAAGCTACTCCAGTCCACCCGGCCAAGGTGATTTCGCCTTCAATAAGGACTTAATCCACTAATCTTGAAAGATTATTACAACCAACGTCTAAGAGATGGATCTCTTAGTCCTCTCAAGTATACAGACTGCGCAGAATCACTTGAGGAAATAAAATAATAGATAAAAGGACTTTGTAATCTAGAGTGCTTCTAGGATAAAGCAAATATTACAACAATAAGAACAAAAGAATGTTTCACGTTCTAAGCAAAAGCTTCGTGAAAGATTGAGAGAGAGAAGAGAGAGTTTATGTGCGTTGGTGTATCTCTCAATGCTGTTTGTTGTCCTTTATATAGGGGTGAAAGGACCGTTGAAGTTGATGGCAGATGATTTGTCTTGAATAGGAATTAATGCCATAACTTCTGTTGTTTCTTGCCAAAACAACTTTGTCTCCCTGAATAACTTCTTTCCAATAATAGTTTCTTTCCATTTGAGATTGAAGTTGTCGTTACTCTTTCTATAAGGAAGTTCAATATCAGAGTCTGCGTGGCTCTGGGAGTCTTGGAATCTTGCTATGAGGATTTGGAGCTTGATGTTGATCTTTAAGAGTTCTGATGATGTCTTCAGATGACGCTGATAGCTTCTGGAATAATATACCGTTGTTCAGAATCAGAACTTCTAGAGTGCACTCCTTCTTCAGATGCTTTTGATATTCTGCTGTTTTGCTCAGAGTTAGAACTTCTTGAGCGTGTTTCTACTTCAGATGCTTCTGATCTTCTGGTAATTTGTATCTGATATGATTCTGTATCTGATGACGCAATCAGATTCCTTTCTTTTTGTTTAGAGTCCTGCACACTTAGAAACTTTTCGTTAGAGTGCCATTTTTGGTTTCAGTCTTTGTTATCATCAAAATCTTGGAATCTGTTGTAGAACAGTTTTTGTTCTTACAATCTCCCCCTTTTTGATGATGACAAAACAAACTCAATTAGCAGATGAAACATTAAAAGAATCAGATCAGATAGAAGTGAGCTCCCCCTGAGATGGGCTAGGGAGTTCAAATGTTCTTACCAGAGCTTCCAAGCAATGAAGTTTCGATACCTTCTGCAATTTCTTAAGTCCAATGTTAGAAATTTATTTTTAAGAAAAGTATGTTGCAGAGTGCTTAAGGAATTAGGCAATTTTTCATCAGAGCTATATTTGATTTCTCCCCCTTTTTGTCAGAATCAAAAAGACTTAAACAAAAATAATCAAGAAACAACATTTTATATATCCAGATAGCAGACAACAGAGATAAGGACAAGAAAAACAAACATCAGAAACAAGGAAAACAAGGCAACAAACAAAAGATCCTAAGTGCCTAAGGGTTGGGAGGAGGATGCATTCTCTGAAGCAGTTGAGCCAGCATGTTCTGAATATTATCGTTGACGGTGTCCTGTTTATCCATTCTGGCTCTGAGTTCCTTCTGGTCTTTCTGAAGTTCTTCAAGTGTCTTGAGAACCATAGGAATGACAGAAGAGGACTCCCCCTGAGTCAAGGCATTCTGTGCTTCAGCTTCAGCGGCAGCTAGTGCTTCAGCTTCAGCAGCAGCAAGTGCTTTGGCTTCAGCTTCCTTGGCCCTTAGGATTTCTGCTTGTCGAGCTCTTTCTTCTTCTTGCGTTCTGGCTTCTTCTTCAGCTTCTCTGGCAAGTCTCTCCTGTAGTCTTGCCTCAGCATCTCTGATGAAGTCGTTTCTGACTTGCTCAGAGATGTGCTTCAGTTTGAAAGCCTCAGAAGTCATTCAGCCAATGACTATGTTCCAGTGTGTCCTTACAGAGTCAGGATCATCACTGATGCCAGAGTTTATGGTCAGAGACTTGACCTTTTGTACTGAAGCCTCTGCGAACAGCATAATGGCTTCCTTTAGGGTAGGCAAGGAATGTTCAGGTTCAGATGTTTGAGAAGGAGAGGTTGGAGGGCATAGGTTTAGTGTTTGAGGTTCAGGTTCAGGTTCAGATTCAGGTTCAGGTTCAGGTTCAGATTCAGGTTCAGGTTCAGGTTCAGCGGAAGGATTTGGAGGGATAGTGTCAGAGGTATGAAGGTCAGAGGGTTGAACTTCAGAAGGAGTGATGGTTGATTGTTCTGTGGGTAAAGTTACTTGAGGTGGAGGTTGGGTTGGTTGTTGAGAGGCAAAGTTTTGAGCCTGAAGTTGGGCTAGGGTTGGAGAAGATGGGTCAGAGTGTTCTGTATCTGAGGAAATGGTAAAGTAGGGAGGTGATTCGGGGGTTGTGGATGAGGAAGTGGTTTGATTTAATTCTTCAGCTTCTGAAGGTGGTAAAGAGGTATAGGCAAGATTGAATTTTGGTAAAGGTTATGAGGTTCTGGTTGTAGAAGGAGGGGTTTCAGATGGGGTGAAGATTGGTGATGGTAGAGGAGTAGAGGAAGCCAAAAATGGTTCAGAGGGAATAGTAGGGGCAGACTTACCAGAGGATTCTTGCAGAGGCGCTGGAGGTCTTGATTCAGAAGATTCTCCTAGCCTTGCTTTCTTTGCTCTTGAAGCTTTCTTTTCAGATGGACCTCTTTTGAACTTAACGAAGTCTGATTCTGAATCTAGCATATCGCCTAGTCTGAAGTCTGAGATGTCTACTCCTTCATCCTTCAGACGTTGGAGATAGTGGAGGATTGCCTCTCTGGGTTCATTCTTGTAGAACCTTGTGAGACCATGTGGCATCTTCCTCTGATCTTTTAAAGCGTCCCAAGAGGTGTCCAGCGTAGGTTTGACTTGAATCTTCTTCAGAATTCCCATGCTCTTCAGATTTCTGGAGTTCAGAGGCCTTCCAGTATCCATTGCCAAATCTTCCATGATTTTGTTCTTCTCCAGATGGTTGATAACACGAAATTATATCATATTTTAGGACTTAATTCCATTAAATTCTATGACTATTTATTTCGGTTTACTGCATTTTATGAGATATTACGTGGTATTTTCTTCCCAATTGTCGCAGGTAGTCTATTTTGAAGAACAAGTGAAAATGGAAGAAAAGGAGGTGCAAAAAGGAGAGAAAAGGGACCAAATGCCAAAGCCCAGCCCAAAGCGCACAAGTCACCAACGCTGTGCCTGTGACGGACGTCACAGGGTGTGTGACGAGCGTCACGCAAAACAGCCTTGTGACGGACGTCACACATAGTGTGACGAGCGTCACACAATTCCACTACCTTTTTGGCGCAAGTAACGCCCTCAGAAAGACTTGAAGAAGAACGTTGAGAAGTTGGTCTCCTATATCCACGCCGTGCATGTAGCCACGTTGAAGAATGGGAGAAACGGAAAGCAGTTACCAACACTATTATAAATAGCCATCTCAAAAACCTAAAAGTCTCTCCGGTTTTTCCACGCTCATATTGCCGAAGCTCTGCCAAATTTTCTTTTCACGCTTTTGCTTATTTTTTCCTTTCCAGCAACTTAACATTGTTTATTTTATTTATTTCTTTTGCAAGTTCTGCATTCTTTTTCCCTTGCAAATTTATCTTTCCCTTTTTAGCATTTAGATATTTTTCGCATAATAGTTTCTACACCGGAAACTATTGTGCAACTTTTTATCGGATCTAACCTTACGTTAGATTCTAGTTCTATTTCCTTGGTTTAATTTATTATTTAATTGAAGAATCGAAGAACAAATCCTACCGGCTTGTGGTAAAGTGTTCAAGACTATTGTATTGCGCATTCAGGTTCTTTAATCATTATTTAATATTTTGTTTTATTATTTATCTATATTATCTGCCTGGAATGAGTCTGTATATGCATGATATGTATTCTTGTTTATTTAGCATGTCTGGCTAATCCGCCTAGGTATCGGTATGTAAAGTAAGCAGAATAAGGGATCAAGACTGAGTCGGTCTATCTAAACTTAAAATTAAAATCAATCTTTTTACGGTCTCAACTTACAGGTTTAATAACAAGATTTTTTACAGAAGTAAAGGACATAAAGAAGTTAAAATCAATAGAGCGAGAGTTTGAGATTTTAACTGGACAATGTAAGTTAGGCATTAATTCTAGATCAGGGCGAGAGCAAGTTTTAGAGTTAATTAAATTCTGACCTTTTCCAAAAAGTATTTTTAAAGATTGAATGTGAGGACGAGAGTTAAGCATTTGGATTTGATTATATAACCTAAGTCAACAGAGCGAGAGTTTGAGATAAGGGTGTTTAAAACGGTCAGTGTTTTCTTAAAAAGAGTTTCTGCAACTTTATTGTTTTCAAAATATGGTTTTTGACTTAATTATAAGTGACAGCTACATTAATATAAAATCATGGTTTATTCAACAGAGCGAGAGTTTGAGATAAAACCTTTAACCAATAAAGTTAACTGAAACGATTCATTTTAAAACCAAGACACCGACAAAGACTTGATTCCCTAGTTTTGACGAACTACATACCGATATCCGTTTTATTAATATTTAATCTAGATCTTAGTTTAGCTCTTAGTTTTTCCCCAAACAATCAAACATTTTCACCTTAGATTTACGTAGTAACCTTAGATAACGGTATATCGATTCATAAGTCCCTGTGGGATCGATATCTTTTAAAACTACGCGATAGAACTGTGCACTTGCAGTTTGTATCCCATTCTCGACGCACACAGTCGAGCGATCAAGTTTTTGGCGCCGTTGCCGGGGACTTCTATTTAATCGATATCGTAACTCTTCCGTTACGCTGTAGAGACTAAGGTTTCTTTTTCTTCTATTCTTTCTTTCGTTGATTTGTATGCCACGCACTCGCTCTCAAGGCGAACCGCTCTATTTACGAATCAACGATATCGAACTATATCTCCGAGTCTTACGACGAATTCGGGAATATCGTGCTGAAAACAATCTCCCTCCTATAGACCTTCCTGATCTCAAAAACATTTTTCCTTCGATACCCGAGATGGCAGAACCAGCTCGTGCTCTTAGAGATTACGCCGCTCCATCGCAAGATGAACCGCATTCAAGTATTGCTCCGCCCGCAATCGAAGCAAACAACTTCGAACTTAAACCTTCGCTGTTGCAAGCTGTGCAACAGAACCAATTCTCTGGGAATCTTACCGAAGATCCAAACCTTCATTTATCCGTATTTGTCCAATACGCTGATACTGTTAAAGCTAATGGTGTCACTTCAGAGGCAATTCGACTTCGTCTTTTTCCTTTCTCATTAAGAGATAGCGCTAGAAGATGGCTTCAATCACTTCCTTCCAACTCAGTCACCACATGGAACGAGTTGAAGAAAGTTTTTCTTGCCCGATATTTTCCGCCAAGCAAAACAGCTATGTTAAGAGCCCAGATAAACGGATTTAAACAGAAAGATAACGAATCTCTTTTCGAAGCATGGGAAAGATACAAAGACATGATGAGACTTTGCCCACACCATGGTTTGGAAGACTGGTTAGTAATTCACACATTTTATAATGGTCTCTTATACAATACAAGGTTAACAATAGACGCCGCTGCAGGTGGTGCACTAATGAACAAACCTTATGCTGATGCTTACCAGCTTATCGAGAGCATGGCCCAAAATCACTATCAGTGGGGAACCGAACGAACAACGGTGGAAAAACCTCAACCGAAAACTGGCATGTACGAGATAAGTAACCTTGATCACGTTAATGCAAAAGTGGATGCTTTGGTCCAGAAAATTGAAAGTTTAAACGTATCACCTCCAGCCGCCGTGGTTGCTATAACTCCGAATTGCGAGGTCTGTGGAATCCAAGGCCACACTCCTGCGGAATGTCAACTCTTGACTGGAATCCAAGCAGAGCAAGTAAATTATGCTCAAGGAAGCCCCTACTCGAATACCTATAACCCAAATTGGAAGAACCATCCAAACTTTTCATATAAGAGTAATAATGCTTTATACGCACCTGGACAGTCTCCAAATCAAGCCCCATCTATACCTCCGGGATATCAGAAACCGAATCCTAACAATAATACCCCTAGAAAATCCAACTTGGAAATCATGATGGAAAACTTTATAGCATCCCAACAACAAACCAATAAAGATTTCTTAAACCAGAACATACACACTGGCGAACAACTTAAACAACTAGCAAGCAAAGTAGATGCCTTGGCTACCCATAACAAAATGCTGGAAACGCAAATATCTCAAGTAGCGCAACAACAAGCACCTACTGCTGCCCCAACTGGTACATTCCCTGGACAGCCCCAACCTAATCCGAGAAGCCAAGCTCATGCAATTATATTAAGAAGTGGAACGGAAGTGGAAGGACCGTCTGACCCAAGGATAGAAAACCAAAACCCTAAGAAATCAACTGAGGAAAGTGAACCTAAGGAAAAGGAAGAGAGTAATAAGGAAACCCTAGAAAAGAAGGAACCTTATGTACCTCCACCACCTTACAAACCACCCATACCCTACCCTCAAAGGCTTGTTAAAACCAAAGATGTAGGCCAATTTAGAAAATTTGTTGATCTCCTTAAACAATTAAACGTTACAATTCCGTTTACCGAAGCTATTACGCAGATGCCCTCATATGCTAAATTCTTAAAAGAAATTCTTTCTAATAAGAGGAAACTTGAGGATAGCGAAACCGTTACACTCCCTGCCGAATGTAGCGCTATAATCCAAAACATGCCCCCTAAACTCAAGGATCCGGGTAGTTTCTCTATACCCTGTCACATAGGAAAATTTGTCATCGACAAAGCCTTATGCGATTTAGGAGCCGGAATTAGCGTTATGCCTTTATCCATATGTAAGAAACTGGAAATGGGAGAATTAAGACCGACCAAAATGTCTGTGCAATTAGCAGATCGTTCCATCAAATATCCTGTAGGAATCCTTGAAAACGTTCCCGTACGCATAGGTCAGTTTTACATTCCCACTGACTTCACAATTATGGACATTAGAGAAGATGATACTACACCTATTATACTAGGAAGACCATTCTTAGCAACTGCCGGTGCAATCATAGACGTAAAACGAGGACGACTCACCTTCGAAGTAGGTGAAGAGAAAATTGAATTCATTCTTTCCCAATTCTTGAAAGCACCTGCAATAGAAGATACATGTTACTTCATGGATATCATCGATGAATGCATAAAAGAAGCAGAGTCAGGAGAAGACAAATCATCAGACTATCTTTTAGAGGACAAATCTAAACAATGCCTAGCAATAACACCGGATCCTACGCAGTGTCTTAACAAACCAACCCCTGATTTGAAAACACTTCCCAAAAATCTGAGATATGAATTCCTAGACTTAGAACTTGAACGACCTGTGATAGTTAATGCAGATCTAGGAAGACTCGAAACAGAAAAACTCCTACATATCTTAAGAAAATATCCAACCGCACTAGGATACCACATCACCGATCTTAAAGGAATAAGCCCTTCTATTTGTATGCACCGCATCATGTTAGAAGAAGACTGTAAAACCTCTAGGGAACACCAGAGAAGACTAAATCCGATCCTAAGTGAGGTAGTAAAGAAAGAAATAACCAAGTTATTGGAAGCAGGTATTATATATCCTATATCCGATAGCAAATGGGTCAGTCCTGTACACGTTGTACCAAAGAAAGGAGGCATAACCGTTATTGAAAACGAAAAAGGAGAAACTATAAGTAAACGAATCGAATCGGGATGGAGAATGTGCATTGATTATAGGAAACTAAACAAAGCAACCCGAAAAGATCATTTCCCTTTACCATTCATTGACCAAATGTTAGAACGATTAGCTAAACATTCACATTTCTGTTATCTAGACGGTTATTCAGGCTTCTTTCAAATACCAATTCACCCTGATGACCAAGAAAAGACAACATTCACATGCCCTTTTGGCACCTTCGCTTATAGACGAATGCCGTTTGGTCTGTGTAATGCCCCTGCAACTTTTCAAAGATGCATGATGGCAATATTCGCCGACTTTCTCGAAAACATCATGGAAGTATTTATGGATGACTTTTCTGTATACGGACAAAGTTTCGAAGAATGCCTTGAAAACCTAGAAAGAGTTCTTGAGCGATGTGTAAAAGTAAACTTAGTACTTAATTGGGAAAAGTGCCACTTTATGGTACAAGAAGGAATTGTTTTAGGACACATCATCTCGAACAGAGGAATTGAAGTAGACAAAGCCAAGATAGAGGTAATCGAAAATCTTCAACCCCCAAGAACCGTGAGAGAAGTACGAAGCTTTTTAGGACACGCCGGTTTTTACCGACGATTCATCAAAGACTTCTCTAAGATAACTAAACCCTTAACCGGACTGTTGATGAAAGATGCTGAATTCATATTCGACGATAACTGTTTAAAAGCATTTCAAACTCTTAAACAAGCATTGATCTCAGCACCCATTATGCAGACACCAGACTGGAATGAACCATTCAAAATAATGTGCGATGCCAGTGACTATGCTGTAGGTGCTGTTCTAGGACAAAGAAAGGATAAAAAGCTTCACGTTATATATTACGCTAGCAGAACCCTGGATGAAGCGCAAATGAATTATGCCACAACCGAGAAAGAACTCCTAGCAGTGGTATTTGCGCTGGATAAATTTCGTTCTTACTTGGTAGGAGCCAAAATAATAGTTTATACCGATCACGCTGCTATCAGGTACCTTTTAACAAAAAAAGATGCTAAACCTAGACTCCTAAGATGGATCTTGTTGCTACAAGAATTCGACTTAGAAATCAAGGACAAGAAAGGAACTGAAAACGTAGTAGCAGACCACCTCTCTAGACTTGAGAACCTTGAACCGGAAAGAACATCAATTAATGATGATTTCTCGTACGACAAACTTATAGCTACTTTGGAAGAGAACAACTCCGACATACAAGTAGAAACCACCTTAGCTATATCTGTCACACCATGGTACGCTGATCTAGTCAATTATTTAGCTGCCGGAATAGTTCCACCTACTTTATCTTACCAGCAGAAGAAACGATTCTTCCACGACATAAAACACTATTACTGGGATGATCCCTTACTTTTCAAAAGAGGCCCCGATGGTATTTTCCGTCGATGTATACCCGAAGAAGAGGTAGGAAATATAATCCAACACTGCCACTCCGCTCCTTATGGTGGACACACAAGTACATCCAAGACCTGCTCTAAAATCCTACAAGCTGGCTTTTATTGGCCAACTATATGGAAGGACGTACATGCGGCTATTAAGGAGTGTGACAGATGTCAACGCACGGGAAACATATCTAGACGTGACGAGATGCCACAAAAAGGTATTTTGGAAGTAGAGATTTTCGACGTGTGGGGGGTAGACTTCATGGGACCTTTCCCATCCTCTTTCGGTAACAAATACATACTCGTGGCAGTTGACTACGTATCAAAGTGGATCGAAGCTATAGCTTCTCCAACCAATGACACCCGAGTAGTAACTAGACTCTTTAAAAATATAATATTTCCGAGATTTGGCATCCCAAGAATAGTAGTCAGTGATGGTGGATCACACTTTATATCCAAGGTACTCGAAAAACTACTACTTAAATATGGAGTGAGACATAGGATAGCAACACCTTACCACCCTCAAACCAGTGGACAAGTGGAAGTATCTAACAGAGAAATCAAGCAAATACTAGAAAAAACGGTCGCCACTTCAAGGAAAGATTGGTCATTGAAATTACCAGAAGCTTTGTGGGCATACCGAACTGCTTATAAAACTCCCATAGGGACGACCCCATTTAAGCTCATTTATGGAAAATCCTGTCACCTCCTGGTAGAATTAGAACATAAAGCCTATTGGGCTATTAGAAATTTAAATTTGAATTATAAAGCCGCCGGTGAAAAGAGAATCCTTGACATAAACGAATTAGAGGAACTCAGAAGAGACGCCTATGAAAATGCCAAAATCTATAAAGAAAGAACAAAACAATGGCATGACAAGCGTATATCAAGGAAAATCTTCAAGCAAGGCGATGCAGTACTTTTATTTAACTCTAGACTAAAGTTATTCCCGGGAAAACTACGATCCAGATGGTCAGGACCTTTTCATATCACTAAAATCTTTCCCAGTGGAGCAGTAGAAATAAAAGGACAATCTACAGAACCGTTCACCGTAAACGGGCAACGTCTGAAACACTATCACTATGCGGAAACCAACGAGGATTCGCAAATTCTACACTTAGACGAAACGCCCCCAGGACTCATAGACTATATTTAACAGTTTCTTTGTCGAGCTTGCGACATTTAAACAAAGCGCTTAGTGGGAGACAACCCACAAATTAATTTGTTATTTTATTATTCTATTATTATCATTTCCCTATTTCTTTCTTAATTATTCTTTTAATTTCTGTTTAGTATTCATTCTTGATTTATTTAAAAAGAAAAAAAAATTTTTTTTTTATAATAATATTTTTTCCTTCTTTCGGCATTTGGCCAAATCCTGACTTAAACTCATGTTTTCTTTTCTCTAGCTAACACTAACCAGATGGGACATTTTGATCGTATGGGTATCAAGTTCAGAGGAATGGCTCAGAAACAAAAGTTTGAAGAATTAGCCGCTAGAGAGATGCTACCTAGTTTATATGCTGATGATTGGGCTATGACTGCCCTTGGACTGAGACAGAGTGTCCTGTATTTGCTGAGTCAGATAGGATGGGAGACATCCCCTATCCTGAGACATTTCACCACCTACCGGAGACTCACACTAGAATTCCTTAGTTCATTAATCTATCTACCCAGCCATGGAAAAGGAATTAGCAGAGGTTTTATCCAGTTCAGAATGTTCAATATGGAGTACCAATTTAATATTAGAGACTTTACCAACCTTTTGGGTTTTCCTACCTCCTTTGATACATTCACTGTAAGCCAGGAAGAACTTTTTGAATATAGAGAGCTTGAACACTTTTGGGGTAAGCTGACTGGAAATGATGAACCCGAAGAACATGAGTTTCTCTCTGGAAACATACACAACCCGGCTTTTCGCTATTTCCATAAGATCCTGACCCACACTTTATTTGGGAAGAAGCCAAATAGTACTTCAGTTTCACGTGATGAACTCTTCATCATATTTTGTGCTTCCCAGAACCGTCCAGTAAACGGTGCTACTTTTATGTTAGCTAATTTGGACCACCTTATCCAGGATGAGCGAGCACCCATTAGAATAGGCGGTTTGATAACTATGATAGGTAATGCTATTGGATTACGTCAGCCTATGCTTGACCTTAACCCTTTTTGTGGCATTACTACTATGAGTATACCTTTCCTCTTCAACACTATGTTTATAGCAAACATAGGGTCTGATGAGTTTGAGCTTATTATTGATAACCAGGTTCTCTGCCTATTCACCATGCCCGATCCTAGGACTAGTGTTCATAACCAAAGGAACTGGCTCTATAACCTGAATGAAACCCCAACTCCTGCTGGATCCACTGAATCCATCCAGGATTATGAGATTTGTGATGACTATGAGAATTATGTTGACCAGATCTCCCTTGCTGAGTCTGACCCTCAGACACCATCCGGCTATCATGATATTGACCCCCCTCCTCAGCCTGTTCCGACCGAAGAATCAGCCATACCTGACCTCCGGCATCATATGCCCGGAACTGATTATAACACCGCCATTGAAGCTTTGATGTCAGAACAAGACGCCCTTAGAGGAGAATTTACTAACATGAGAGATGAAGTTCTAGGATACATGAGCAGCATGACGAATCAGTTTCACGAATTGCTACATCATGTTAACTCTTTTGCTCCTCCAGCCAGAGATCGTACAGAGGGATAGAGTTTAGTTATTTTCCTAAGTTATTTAGTTTTAAGTTAGATTTATTTATTAATGTTATTTGAATTCATGTTTATTTCTCTTTCATTTCATTGTTTTCCTTCCCTGTAATACATTATGATCATTTTTATTGAAGCTGTTTAGTTAATTTTATTATGCAATGGCTATTATGCTCTACTGTTGTTACCTATTATTATTATTATACAAAGCAAGTAAGCGTGCGCAATAAATTAAATTGCAGACTAAACTGATCATAAACAGAATGAAACATTAAAATACGCTACCAAAGTAATTCTGTGAAGCGCCACTAAGCCTTTCCAAAAAGGAAGTGTGACGAGCGTCACACTACCCATAACGTGCGGCACGCCTATTGCCTGTTACGAGCGTCACAGCCCTGTGACGAGCGTAACACTCCTCAGACTAGTGAACGTTAAGGAGCCGTTGGAGACGAACGTTACACTTTAACTTTTTATCTTCCCCATTCACTTTTCATTTAACCACACTTAATTACTTTTCAACCACTTTTTCTTTCCACCTTCCAAATTCTTCTCCTATAAATACCCACCAAACCTTCCTTCATTCACCGCAAAACAATTCTCTCATATCAAATACATTTCTTTTTCTTTCCAAATCATCCCTTCAAAAATTCATCACAATGGCGGGAAATCAGAATTTCGGAAATATCATCTTCCGATCCGTAGATGACGATTATCAGAGGGAGCAATTCGAGCGTTTCCAACAGCGAGGCGTCGCCTCCACCAGGTACCCCGATTTACCTTGTTTACAACAATTAGGCCTACTCCAAGGTATCGAATGGATGCTCCGTCAAGCCAACTTAACCTTCCTTTGCACTCATAACCAACCCACCTACCCATCCCTAACCTTAGAATTCTTAAGTTCATATGACTACACCACTCCCGCCGGTGAAGACGAATTTCTAACCGGTACGGCAACCTTCCGTATGTTTAACACCGAGTACTCTCTAACCCAACACCAATTGAGTACCATGCTACAATTTCCCACAGAAGGTCTGCTGCATGCCAGAATCCCTCCAACCTCAAACTGGAACACAGTTGGCGTTTTCGGCCTTTTTAAGAAAATTTCCGGTATAGAAACCTATAACTGGGAAGAGCTCCTTCTCTCCCATATACATAACCCCACTATCCGGTACTTTATCCGCATCTTGCAAAACACAATTTTTGGAAGGCCAAACAACAGCAAGGTCAACTCAAAGGAGCTATTTTTCCTCCAGTGCGTCTTCGCACCAGATACTCAGGTAAACGCCGCCTCCTTTCTCTTTCATCATATCCGCACCTTATGTTCTAGAGGCAGGCAACCTTTTATAATTGGTGGATTAATCACCACCATCGCACTTGGCCTAAACCTAGGGGATAAACTCCAAACTTTAGAATCCCTACCTCCCCTATCTATGGATACCAGCTACTGTCGATCCAGCCGCTTGATTAAGAACAGAGTAGGCGGAGGATATTATCTTATGGTGAACAACCAGGTAGTCCCAAGCGTTGTTCTACCAAATACTGGCCTCACTGATGTCACAAACCCCAACCGCCACCTCTATGATCTAAACGCTCCTGAAACCACCGAGCCTTCACAAACAAACCCGCAAACAGATGAGTTTGAAGAAATGGAACAAGGTGATCATCCGCCTACACAACAGTCAGTCCCGCTCAACCCTTCCGGCAATACAACTGGCCCATCCTCCCAACGTCGTCGACGAAGAAGGCCTGCAACCAACGACGACATTATGGATGCTATCGATGGAATGCAGGCACAGAATGTCGAGATGCTGCAGATGATGCATCAAATGCAACAGCAACAGGACGCTAGGAATGCCATAGTCGACCAGCGGTTTACTGAGTTGTTCAGCAGGTTCGACAACTTAGACTTACGTCAGAGATCACCAGGTCCAAGAACCAGAGGCGGAAGACAACCTTAGTTGTAGTTTCTTTTTCCTTTCCATCTTGTATTTCATTTCCTTAAAACATTGGGGACAATGTTTAATTTAAGTATGGGGGGGGTAAACTTGTTCCTTCCATTTCCATTCTTCAAGTATGTTATTTTCCCTTTCATTGTTATTTCCCTTTTCATTGTTATTTCCCTTCCTTATTATTTAATATTTTGTTTCAAAAAAAAAAAAAAAAAAAAAATAATTTTATAATTTTAAGTTAAGCCCCTAGTGTGAAATATTTCTATTATCTATTCCCCTCAATTTTCTTGAGCCATAACAAAAATTTAACACACCCAATAAGTATAAAGGTCGCTTATTTTATAAAACTTGAGTGAAATCAAGACAAAAATTATTACCATAACAACGCTCTAAGAACCTCAACATGTTAGATCAGGATAAGTACCTATTATACCAATCCCTTGAACTTTTAGTTTTATAGTAACCCCGAGTAGTTTATACGAGAAGTCAGCACCATCTTAATAGCAAACTACGTGGAGGACCGATGAATATAAGTGAATGATTCCCAAAGTAACATAAAAAATATATATATATATCAGGAAATGCACTAATTAAGTTAGGTGATCCTTACCAGATCATTTAATCTAAAGGTTGCAGATCATACAAAAGCATAATATGAAAGATCCATTATGAGTTGGTTCAGCAGGTATCTGGTACTGAACTTGGTAGGGCGGACTACGGTCTGATCCCCCGCAATTTGCAATGGACTGAATAACGAAGTTATCCGACTTATGTACCAGAACTTCTAGCTAAAAGGGGATCAGAATCACTAACCGGTTACTCCACTATGTGCGCGAAAAGATAAAGGGCTTAATGTGATTTCGCTAGAATGAAAGCGGGTGAAATAAAAGTAAAGGAACTAGGATAGCTATAATGGCAGTACTTGAACTGATTTGCATAAGGTAGGGTTATCTAAGTTGTAACGGTAGTTGTTGATGTCAAGACTAAACTCAAAATTGCTTCTAAACAAAATCCATTTGCAACCTATTACGAATTGATGTGTGTTTTGAAACTTCGCCGGGCTAAATTTTTGAAAACGATTTCTATACTGAATTTTTGCTTGAGGACAAGCAAAGATCTAAGTATGGGGGAGTTTGATAACACGAAATTATATCATATTTTAGGACTTAATTCCATTAAATTCTATGACTATTTATTTCGGTTTACTGCATTTTATGAGATATTACGTGGTATTTTCTTCCCAATTGTCGCAGGTAGTCTATTTTGAAGAACAAGTGAAAATGGAAGAAAAGGAGGTGCAAAAAGGAGAGAAAAGGGACCAAATGCCAAAGCCCAGCCCAAAGCGCACAAGTCACCAACGTTGTGCCTGTGACGGACGTCACAGGGTGCGTGACGAGCGTCACGCAAAACAGCCTTGTGACGGACGTCACACATAGTGTGACGAGCGTCACACAATTCCACTACCTTTTTGGCGCAAGTAACGCCCTCAGAAAGACTTGAAGAAGAACGTTGAGAAGTTGGTCTCCTATATCCACGCCGTGCATGTAGCCACGTTGAAGAATGGGAGAAACGGAAAGCAGTTACCAACACTATTATAAATAGCCATCTCAAAAACCTAAAAGTCTCTCCGGTTTTTCCACGCTCATATTGCCGAAGCTCTGCCAAATTTTCTTTTCACGCTTTTGCTTATTTTTTCCTTTCCAGCAACTTAACATTGTTTATTTTATTTATTTCTTTTGCAAGTTCTGCATTCTTTTTCCCTTGCAAATTTATCTTTCCCTTTTTAGCATTTAGATATTTTTCGCATAATAGTTTCTACACCGGAAACTATTGTGCAACTTTTTATCGGATCTAACCTTACGTTAGATTCTAGTTCTATTTCCTTGGTTTAATTTATTATTTAATTGAAGAATCGAAGAACAAATCCTACCGGCTTGTGGTAGAGTGTTCAAGACTATTGTATTGCGCATTCAGGTTCTTTAATCATTATTTAATATTTTGTTTTATTATTTATCTATATTATCTGCCTGGAATGAGTCTGTATATGCATGATATGTATTCTTGTTTATTTAGCATGTCTGGCTAATCCGCCTAGGTATCGGTATGTAAAGTAAGCAGAATAAGGGATCAAGACTGAGTCGGTCTATCTAAACTTAAAATTAAAATCAATCTTTTTACGGTCTCAACTTACAGGTTTAATAACAAGATTTTTTACAGAAGTAAAGGACATAAAGAAGTTAAAATCAATAGAGCGAGAGTTTGAGATTTTAACTGGACAGTGTAAGTTAGGCATTAATTCTAGATCAGGGCGAGAGCAAGTTTTAGAGTTAATTAAATTCTGACCTTTTCCAAAAAGTATTTTTAAAGATTGAATGTGAGGACGAGAGTTAAGCATTTGGATTTGATTATATAACCTAAGTCAACAGAGCGAGAGTTTGAGATAAGGGTGTTTAAAACGGTCAGTGTTTTCTTAAAAAGAGTTTCTGCAACTTTATTGTTTTCAAAATATGGTTTTTGACTTAATTATAAGTGACAGCTACATTAATATAAAATCATGGTTTATTCAACAGAGCGAGAGTTTGAGATAAAACCTTTAACCAATAAAGTTAACTGAAACGATTCATTTTAAAACCAAGACACCGACAAAGACTTGATTCCCTAGTTTTGACGAACTACATACCGATATCCGTTTTATTAATATTTAATCTAGATCTTAGTTTAGCTCTTAGTTTTTCCCCAAACAATCAAACATTTTCACCTTAGATTTACGTAGTAACCTTAGATAACGGTATATCGATTCATAAGTCCCTGTGGGATCGATATCTTTTAAAACTACGCGATAGAACTGTGCACTTGCAGTTTGTATCCCATTCTCGACGCACACAGTCGAGCGATCAATGGTCTACGAGCCCATTTTCTATTAATACGTCAGAGAGAAGTCTTCCCAGAGGGATGTAGGTTCTGGGTTTCATGTTGTTTCTGGTCTCCCGTACGGAGTCTCTGAGATATTTGAAGAGTAGTGTTGGGAGGCAGAGCTTCAAACCCTTGTGAATGCAATACAGAATACATTTCTGATCTGTATTGATGTAGTCTGATGAATTTGATGCTGGGCGGTGATGAATGGTACCCAGAATGATCTTGAGGCATACTCGGAGGTTCTGATGAAGTTCTTTGTTCTTTGATGGATTGCCTTTTGTGTTGAGTTTGAAGATGGTGGGGTTGATTTCCTGAGCAATGTATTTTGACCTAGGGTTGATGTCGTATATCCTTCTTCCTCCAGCTTTCTCCATGTTTAGCAATGAGGCAATTGATTTTTCAGTAATCACTATTTTGACCCCCAATACAAAGGAAACTATGAAGTTGTCGTCAGCGTCAGCAAATCTCCAGAATTCATTGATGAGGTTTGGGTAAACAGGGCCATAGAGCAGTTGAAAGTAGTTTTCCCAACCTTGTTGACGGAGTTCTTCAGTTAGGTCTACTCCATTCCTCTTCATGTTGTTGAAATCTACCAGTGATTCACACAAAACATCTAGTTTCTCAAAAGGAGTTGCAAGGTTGATATGAGCTTCACGATCAAGTATATGAGGCTCCTTGTAAACTGGTGTAATAGTTACGCCTGTAACTGTTGGAGTGGGAATGCTTGTGCTTTGGGCTGTGTTGCTGGATTCCATTTGTTGAGAATAGTTGAAAACTGATTGTTGTTGAGCATCCATTGTTGATGAAGAACGAGATGAAGATGAACTGCTTGCAAAAATGCTTCAGAGAACTGGTTTGAGAAAGTGAGTGAAAGTGAAGTGTGTGCACAATGTGAGAGAAGTGTTTATATACTAAAACGAACTGCATGCAAAACGACACAACAATCTGAGTTTAGCACAAAAAAAAAACAAGTTAGCACGCTTAGAGGGAGAAATGATTAAGGCTCAATAATGAATGTCTAATCCCAACAGTATGCACACTGCTCGAGGAGATCTCAAACGTCTGCCCTTTGAATTTCTTATGGACAGCTGTCTAGAAGTTCCAAGGTTAGACTCTACGTGCTCCACGTGGTTTGATGTATCTTATCTTCAGGAATACCAAGGGATTGGTTCCTGGAGATTTCTAACTCAGATATCTTTTTAACTTGGTAGAAGTATCAGAGTCAAAGGCAGAAGCTCATTTATTTATGTCAGAGTCTCATTTTACATCTTCAGAGGCACAATTTATTCAGGGAAATTTTGAATGTTCAGATTTTCTAGGATAAAAAGAAATCTATCTTCAGCTAAAGGCTTAGTAAAGATATCTGCCCATTGATGATCTGTATCAATGAACTTCAATGTTACTATCCCTTTCTGAACATAGTCTCTGATAAAATGATGTTTTATTTCAATGTGCTTAGCTCTGGAGTGTAAAATGGGATTCTTACTTAGACAAATGGCAGCAGTATTATCGCAAAAGATAGGAATGTTACTCTCGAAGATTTGCAGATCTTCTAACTGATTCTTCATCCAGAGCATCTGAGTAGTGCACAGTGATGCTGAGATGTATTCTGCTTCTGCAGTTGATAGAGCGATGGTTGACTGTCTTTTGCTGGCCTAGGATATCAGATTGTTTCCTAGGAGCTGACAATTTCCAGAGGTGCTTTTTCGTTCCAATCTATCTCCTGCATAATCTGCATCACAGTAACCCGAAAGTCTATACTCTGATGTTTTCTCATACATCAGGCCCAGGTTAGGAGTTCCTTTCAGATATTTGAAAATTCTCTTAACTGCTGTTAAGTGAGTTTCTCTAGGATCTGATTGGAATCTGGCACAGAGACAGACACTAAAGAGAATATCAGGTCGAGTAGCAGTCAGATAGAGAAGGGAGCCTATCATACCACGATAGAGCTTCTGACAAACCTTTTTACTGACTTCTTCCTTTTCAAGAATGCATGTTGGATGCATGGGAGTCTTTGCAGGATTGCATTCAGCCATGTCAAATTTCTTCAGAACATCTTTTATGTATTTGCTTTGATGCACGTACGTGACTTCTGAAGTTTGGTTAATTTGAATTCCTAGAAAGAACTTTAGTTCTTGCATTAAGCTCATTTCAAATTCTGCCTGCATTAACTCAGAAAATTCTTGACAAACAGAGGCGTTAGCAGAACCAAAAATAATATCATCAACATATATCTGACATATCATGAGATCATTGTTAAGGTTCTTACAGAAGAGTGTGGAGTTAACTTTCCCTCTGATAAAATTGTGTTCCAGAAGAAAATTACTTAAACGTTCATACCAAGCTCTGGGAGCTTGTTTAAGTCCATATAAGGATTTTTTAAGTTTAAAGACATGTTCTGGGAAATTTGGATTCTCAAAACCTGGAGGTTGGTTGACATACACTTCTTCTGATATATAACCATTAAGGAATGCGCTCTTGACATCCATTTGATATAATTTAATAGAATGGTTAATAGCAAAAGATACAAGAAGACGAATAGATTCTAACCTTGCGATTGGAGCAAAGGTTTCATTGTAGTCAATACCTTCTTGTTGACTGTAACCTTGAGCTACCAGTCGAGCTTTGTTTCTGACAACTTTTCCTTTCTCATTCAGCTTGTTTCTGAATACCCATCTGGTTCCAATGACGTGAGTGCCTCTGGGCTTGGGAACAAGATCCCAGACATCATTCTTTGTGAATTGATCTAGTTCTTCTTGCATGGCTGAAACCCAGTCGTTATCTTGAAGTGCTTCATCACAGGACGTAGGCTCGATCAGAGACACTAGTCCCAGAGGCGTCTCTTCAGAGGTCCTGAAGGTAGATCTGGTTCTGACAGGTTCGTCCTTGTTTCCCAAAATCAAATCTTCAGATACGTTGATGCGACTTTTAGCTTTCTTTGGAATTACTGGAGAATGAATTTCCTCAGAGTTCTGAGTGGCAGTTGCTTCTGGAGCTTTATCAGATCCTGTAAGTGTGATTTCTAAATCTGCAAAATTTCAACTAGCTTTGACTTTTCAGGGTCAAGCTTATCGTCAAATCTGACATGAATTGATTCTTCCACAATTTTGGTTTCTGTATTGTATACTCTGTAGACTTTAGAGCGTTCTGAGTATCCTAACATAATACCTTTCTGTGCTTTGGAATCAAACTTGTTCAGATGTTCTTTAGTGTTTAAAATAAAGCAAGAACATCCAAATGGATGAAAATATGAAATGTTTGGTTTTCTTCCTTTACACAGTTCATAGGGAGTCTTTTCCAGAATAGGTCTTATGGAGATTCTATTCTGAATGTAACACACTGTATTTACAGCTTCGGCCCAAAAGTGCTTTGCCACATTAGTTTCGTTGATCATAGTTCTGGCCATCTCTTGGAGTGTCCTATTCTTCCTCTCTACAACTCCATTTTGTTGTGGAGTTCTAGGGCAGGAGAAATCATGGGATATTCCATTAGAGTCAAATAATTCCTCAAAGGATTTATTTTCGAATTCCCCACCATGATCACTTCTGACTCTGATAATCTTAGAGTCAAATTCTTTTTGCACTTTGGAGCAGAAACTAGTGAATACAGAGTGAGACTCACTCTTGTTTTTTAGGGATTTTACCCATGTCCAGCGACTGTAATCATCAACAATGACTAGTCCATACTTCTTTCCATTGACTGATGTTGTTTTCACAGGACCAAATAAGTCAATGTGAAGAAGTTCCAGAGGCTTAGAGGTAGAAACAAAATTTTTCTTTTTGAAAGATGTTTTTGAAAATTTTCCTTTCTGACATGCTTCACACAGAGCATCTGAAGAAAACTTCAGTTTAGGTAGGCCTCTGACTAACTCGAGTTTATTTAGCTGAGAAAGTTTCCTCATGCTAATGTGACCCAAGCGTCTATGCCATACCCATTGCTCTTCGTGAACAGATATCAGACATTTCACATTTTGTTCTTTTAAATCAGAAAGATTAATTTTATAAATATTGTTTTTCCTCTTGCCTGTGAATAGGACAGAACCATTGTTTTGATTTATGGCTTTACATGTTTTTTTATTAAAGATCACATCATAACCGTTATCACTTAATTGACTTATGGATAACAAATTATGCATTAATCCTTCTACGTAAAGGACATCAGATATAGAGGGAAGGGTACCATTACCAATAGTTCCGAAGCCTCTGATCCTTCCTTTCTGATCTCCTCCGAATCCTACGAATCCAGCGTCTTTAAGTTCCAGGCTTTGGAACATAGACTTTCTTCCCGTCATGTGTCGCGAGCATCCAGAGTCCAGGTACCATGACTGGTGTTTGAACTTTGCTGCATAGGATATCTGCAACATAAACAATCTTATCTTTTGGTACCCAGAGTCTCTTGGGTCCTTTCTGATTAGTTTTCCCAGAGTTTCTTATAACCTTGGGTTTTCTAGCATTTTCAAATTTTTGTTCTTGTGTGTGTGTAGTGATATGAAAAAGGAGATTTGTGTTGGTCACTAGTAGAAGTTTTATCTTCCTTAGGATCATACCCAATTCCCTTTTTATTGTTTTGACTGACTCCATAAATCATGGATGCCATAACACTCCTTCCTATCCCATTTTTCAGAAATTCTTGAAAGGCTTCTTCGTATTTATAAATTATTGTATTTGAAGTCTGTGGAGCTTGAGATAACGCTTCTTCCAGTTCTAAACGATGTTTAATTGCTCCATCTCTTTGTAATGTTAAAGATCTGATTTCATCTTCTCGTTTTAGAATTGTCATCTCAAGTTTGCCACATTCTTCAAATTTTGCTTCAAGACAGCCTTTTATTGCTTTAAACATTTGTTTTAATTTCTGATATGAGCTAAGAGTTTTTGACAAGCATGATTCTAGATCAGATCGAGAGAGTTCAGAAAATACCTCTTCAGATTCTTCATCTGAACTGTTCCTGGATGTGGTAGCCATGAATGCCACATTGGCCTGTTCATCAGAGTCAGATTCTGATGAGTCAGATTCGTTATCATCCCAGGTAGCCATTAATCCTTTCTTTGTCCTAAAGGTATTTTTCTTGAAACTTTCTTTTCTGGAACTGTCTTTCTTTAGCTTGGGGCATTCATTCCTGTAGTGACCTGTTTCTTTACATTCATAACAAGTAATATCTTTGTTAGTTTTACCTTTTGAGGTTGATTCTGATCGATCCCCTCTGGGTCTTGGTCTTCTGAAGTTGTTGTTCCTCTTTTTCCAGAGTTGTTTAACTCTTCTGGTCAAGAGGGACAATTCTTCTTCCTCATCAGAATCTTCTTGTTCAGAGTCATCTGCATCTTCTGTCTCGGCCTGGAATGCTTTGGTTCTATCAGATTTGCGTCTTTCAGATCTGGACTTTAATGCTACAGACTTGTTCTTCTTCTGAGGTTCGTCTTCCTCTAGTTCTATCTCATGGCTTCTGAGAGAAATAACAAGCTCTTCAAGACTGATATTGTTCAGATCCTTAGACAGCTTCAGAGCAGTGACCATGGGTCTCCACTTCTTTGGCAAGCTTCTGACTATCTTTTTGACGTGGTCTGCAGTTGTGTACCCTTTGTCTAGCACTTTGAGACCTACAATAAGAGTTTGGAATCTAGAGAACATTACCTCTATGGCTTCGTCATCCTCCATTTTGAAGGCTTCATATTTCTGGATAAGCGCCAGAGCCTTTGTCTCTTTGACCTGAGAGTTTCCTTCATGAGTCATCCTCAGAGAGTCAAGTATGTCTTTGGCTGTTTCTCTGTTGGCGATCTTTTCATACTCGTTGTAAGATATAGCATTGAGAAGTATGGTTCTGGCCTTGTGATGATTTTTGAAAACTCGCTTCTGATCATCTGACATCTTACTCCTGGGAACTTCAACTCCATCCTCTGTGACAGGAGGTTTATATCCATCTGTGACAATGTCCCAGAGATCAGCATCATAGCCTAGAAAGAAGCTCTCAATTCTATCTTTCCAGTAGTCGAATTTTTCTCCATCAAAGATAGGAGGCTTAGCATTGTAACTGTCTCTTTCATTTGTGTGGGCCATGGTTTTTCTCGTTCTGGATCTCTCTACACTGTTAAGTGTTTGATTAGAAAATCAATAACAGAGCCGAAGCTCTGATACCAATTGAAGGTGAGAAAAACAAGAAAGGGGGTTTGAATTGTTTTGGAAAATAAGCGTTTTTTCAGAATAAGACCACACAAGGGATTTATACTGGTTCGCTTATAACACAAAGCTACTCCAGTCCACCCGGCCAAGGTGATTTCGCCTTCAATAAGGACTTAATCCACTAATCTTGAAAGATTATTACAACCAACGTCTAAGAGATGGATCTCTTAGTCCTCTCAAGTATACAGACTGCGCAGAGTCACTTGAGGAAATAAAATAATAGATAAAAGGACTTTGTAATCTAGAGTGCTTCTAGGATAAAGCAAATATTACAACAGTAAGAACAAAAGAATGTTTCACGTTCTAAGCAAAAGCTTCGTGAAAGATTGAGAGAGAGAAGAGAGAGTTTATGTGCGTTGGTGTATCTCTCAATGCTGTTTGCTGTCCTTTATATAGGGGTGAAAGGACCGTTGAAATTGATGGCAGATGATTTGTCTTGAATAGGAATTATTGCCATAACTTCTGTTGTTTCTTGCCAAAACAACTTTGTCTCCCTGAATAACTTCTTTGCAATAATAGTTTCTTTCCATTTGAGATTGAAGTTGTCGTTACTCTTTCTATAAGGAAGTCCAATATCAGAGTCTGCGTGGCTCTGGGAGTCTTGGAATCTTGCTATGAGGATTTGGAGCTTGATATTGATCTTTAAGAGTTCTGATGATGTCTTCAGATGACGCTGAGAGCTTCTGGAATGATATACCATTGTTCAGAATCAGAACTTCTAGAGTGCACTCCTTCTTCAGATGCTTTTGATATTCTGCTGTTTTGCTCAGAGTTAGAACTTCTTGAGCGTGTTTCTACTTCAAATGCTTCTGATCTTCTGGTAATTTGTATCTGATATGATTCTGTATCTGATGACGCAATCAGATTCCTTTCTTTTTGTTTAGAGTCCTACACACTTAGAAACTTTTCGTTAGAGTGCCATTTTTGGTTTCATTCTTTGTTATCATCAAAATCTTGGAATCTGTTGTAGAACAATTTTTGTTCTTACAGATGTGTCTACTTCAACTTTGGTGTTTGGAGTGGGAGCTAATTCAACTTTTTTGAGCATGTGATATGAGGTTACATTATAGGTCACTTTTGACCTATACCATTGATCAAGTGATTTTTCCAAACTTCAAAAATGGATAACTCTATCATTTTAAATCCAACTGACATGAAACATGTGACCATTTTGAAGGTCATTGAGAGATCTACAACTTTGGTGAAGACACTTTTGTCATTTTAAGCTCATATAAAAAGTTAAGCAAGGTGGAATATTGAGACATATGGCTTGACACTTAGATTCATTTTGGACAAGGAATGCATAGGTTGCGCATGGCATGAACATGGTGTCGTCACTTGGCAAGGATCAAACTTCAAATCCAAATGCACACTTGCCTTGCAATCCAAGCTGAATTCGGAATATCCAACATTCATTTTTGGACTTATGGCAATTATTTTATGGGCCTATGCGCGCCCATGCACCCAGGCATCATCAATGACAAAATTTGGAAAGTCATTTCAAGTGTGCAAATATCAATGATTTCAGCTATAAATAGAACTCCATATGCTTAGCATTTTCACACACATTCGCGCCAGCTTTGATCCCCCATCTCAAACCCTCACTTTGCAAAGGAAAAACTTGAGAAATTCATTTGAATTTGAGGTTGAATTTCCACTGTTTTGAAATTCAAATCTCCAGGAATCCACAGCCATGTAAGCATCCAATCCTTCTTCTGCAAGTAAGTGGAGTGGGATCAAGCATAAGCAAGATCAAGATCAGTTGAATCCAAACCTCCATTGAAGGTATTTTCCAGAAATTTTGGTGTCTTCGATTCTCTCAAATTCTTGCTCAATTCCATTGACTCTTTGTTTGTCTAAAGTCCTATCAATGTAGGCAAGAAGATTGAGTTGCTTTGAGGCCAAATCGAAGCAACTCAGTTCATGTACCTCAAATTTCAACTCCCTGTATCTCTCAATATACTTGGAGTTAGAGTGAATTGAGGCCATATTTGAGCTTAGTGCCATTTTTACTTTGAAATCATGTCCTTGTTTTTAATTTTGGTGATGGTTGATGGTGGACCAGTCCGGTGAGGTCCACCGGAGAAGAAGATCGGAGCTACAACTCCGGCCATACACTGGCATGTCTCTCGGCCATAGGATCCTCTTGATTTGTTTTAATCGCACGCGTCCATTGTGATTACCAACTGTGTAGCGCCTAGACTTGGGTGCACGATGGAACGCGTGTTTCTGGCCACTTGATCTGCCACCTCAATTAATGAGGGAGATCAAGTGGTCCACGTTTTTTCTGATATATTAATTTTCATTTTAATTGCATTATTTTCAATAATTCATATTAAATTAAATATTGATCCAAAAAATATGGGACTTTCATCAAAAAAATTCAAATATTTTTCTCTTTCATATTCTGAATTAAAATTATTTTTTGGATCATTATTAATATTTTTCATGAATTAATTTATTTTGCATTTTTTTAATTGTTTAAAAGTATTTTTAAATGTCCAAAAATTATGAAATTTTTTCTCCAAGGTCCTTTGACCTTGTTTGACCTATGATAAATCTCATGGCCATTTCTTTGGTGTTTTGATGAGATTTTAGGAATTGGACAAACCATATTTAATTTAAATACACTATTTTAGTATTTTTAATTTGAATAAATGCCAAATAAATTTGTTGACCAATTGTGATGACTGGTTTATGTTTAAGTCTTGTTGTTGGGCCTTGGTCAAGGTTGACTTGACTTTGTCAAATTAATATCATTGGATTTAGGGGATTGATGGAATGTACATTCCATCTCCCAAAATGAATGAATGATATTAAGTTGATAAAAGTCCTCCTTTGACCAATTTGTGTTTTGATCCATTCGCCTCCCTCTTCATCTTATTCCCCTTCTTCATTCATTCATTCCATTTGACATATGACATCTCAAAGTCCTAATGCTACTTGATTGAAAAATTAACATGAGTATGGATGAGATTAGGCCACACCTTTTGCATATTCTTTTTTTGTGTGTGGTATGTTTCATGAGCATAGTTCATTATACTATGTCTCTAACATGCATTAGCACCAAAATTCTATTGCCCGGCCTGAAATAGTTGTGACTTCTACATAAGTCCAATTATGATTGTTTAACATAGCGCTAAATTTGTGACATAAAAGGCATAAGCATTCTAGTTAGTGAGATAGTAAGTCTCCCCTCTTTCATGGTATTGTGTGGAAACATGGCCTTCTTTCCTTCCTTTGGAAGATGTTTTGGTTCAAGGATTCATGCTTGTGATAAGTGGGTTGAGTGTTCTATAAAGAATGTCTTAAGATGAAAAGAAAAAAATCAAAACAATACTAACTTCTAACCAATTAACTACTAACTTTTAATTTCAAGCCTTTACTTTAATGCAATTTACTTTTAGCACTCTATTTCATTTGCCATTGTTCATTTTGTTCTAATTGTTTATATTAATGCAATTTTCACTTGGTCCACTTAGACCATATTGTATGATATAGTTTGTTTGTGTATACTTTGCTTGTTTATATGGTCTTTGACCATTACTGTACATAATAATAACAAAAACCCTAAAAAAACTTTTGAGTGGGCTGTTGGCTTGATCTTGGACAAATGGACTTAGAATCTAGGCAACCTTCCTTAGCTAAAGGACTTGGCCAATGCCAATTTGTTGAGAACCAAGTGCTTGAAATTTGAACTTCATCTGATACATCATCCAAGATCTCTCTAAGTTCATATGAAACATGATCATTGTGAAGCTATTATTTTGAACCTGTGACTTGTGGTATTCATTTGTTACATGGGATATTTTGAAGAAGATCATGGAATGGATAAGCTTGAATGTGGCATCTTTATTTGATGCCTTGCTCTTCAAGATAATATAACTGTGATGTGTTGCTTGATTCTAAAAGTCCAAGGGAATTTTGGGTTTCTATTGACATTATTGTCTATGGGATTGCTAGCCATTTTGGTCAGATCTTTTCAACTCTAAACTTTTAATTTTGTACATAGGATAGTCTCTTCATCTTCTCCCCATTTCTTTAATTTCAAAATCTCTCCCTCCATTTTTCAAAATCTTCTTTGTGTGAACTACTTTTGTTCTAAACTTTGACCAGTTTTTTGCAAAAAGATAGAAACTTTGGCCTTATGCCATTGCATTTTCAAACTTCTTTTCATAAATCAAACTTGCAATTAGACTTAACCATACTTAACTTAAACTTTCAAAAATCCAAAAAAGAACTAACTCATTCAAACCATTTTAGGCATTTGTGCCTTTCAAACTTAATTTTTGTTAAAAACAATGCATCCACTTTGAAATTTGTATCATGAACTCTGAGGTTTTGATCCCTCATTTTTATGTTGGTACGTAGACACAAGACCGAAAGTCTTGTCAAACACAAAAAAATATAATTAATGAATTCTTTTCTCATCCCCCCATTCTATTTGTTTGTAAACATCACTTTATACCAAGTACATATGCACACAAAAAGGGCTCCCTAGGAATACCTAGGACACTTTGGGTGCCACACCTTCCCTATGTGTAACCAACCCCCTTACCTGTGATCTCTGACTTTTTATTAGTTTTGATTTGAAAACTTCTTACTTTTGCATTTTGTTCGTACCTTTTCCCTTTTCCCTTGGAAACAATAAAAGCGCGGTGGCGACTCTTATTATTTGATCTCTAGCTTGTCAATAGCTTGATGATCATGAATTTCCCGCTACACATTGATTCTTACAACTATGGATGGTGAAGAGTTCACTCGTCCTGTGAACGCAGAGGCAGTCAAGAAATACTTCTCCTAAAAAAACAAAAGAACAGCTCGCTAAGTTGAAAACCCGAAAGGGTAGCTTAGGCAAAAATGAGGGTCTCGGTGGTTTGAAAACCCGAAAGGGCGATCCACGCAAAAATTAGAGACATAAAATAGAAAAAAATTCTCGATAAGTTAAGTACCCCACCTTGGGGCAACTTATGCAAAAATTAGGGGTTATGGCAAGTAACTGCATTCTGCTGATCTTTAGTGTTTTGAAGATTTGTTTGAGGACAAGGGTTGACATCAGTTCATCTCCAGTAGCGGTCAAGAGCATAGTGGATATCAGAAGTTGGTAGAAGGATTAAGGTTCATTTGTATTCAATGTAACCCTTTTCCATATAAATTACCATTTTCAACTTTTTAAAATCTATGAGTCTTGTCATATACAGACTACCATTCTATTAAATAAAGTTGAGCTTTTATCCAAATTGTTTCTACTCTTATTTACTTCAGCCAATAGTTTTAAATTTTATTATGATCATTTTGAAATTAAGTTTTTAAATCAAAATCAAGTTTTCTTTAAATATATAAAAGCAAGAATTTTTCCGAAGCAAATAAAAGGAACATCAACAACATTTAAATGAATAGAAAGTCCTAAAGTGTGAAGCATCAGAGGTTTCACATACAGTTAACCTTCGGGTATCCCTAGATGTTCGTGTTTATTCAGTTCCTCGGCGAAGTGTTTGATCCAAGTGGAATTTCTTTCCTTGTCCACAACTGATTTGGTTGATTCAAATACCCTACGGTGTGTTGTTTTCCCCGACAGAGTTTCTGCCTTCCCCAACGAAGTTCGTATTTCGTCAGCAGGGTTGATCTGCAGAGATGGTTGATCTTCCCCAGTGGATCGCTTTGGTGTCCCCACCAATCGCTATTCAACTTGCTCCCAGTCAGAGTTTCCTCCTGGTTTCTGGGCAGCTTTTGTTATGATTATTTCTCTGTAGGGTTGTCTCCCATTTTTATGGTGTCGACCTAAAATTCCTCATAGATTTGATGTTGTATCCTCATCATATCTCCTCCTTCCCCAGTTAGGTTTGAACCTTTGGGATGTTGATCTCTCTGCTCTCCAGCAGTTGTCTCCATATTTTGTGGATTGACCGAGGATTGTACCGGTGGTTCAAATTCTTTGCGACACCTTTGTATCCTTTGTGATCGTTTTGTCAGCATAATCATCATATATACATATACATATACATATACATATACATATACATATACGTTCATATAAATTTCATAATTTGCATATCCTGCATCTTCATATTTGATTTGTTTGAGATTCTTATTCTCTGTTATGGCGGTATTTTATCCCCATACCAAATCTGGTGTCTGTCCCCCTTCAATGGTAGAGTGTCAGCCCCTTAAGCAGAAAGACTTTAACATTTCTCCATTGCCCCACTGAGTTTGTTTCCTCCCCATTGGATTTTCTGGATGGAATTACTCCCTTTGAGTTATGTCCTCATTGGGTTGAGTCTTGATTGACCGTTTTCTTTCTAGCTCTTACCTAGATGGATACTTTGGTCCCCTAAGAGTCTATTACCCAGTAACTGGTAATGTTCTTCTTAGTTTGCAATATGTTACTTCTTGCCCAATACCCAACAAAAGTACCCTTATTTTTCTCCTCAGTAGAGTCCCTAGTGGATCTATTCCCCAGAGATTTAATCCTTGATATGTTCATCTTAACCGATGACGGGTTTTCTTCTCTTTGTGGTTTTCTACCCAGTAACCGGTAGTTATAAATCCCACTTTATCCCCTTTTCAGAGTCTATCCTTGATATGTTCATTTTAAACAGTGACGAATTTTCTCTTTGATTGGTTTTCTACCCAGTAACTGGTAGTTGTAAATCCTACTTTTTCCTCCTCGCAGAGTCTATCCTTGATATGTTCATCCTAACCGGTGACGGATTTTCTCTCCGGCGATTTTCTATCCAGCTTTCGATAGATGTGATTCCTACCCTTTTTGTTCAATTGGTATATCCTTGATATGTTCATCCTAACTGATGACGGGTATCCTCCTTGACATTTCCAGGCAAGTCTATCCTTGATATGTTCATCTTAACCGGTGACAGATTTTCTTCCCTATCGAGTTTATCCTTGATATGTTCATCCTAACCGATGACAGATACTCTCACCCTTGGTTTTCTGCCCGGTAACTGGTAGTTGTAAATCCTATCTTTTCTGCATTTCCCCCAACAAGGTTATTCTTACCCAGTAACCGGTAATGAATCTCCTCTCCTGGAATCCTCAGCGAGTCATCCTTGATATGTTCATCTTAGTCGATGACGTATGTTCTCTCTGTCAGATCCTTATTATCTCTTTACCCAGTAACAGGTAGAGGATAATAGATTTATGCTCCTCCTGTGTTGAAGTTTATCTTCCCCAGTTGAGTTGAGTGTGCATTTCCTTAGTGAAAGCACTTTCCCCTGCATGATTCGAGTACCTCGATTTTATCCTAACATACTCGTATCCCCTGCAGATGTTGTTGTTTCCCTGGCTGAGTCTTTTCCATGTTTGTATGGAATCCCCCTAGTCCCCCAGTAGTTTTAAGTCGTAGCCTGGCCTACGCATAACTCCTTTTTCCCCAGAGACTCTGTCTCCCCAGTGAGTTTTCCTTACGGAACGCATTATGCTCCTACGGATTTTCGGTCTCTCTGATTTCTTTTTCCCTTGTGGAAATATTTCCCACAGAGCATTAACTTTTACATTCATATCATATGCATCATGAGTTCTCTTAGGGACCAAAATTTGTTTCTATATGTTGTTATTTAAGCCCATTCTACTGAGTCAAACCGATTTTAACCTTCGTCTCCTCAGTTAGAATGTCCTTAAATAGGGGCAGTTGTAAGACCCCAATTTTAACCCTAAGATCCCTCAAGTAATTTCATTATAAGCATTAGCATTGGGATCATATCTTGGCATCCTCCTTACCCCTCTTTCATTGGGTTTGTTTTGGGAGAGATCACCAAGCACTTTGTGATTATATCATACTTGTATTTTATCATTTCACTAACCAAAATACCAAAAAAAGATATGTCTTTGCATTTGTCTAACTCTTTTGTAGGAAGGGCATGATTCCGTTGATTCATCAAGTTCACATATAGGGTTTGAGACCCTCATGAACAAAGAGCATAACCAAGAGTTGATTCAAGAATGGTCATGAACATCATATATGACTCCCAATGTTCTCTACATGTTATATTGGTCCACTTTTCTTCAAGAGTTTGAGGATGATTTGCCTTGGAAACCCTAGTTTGATTTGGTATCTTGAGTAACTTATCCAATAAGATATCTCACCAATTGATCAAATTTATCAAGGTACTCTTCAAAATTCATCATCTTATGCATATATTATATACCATGAGCCAAGAAAGTCAAGAGAATTGAAAGTTAGCAAGTTGGTTGATGGTGGTTGGCCAAATGGATTTATCTATTCAAAATTGGGTCTCCCTAGACCCTATCTCCTACACTTTTTACCATATGAAAATGATTCCAAGATAAAACTTACTCTAAATGTCATTCCAAACAACTTTCATGTTGATACCTAGAGCTAGTTTTGCTTGGAAAATCATTTTCTATGTTGAAACATTATAGGTCATTTTGTCTAAACCCTAATTTGAAAGTCAACTTCCCAAGGCCATAACTTGCTCAATTTTTATGAGATGAAAGATTTCCAAGTTGCACAATCAAATTCAATGTGTCTACTTCAACTTTTATGTTTGTAGTGGGAGCTAATTCAACTTTTTTGAGCATGTGATATGAGGTTACATTATAGGTGACTTTTGACCTATACTATTGATCTAGTGATTTTTCCAAACTTCAAAAATGCTTAAAAAGTTAAGCAAGGTGGAATATTGAGACATATGGCTTGACACTTAGAAAAATTTTGATATGTTAAAAATTTCCAAACTTCCACCTTAAATTACTCCAAGTTCCAAGCTCCAAATGAAAAAGTGTTGAACATTAAAGTTGATCTTCTTGATCTCACCTTTCCAAAGAGCTCAAATTCATTCATTTTGGACAAGGAATGCATAAGCTGTGCATGACATCAACATGGTAACATCACTTGGCAAGGATCAAACTTCAAATCCAAATGCACACTTGCCTTGCAATCCAAGCTGAATTCAGACTACCCAACATTCATTTGTGGACTTATGGAAATGATTTTATGGGCCTATCCGCGCCTATGTACCCATGCATCATCAATGACCAAATTTGGAAAGTGATGTCAAGTGTGCAAATATCAATAATTTCAGCCATAAATAGAGCTCCATATGCTCAGAATTTCAGACACATTGGCGTCGGCTTTGATCCCCTATGTCAAACCCTCACTTTGCAAAGGATAAACCTGAGAAATTCATTTGAATTTGAGGTTAAATTTTCACTGTTTTGAAATTCAAATCTCCAGGAATCCACAGCCTTTTAAGCATCTAATCCATCGTCTACAAACAAGTGGAGTGAGATCAAGCACAAGCAAGATCAAGATCAGTTGAATCCAGACCTCCATTGAAGGTATTTTCCAGAAATTTTGATCTCTTCGATTCTCTCAAATTCTTGCTCAATTCTATTGATTCTTTGGTTGTCTGAAGTCCTACCAAGGTAGGCAAGAAGATTGAGTTGCTTTGAGGCTAAATCGAAGCAGCTCAGTTCATGTACCTCAAATTTCAACTCCATGTATCTCTCAATATACTTGGAGTTAGAGTGAATTGAGGTCAGATTCGAGCTCAGTGCCATTTTTACTTTGAAATCATGTCCTTGTTTTTAATTTTGGTGATGGTTGATGGTGGACGAGTCCGGTGAGGTCCACCGGAGAAGAAGACCGGAGCAATAGCTCCGGACATGCGCTGGCATGTCTTCCAACCACAGGAGCCTCTTGATTTGTTTTAATCTCACGCGTCCATTGTGATTACCAACTGTGTAGCACGCTGATTTGAGTCCATCGTGGATAACGCATTTTGGCCACTTGATTTGCCAGCTCAATTAATGAGGGAGATCCAATGGTCCACGTTTTTTCTGGTATTTTAACTTTCATTTTAATTGCATTATTTTCAATAATTCATATTAAATTCAATATTGATCCAAAAAATATAGGACTTTCACCAAAAAGTTTTAAATATTTTTCTCTTTCATATTTTGAATTAAAATTATTTTTTGGATCATTATTAATATTTTTCATGAATTAATTGATTTTTCATTTGTTTTTAATTGTTTAAAAATATTTTTAAATGTCCAAAAATTATGAATTTTTTTTCTCCAAGGTCCTTTGACCTATGATAAATCTCATGGCCATTTCTTTGGTGTTTTAATGAGATTTTAGGAATTAGACAAACCATATTTAATTTAAATGCACTATTTTAGTATTTTTAATTTGAATAAATTCCAAATAAATTTGTTGACCAATTATGATGACTTGTTTATGTTTGACTCTTGTTATTGGGCCTTGGTCATGGTTGATTTGACTTTGTCAAATTAATATCATTGGATTTAAGGGATTGATGGAATGTACATTCCATCTCCCAAAATGAATGGATGATATTAACTTGGTAAAAGTCCTCCTTTGACCAATTTGTGATTTGAACCATTCCCCTCCCACTTCATCTTATTCCCTTTCTTCATTCATTCATTCTATTTGGCCTATGACATCTCAAAGTCCTAATGCTAGTTGATTGAAAAATTGACATAATTATGGATGAGATTAGGCCACACCTTTTGCATATTCTTTTTTGTGTGTTGTATGTTTCATGAGCATAGTCCAGTATACTATGTCTCTAACATGCATTAACACCAAAATTCTATTACCTAGCCTCAAATAGTTGTGACTTCTACATAAGTCCAATTACGATTGCTTAACATAGCGCTAAATTTGTGACATAAAAGGCATAAGAATTCTAGTTAGTGAGATTGTAAGTCTCCCATCTTTCAAGGTATTTTGTGGAAACTTGGCCTTCTTTCCTTCCTTTGGAAGATGTTTTGGTTCAAGGATTCATGCTTGTGATAAGTGGGTTGAGTGTTCTCCAAAGAATGTCTTAAGATGAAAAGCAAAAAGCAAAACAATACTAACTACTAACTTTTAATTTCAAGCCTTTACTTTAATGCAATTTACTTTTAGCACTCTATTTCATTTTCCATTGTTCATATCATTCTAATTGTTTATGTTAATGCAATTTTCACTTTGTCTATTTGGACCATATTGTGTTATATATTTTGTTTGTGTATACTTTGCTTGTTTGTGTGGTCTTTGACCATAAATGTACATAATAACAACAAAAAACCCTAAAAAACTTTTGAGTGGACTGTTGGCTTGATCTTGGACAAATGGACTTAGAATCTAGGCAACCTTCCTATGCTAAAGGACTTGGCCAATGTTAACTTGTGAAAGAAACAAGTGCTTGCAATTTGAAATTCATCTGATACATCATTCAAGATCTCTCTAAGTTCATCTGCAACATGATCATTGTGAAGCTGATATTTTGAACCTGTGACTTGTGGAATTCATCTGTTACATGGGCTGTTTTGAAGAAGATCATGGAATGGATAAGCTTGAATGTGGCCATCTTTATTTGATGCCTTGCTCTTCAAGATAATATAATTGTGCATTTGTGTGTTGCTTGATTCTAAAAGTCCAAGGGAATTATGGGTTTCTATTGACATTCTTGTCTATGGGATTGCTACCCATTTGGTCAGATCTTTTCAACTCTAAACTTTTAATTTTGTACATAGGTTAGTCTCTTCATCTTCTCCCCATTTCTTTAATTTCAAAATCTCTCCCTCCATTTTTTGAAAATCTTCTTTGTGTGAACTACTTTTGTTCTAAACTTTGACCACTTTTGCAAAAAAGATAGAAACTTTGGCCTTATGCCATTGCATTTTCAAACGTCTTTTCTTAAATCAAACTTGTAAATAAACTTAACTATACTTGACTTAAACTTTCAAAAATCCAAAAAGAACTAACTCATTCAAATCATTTTTAGGCCTTTGTGCCTTTCAAACTTAATTTTTATTAAAAACAATGCATCTACTTTGAAATTTCTATCACGAACTACGAGGTTTTGATCCCTCATTTTTATGTTGGTACGTAGGCACAAGACCGGAGGTCTTGTCAAACACAAAAAATATAATTAATGAATTCTTTTCTCATTCCCCCATTCTATTTGTTTGTAAACATCAGTTTATACCAAGTACATATGCATACAAAAAGGGCTCCCTAGGAGTACCTAGGACACTTTGGGTGCTAACACCTTCCCTCTGTGTAACCAACCCCCTTACCTGTGATATCTGACTTTTTATTAGTTTTAATTTGAAAACTTCTTACTTTTGTGTTTTGTTCGGGCTTTTTCCCTTTTCCCTTGGAAACAATAAAAGCGCGGTGGCGACTCTTGTTATTTGATCTCTAGCTTATCCATAGCTTGATGATCATGAATTTCCCGCTACAGACCTATGTCCTCATTGAAAGATGCTCAAAAGATTGTGGAAGAAGGCAATGTTGATCAGTGGGGGCGCATGGTAGAGGTCTCCGACAACAAAGGCAGAACCAGTTTGGGGTTCCAGAAAGGTTCATCAACTGCAAGGTCTGATGATATGCTTCTTAGTTTTCGTAGCGGAGGGTTCATTCATGGCAATGAACAAAACTTAGATGTTGTGCTAGAGGATGACGAAGAGGAAGACTGCACCAATTTTGTGACGCATGGAATGGCTTGCAACAATTGGACTGCTGTTGATATTCCTGTTATTTTGCATCAATCTAAGTAATTGCTTTTATATGTTTTAAAATCCTTCTCATATGCCTAAGGGAAAAGTGAACATTGTTTGGGCATTTTCAAATTGATCATCAATAAAATTAATTCTATTCATCCACATATATGATGTTTGTTTTTTACTTTTTGCTTTATTCTGAAAATGGTAATCACAAAAAACATAAATAAACAATATAATTGTCCATCTGCATAATATTTGGTCACAAATTCACTTCTCTAAAATCAAAATATCAAATCATTATGCAGGTTGGTTCCTAACCCCATTGAATACAATGATCCTTCTCCTTCTCCAAATTTTGAATTCCTTGGGTTTGAGGCCGAGGAGGAAAGTGATGTAGAAGTGAGTGATGAATTATCTCGTCTTCTTGAGCAAGATGAAAATACCATTCAGCCGTTCAAAGAGAAAGTCGAGTTAGTCAATTTGGGTTCCGAAGATGATGTGAAGGAAGTCAAGATTGGGTTTCGACTGTCTCCAGAAGTCAAGAAGGGGTTGATTGATCTTCTTCGAGAATATTCAGATGTGTTTGCTTGGTCCTATCAAGACATGCCTAGTTTGGATTCTGATATTGTGGAGCATAGATTGTCGTTGAAGCCAGAATGCCCGCCAGTCAAGCAGAAGTTGAGAAAAACGCATCCTGATATGGTTGTGAAGATAAAAGAGGAAGTGCAGAAGCAGATTGATGCCGGTTTCCTTGTAACCGCTGAGTATCCACAATGGTTGGCCAATATCGTGCCAGTACCAAAGAAAGATGGAAAAGTTTGCATGTGTGTTGACTATAGAGATTTGAATAAAGCCAATCCGGAAGATGATTTCCCTTTACCACACATTGATATGTTGGTAGACAATACGGCTAAATTCAAAGTCTTTTCGTTTATGGATGGATTTTCCGGATATAATCAGATCAAGATGGCACCCGAATATATGGAGAAGACCACATTCATTACACCTTGGAGAATATTATGTTATAGAGTGATGCCTTTCGGTTTAAAGAATACTGGTGCAACATACCAGAGAGTAATGACTACTCTTTTCCATGATATGATGCATAAAGAGATTGAAGTATATGTTGATGATATGATTGTTAAATCGATTGATGAAGAGGAACATGTTATGCATTTGTTGAAGCTATTCCAGCGTTTGAGGAAATATAAACTCCGCTTGAATCCTAATAAGTGTACTTTTGGTGTTTGTTCTGGTAAGTTGTTGGGCTTTATTGTCAGTAAGAGGGGTATTGAAGTTGATCCTGCCAAGGTCAAAGCAATACAAGAGATGTCGGTGCCCAAAACTGAGAAGCAAGTCAGAGGTTTTCTCGGCCTCTTGAATTATATTTCCAGATTCATTTCCCACATGACTGCCACATGTGCGCCTATATTCAAGCTTCTTCTGAAAGATCAGTCTTGTGATTGGACCGAAGACTGCCAGAAAGCTTTTGACAGTATCAAGGAATATTTGTTTGATACTCCAATTTTATATCCGCCCGTTGAAGGAAGACCGTTGATCATGTATCTGACTATGCTTGATGAGAGTATGCGTTGTGTTCTTGGTCACCAAAATGAGACTGGAAAGAAAGAATTCGCAATCTACTACCTCAGTAAGAAGTTCACCGACTGTGAGACTCGATATTCTATGCTTGAGAAAACTTGTTGCGCATTGGCTTGGGCTGCTAAGCATCTGCGTTAGTATATGTTGAATCATACCACTTGGTTGCTATCTAAAATGGATCTGATCAAGTATATATTTGAGAAGCCTGCTTTAACTGGGAGGATTTCCCATTGGCAGATGTTGTTATCAGAGTATGATATCGAATACCGATCTCAGAAAGCGATCAAAGGTAGTATCTTGGCTGACCATTTGGCTCACCAACCAATTGAAGATTACAAGTAAGTGCAGTATGATTTTCCTGATGAAGAGATTTTATACTTGAAAATGAAAGATTGTGATGAACCATTGCTTGAAGAAGGGCTAGAACTTGGTTCCCGTTGGGACAAGGTATTTAATGGAGCTGTTAATCAATATGGAAATGGCATTGGGGCAGTGATTATTACTCCTCAAGGCACGCATCTACCATTTACAGCTAGATTGACTTTCAAGTGTACAAACAACATGGCAGAATATGAAGCTTGCATTATGGGGCTTGAGGAGGCCATGAATCTCAGAATCAAGTATTTTGATGTCTTTGGAGATTCAGCTTTGGTTATGAATCAGATCAAGGGTGAATGGGAGACAAATCAACCTGGTTTAATACCATATAGAGATTATGCTAGGAGGATTTCAACTTTCTTTACAAAAGTTGAGTTTCATCATATCCCTTGAGATGAAAACCGGATGGCAGACGCTCTTGCAACGTTGGCATAAATGATTGTGGTAAAATATTGGAATAAAGTTCCCGATTTGACTGTGATGCGTCTTGATAGGCCAACTCATGTGTTTGTTGTTGAAGAGGTCAAAGATGAGAAGCCGTGGCATTATAACATCAAATGTTTCCTCCCAAATTCAGATTTACCCGCCTGGGGCATCTTTGAAAGATAAGAAGACTTTGAGAAGATTAGCCGGTAATTTTTACCAGAATGGTGATATATTGTACAAGAGAAACTTCAACATGGTTATGCTCAAATGCGTGGATAGACACGAAGCAAACTTGTTGATGACTGAAGTGCATGAAGGTTCCTTTGGTACTCATTCCGGTGGACATGCAATGGCGAAGAAGATGTTGCGAGCAGGTTACTATTGGCTGACAATGGAATCTGACTGTTGCAAATTCGTGAAGAAGTGCCATAAGTGTCAAATTTATGCTGATAAAATTCATGTTCCTCCGACACTATTGAATGTTATCTCTTCCCCATGGCCTTTCTCCATGTGGGGAATTGATATGATTGGGATGATTGAGCCCAAAGCTTCGAATGAACATCGTTTCATTTTAGTGGCAATTGACTACTTCACAAGATGGGTCGAAGCGGCATCATATGCAAATGTGACCAAGCAAGTTGTTGTGAGGTTTATCAAAAATCAGATTATATGCCGTTATGGTGTGCCAAGTAAGATCATTACCGATAAAGGATCGAACTTGAATAACAATATGGTGGAAGCTCTTTGCAAAGACTTCAAGATTGCACATCATAATTCTTCTCCCTACAGACCCAAGATGAATGGGGTTGTTGAAGCTGCGAACAAGAACATCAAGAAGATCATTTAGAAGATGGTTGTCACATACAAGGATTGACATGAGATGCTCCAATTTGCTTTGCATGGGTATCGTACATCCATCCGCACTTCAACAAGGGCAACCCCTTTTTCTCTTGTGTATGGTATGGAAGTAGTGCTCCCCGTAGAGGTTGAGATTCCTTCATTACGTGTGCTTATGGAAGCCAAGTTGACTGAGGCGGAATGGTGTCAGACCAGGTTTGATCAGCTAAATTTGATAGAAGAGAAAAGATTAACTGCCATGTGTCATGGCCAGTTGTATCAGCAAAGGATGAAGAAAGCTTTTGATGAGAAGGTTAGACCTCGTGTGTTCAGGGAAGGTGACCTTGTGCTCAAGAAGATTTTATCGTTTAAGCCAGATTCTAGGGGTAAATTGGACTCCTAATTATGAAGGCCCATATGTTGTTAAGAGAGCCTTTTCAGGCGGTGCATTGATACTTACAACTATGGATGGAGAAGAGTTCACTCATCCTGTGAACGCAGATGTAGTCAAGAAATAGTTCGCCTAAAAAGAAAAGAACAACTCGCTAAGTTGAAAACCCGAAAGGGTGATCCAGGCAAAAATTAGAGACATAAAACAGAAATCATTTCCCGATAAGTTGAGTACCCCACCTTGGGGCAACTTATGCAAAAATTTGGGATTATGGCACGTAACTGCATTTTGTTGATCTTCGGTATTTTGAAGACTTGTTGGAGCCCAAAGGTTGACATCGATTCATCAACCCGGCAGTGGTCGAGAGCACAGTGGATATCAAGAGTTGGTAGAAGGATTAAGGATCATTTATATTCAATGTAACCCTTTTTCATGTAAATTACCATTTTCAGCTTTTTAAAGATCTATGGAGTCTTGTGATTTACAGACTACCATTCTATCAAATAAAGTTGAGCTTTTATCCAATTATTTCTACTCTTATTTATTTCAGCCAATAGTTTAAATTTTATTATGATCATTTTTTCAAAATTTAAAATTTTTAAAGTTTTTTTCTTAAAACATATAAAAGCAATGACTTTCCAAGGCAATTAATAGAAATATCAACAGCATTCTGATGGATAACAAGTCCTTGAGTGCGAAACATCAGAGGTTCCCCAAGCAATTAACCCTTCGGGTATCCCTAGACGATTGTGTTGATTCAGTTCCTCGGTGGAATTTTTGATTCCTCAGTAGAGCTTCGTTCCTTTTTCTTAGCTGAGTTGGTTGATTCAGGTACCCTGCGACTTGTCTCCCTAGACAGAGTTTTTGCCTTCCCCAGTGGAGTTTGGTTTCCTTTAGCAGAAATGGTTGATCTCCCCAGTAGATCGCATTGGTTTCCCCGCCAATCGCTAGTCGACTTGCTCCCCAGTCAGTGTTTCCTCCTGGTTCCTGAGTAGTTTATTTCCCTGTAGGGTTGTCTCCCATGTTTATGGTATTGACCTAAAATTCCCCACAGGTTCGGTGATATTTCTCTCTCCTCAGCAGATCCCCTCCTTCCCTAGTTAGGTTTGAACCTTTTTTGGATTGTTGATCTCTCTGTTCTCCAGCGGTTGTCTCCATATTTTATGGATTGACCTGGGATTGTACCGATGATTCAATTTCTTTGCGACACCTTTGTATCCTTTGTGATCGTCCTTGTCAACATAATCATCATATACATATACATTCATATAATTTCGTATTGACATATTTGCATATCTGATTAATTTGTTGGTTTGAGATTCTCATCCCCTATATGGCAGTACTTTATCCCCATACAAATTTCGGTGTCTGTCCTCTCTCAATTGTAGAGCGTCAGCCCCTTAGGCAGAAAGACTTTAACATTTCTCCTCTTCCCTGCTGAGTTTGTTTCCTCGTGGATGATTATTACTTCAATTTCCTCCCTGGTTGGTTATCTGGATGGAACCACTCCCCATTGAGTTATGTCCTCATTGGGTTGAGTCTTGATTGACTGTTTCTTTCTAGCTCCTACCTAGATAGATACTTTGAATTCCTTAAAAGTATATTGCCCAATAGCTAGTAATATTCTTCTTAGTTTGCAGTTTGTTCATTCTTGCCCAATACCCGGCAAAAGTGTCCCAGCAGTAAAGTCCCTGGTGGATCTGATTCCCCAGGAAGTATATCCTTGATATGATCAACCTAACCGGTGACGAATATCTTTCCCTCCTCTGCTTGAGTCTATCCTTGATATGTTCATCCTAACTAATGACGAATATTCTCTTTTTGGTATTCTACCTAGTAAAAAGGTAGTTGTAATCCCTATTTTTGTTTCCTAGAGAGTTAATCCTAGATATGTTCATCCTAACCAATAACGGGTTTCCTTCTCTTTGCGGTCTTCTATCCAGTAACCGGTAGTTGTAAACCCTGCCTTTGTTCCCCCCGTAGATTTGATCCTTGATATGTTCACTTTAACCAGTGACAGATTCTCTCTCTTGGTATTCTATCCAGTAACTGATAGATGTAATTCCTATTTTATCTCCTCGCAGAGTCTATCCTTGATATGTTCATCTTAACTGGTGACAGATTTTCTATTTGACGGTATTCTATCCAGCATTTGGTAGATGTAATTCCTACTTTTTGTTCAGTTGGTTTATCCTTGATATGTTCAGCTTAACCGATGACAGGTATCCTCCTCGACAATCCCAGGCAAGTCTATCCTTGATATGTTCATCCTAACCGATGATGAATTTTCTTCCCTGTTGAGCTTATCCTTGATATGTTCATCCTAACCGATGACGGATACTCTCACCCTTGGTCTTCTGCCCAGTAACTGGTAGTTGTAAATCCTATTTTCTGCAGTTTTTCCTAGCAAGGCTATTCTTACCCAGTAACCGGTAATGAATTTCCTTTTGTTGTTTCCCAGCGAGTCATCCTTGATATGTTCATCCTAATAGGTGACGGATGTCCTCTATGTCAGATTTTTATTATCTCCTTACCTAGTAACGGGTAGTAGATGGTAGATTTCTGCTCCTCCCGCATATAATTTTATTTCTCCCCAGTTGAGTTGAGTGCGTATTTCCTTAGTGAGATCGCTTTTCCTGCATGATTCAAGTAATTCAGTGTTATTCTGATCTACTCGTTTCCCCTGCAGATGTTGTTAGTTCCCCGGATGAGTCCTTCTATTTCGTATGGAATCCCTCGAGTGCCCCTAGTAGTTTTGAGTCGTAACTTGGCATACGCATAACTCCCTTTTCCCCCCAAAGTCTATGTCCCCCTAGTGAGTTTTCCTTACGGAATGTATTATACTCCTGTGGACTTTCGGTCTCTCTGAGTTCTTTTCCTTTGCGGCAATATGTCCCCATAAAGAATTTACTTTTGCATTTATATCATTTGCATCATGAGGTCTCTTAGGGACCAAAATTTGTTTCTATATGTTGTTATTTAAGCCCATTCTACTGAGTCGACATGAAGATTTTAACCTTCGCCTCCTCAGTTAGAATGTCCTTAAATAGGGGTAGCTATAAGACCCCAATTTTGACTCTAAGATCCCTCATGCCATTTCATTATAAGCATTAGCAATGGGATCATACCTTGGCATCCTCCTTACCCCTCCTTCATTGGGTTTGTTTTGGGAGAGACCACCAAGCACTTTGTGATTGTATCATACTTTTATTTTATCATTTTACTAACCAAAATACCAAAAATCTGCCTTTGCATTTGCCTAACTCTTTTGTAGGTAGGGCATGATCTCCATTGATCTATCAAGTTAATATCTAGGGTTTGAGACCCTTATGACAAAGAGCACAACCATGGAGTTATACAAGAATGATTATGAGCATCATATATGAGTCCCAATGATTACTACATGTTATTTTGATCAAGTTTTCTTCAAGAGTTTGAGGATGATTTGCCTTGGAAACCCTAGTTTGACTGGGTATCTTAAGTAACTTCTCCAACAAGCTATCTCACCAATTGGTCAAATTTATTAAGGGACACTTCAAATTTCATCATCTTATTCATATATGATCTACCATGAGCCTATAAAGTCAAGATAATTGAAGGTTAACAAGTTGGTTGATGGTGGTTGGCCAGATGAATTCATCTGATAAAAACTAGGTCTCCCTAGACCCTATCTCCTTCAATTTTCACCATATCAAAATGCTTCCAAGATAAAACTTACTATAAATGACATTCCAAACAACTTTCATGTTGAGACCTAGAGCTAGTTTTGCTTGGAATATCATTTTCTATGTTGAAACATTATAGGTCATTTTGTCTAAACCCTAATTTGAAAGTCAACTTTCCAAGGCCATAACTTTCTCAATTGTTATGAGATGAAAGATTTCCAAGTTGAAAAATCAAATTCAATATGTCTAATTCAACTTTTATGTTTTGAGTGAGAGCTAATTCAAACTTTATGAGCATGTGATATGAGGCTACATTATATGTCACTTTTGACCTATACCATTGAACAAGTGATTTTTCCAAACTTCAAAAATGCATAACTCTATCATTTCAAATCCAAATAACATGAAATTGGTGACCATTTTGAAGGTATTTTAAATAGATACAACTTTTATCAAAGACACGTTTCTCATTTGAAGCTCACATAAAAAGTTAAGCAAGATGGAATATTGAGATATATGGCTTGACACTTATTGAAATTCCCAAACTTCCACCTCAAAATTCATCATGATACATGATTCAAATGGAAAAGTGTTGAACATGAAAGTTGTTCCTCTTGGTCTAACTTTTCGAAAAAGTCCAAGTTCATCCATTTTGGAGATTCGCGTCGGCTTTGATCCTAAACCCCTAACCCTTCCATTTGAAAGGATAATCTTGAGAATTTCATCTTGAAATTGAGTTTGAATCTCACTGTTTTGAGATTCAAAACTCCAGGGATCCAAGACCTTTTGTGCATTTCATTCTACTTCTGCAAGCATTCTGAGTGACATCAACCACGAGCCAAGGCAAGAGCAGTTGAATCTAGACCTACATTGAAGGTATTTTCTAGAAAATTTCATCTCTTTGATTCTCTCTCAATTTGGCTCAACTCTCTTGATTCTTTGGTTGTCTGAAGTCCTACCAATCTAGGCAAGACGATTGAGTTGCTTAGAGGTCAAATCGAAGCAACTCAGTTGACATACCTCAATTTTAACTAACTCCTCATATCTTTCTATATGTGAGGAGTTAGTTAAAATTGAGGTGATATTCGTGATCTACACCATTTTTCCTTTCAGATCATGTCCTCCTTTTTCATTTATGATGTGGTGATGAATGGACCAGTCCGGCCAAGGTCGCCTGAGAAGACAACCGACGCTTTGCTCCGGCAATGATGTGGCACGGTCCTGAGCCATCAGATTGATTCAAAATGTTTTAATCAGAGGCGTTGCTTGTAATGACCAAGTGTATGGCGCGCTGAGTAGCGTGTACCATGGAACGCGCGTTCTCACCACTTGATCTGCCACCTCAATTAATGAGGAAGATCAAGTGGTCCACGTTTTTTTGATTTTTTTGATTTTAATTTTTATTCCTTTGATTTTCATTAATTCATATTAATTTTAATATTGATCCAAAAAATATGAGAGTTTCACCAAAAAATTTCAAATATTTTCCTCTTTCATATTCTGAATTAAAATTATTTTTTGGATCATTATTAATATTTTTCATGATTTAATTTATTTTTCATTTGTTTTTAATTATTTAAAAATACTTTTAAGTCTTTAAAAATTCTGAAAAATTTTCTCCAGGGTCCTTTGACCTTGTTTGACCTATGATAAGTCTCATGGCCATTAATTTGTTGTTTTGATGAGGTTTTAGGAATTTGACAAACCATATTTAATTTTTATGTATTATTTTAGTATTTTTAATTTGAATGAGTGCCAAATAATTTTGTTGGCCAATTGTGATGACTTGTTTGTGTTTGACTCTTGTTGTTGGGCCTTGGTCAAGGTTGATATGACTTTGTCAATTTAATATCATTGGATTTAGGCAATTGATGGAATGTACATTCCATCTCCCAAAATGAATGAATGATATTAAGTTGATAAAAGTCCTCCTTTGATCAATTTGAGTTTTCATCTATTCCCCTCCCACTTCATCTCATTCCCTTTTTTTATGCATTCATCCCATTTGACCTATGACATCTCAAAGTCCTAAAGCTAGTTGATTGAAAAATTAACATGAGTATGGATGAGATTAGACCACACATTTTGCATATTCTTTTTGTGTGTGGTATGTTTCATGAGCATAGTTCATAATACTATGTCTCTAACATGCATTAACACCAAAATTCTATTGCCCGACCTCAAATCGTTGTAACTTCTACATAAGTCTAATTACGATTGCTTAACATAGCGCTAAGTTTGTGATATAAAAGGCATAGCATTCTAGTTAGGGAGATTGTAAGTCTCCCCTCTTTCATGGTATTGTGTGGAAACTTGGCCTTTTTTCCTTCCTTTGTAAGATGTCTTGGCTCAAGGATCCATGCTTGTGATAAGTGGGATGAGTGTTCTCCAAAGAATGTCTCAGAATGAAAAGCAAAAAAACAAAACAATACTAACTTCTAACCTATTAACTACTAACTTTTAATTTCAAGTCATTTACTTTAATGTCATTTAATTCTTGTCTTTATCAATTTGCCATTGTTCATATCATTCTAATTGTTTATGTTAATGCAATTTTCACTTTGTCCACTTGGACCATATTATGTGATATATTTTGTTTGTGTATACTTTGTTAGTTTGTGTGGTCTTTGACAATTAATGTACATAATAACAACAAAAACCCTAAAAAAACTTTTGTGTGGACTGTTGGCTTGATCTTGGACAAATGGACTTAGAATTTAGGCAACATTCCTATGCTAAAGGACTTGGCCAATGCCAACTTATAGAGAAACCAAGTGCTTGCAATTTGAAACTTCATCTGATGCATCATTCAAGATCTCTTTGAGTTCATTTACAACATGATCATTATGAAGCTGTTATTTTGAACCAGTGACTTGTGAAATTCATCTGTTACATGGGCTACCTTGAAAAAGATCTTGGAGTGGATAAGCTTGGATGTGGCCATCTTTATTTCATGCCTTGCTCTTCAAGATGATATAATTATGCATTTGTGTGTTGCTTGATTTTAAAAGTCCAAGGGAATTCTAGGTTTCTATTGACATTCTTGTCTATTGGATTGCTACCCATTTGGTCAGATCTTTTCAACTCTAAACTTTTAATTTTGTACATATGATTGGTCTCTTCATCTTCTCCCCGTTTCTTTAATTTCAAAATATCTCCCTCCTTTTTCAAAAACTTCTTTGATTGAACTTACTTTGTTCTAAACTTTGACCACTTTTGCAAAAAAGATAGAAACTTTGGCCTTATGCTATTGCATTTTCAAACTCCTTTTCTAAATCAAACTTGTGAATAAACGTAACTATACTTGACTTAAACTTTGAAAAACGCCAAAAAGAACTAACTCATTCAAACCATTTTTAGGCCTTTGTGCGTTTCAAACTTAATTTTTGTTAAAAGCAATGCATCCACTTTGAAATTTGTATCATGAACTACGAGGTTTTGATCCCTCATTTTTATGTTGGTACGTAGGCACAAGACAGAAGGTCTTGCCAAACACAAAAATATAATTAATAAATTCTTTTCTCATCCCCCCATTCTATTTGTTTGTAAACATCACTTTGTACCAAATACATATGCACACAAAAAAGGCTCCCTAGGAGTACCTAGGACACTTTGGGTGCTAACACCTTCCCTCTATGTAACCAACCCCCTTACTTGTAATCTCTGACATTTTATTAGTTTTGATTTGAAAACTCCTTACTTTTGGATTTTGTTCGTACTTTTTCCCTTTTCCCTTGGAAACAATAAAAGCGCGGTGGCGACTCTTGTTATTTGATCTCTAGCTTATCCATAGCTTGATGATCATGAATTTACCGCTACAAGAGGAAAAAGTGATCAAACCAAATGATTGGGGAAGACCAACAATGTTCCGCACTTTTAAGACTTACCTGTTCTCAGGCTGCTGTTGATATTCCTTAATGAACTCGATTACTTTTTAGAAGTAATTGATTTTATTTTTTTTAAGAAAAAATGATTTTATTATTTCAAAATTTCAAAATTATCATCATAAAAATTCAATTCTATTTAGCTGAAAAATAAATAAGAATAGAAACAATTTGATAAAAAGCTCAACTTTATTTAATAGAATGGTAGTCTGTAAATGACAAGACTCCGTAGATCTTTACAAAAATTGAAAAATGGTAATTTTCATGTAAAAGGGATACATTGAATACAATGATCACTAATCCTTCTACCAACTTCAATATCCACTGTGCTCTTGGCTTCGGTTGAAGATGATGAATCAGAAACAGATGATTTATTCAATAATGCCTTCATGATTGGAGCTCAAACGAATGCAATTACTTCCCATAATCCCTTTTCTTTTTGCATAAATTTCTCCAAGGCGGGGTACTCAATCTATCGAGATAAATTTTATGTTTTATGTCTCTAACTTTTGCCTCGATCGCCCTTTCGAGTTTTCAATCCACTGAGACGCTCATTTTTGCATAAGCCGCCCGTTCGGGTTTCCAACTTAGTGGGTTGTTATTTTCTTTTTAGGCGAAGTATTTCTTGACTGCATCGACATTCACAGGACGAGCGAACTCTTCACCATCCATAGTTGTAAGAATCAAAGTGTCACCTGAAAAGGCTCCCTTAACAACATATGGGCCTTCATAATTAGGAGTTCTTTTTCACCTAGCATCTGGTTTGAAAGATAAAATCTTATTGAGCACAAGGTCACCTTCTCTGAACACGCGAGGCATGACCTTCTTATCAAAAGCTTTCTTCATTCTCTGCTGGTACAACTGACCATGACACATGGCAGTCAATCTCTTCTCTTTAATCAAATTCAGCTGGTCATATCTTGTTTAACACCATTCACCTTCTGTCAACTTGGCTTCCATCAAGACACACAATGATGGGATCTCAACCTCCACTGGGAGCACGACTTCCATACCATAAACAAGTGAGAAAGGGGTTACCCCTATTGAAGTGTGGATGGATGTACGATACCCGTGCAAAGCAAATGGGAGCAACTCATGCGAATCTTTGTGTTGGTGTAAGCCCTAGAGGCCAATACTTTTTGTACTTGTATCGAATTATTTATTACTAATAAAAGGCTTTTTCTTTATTACGTTTGTTTAATAAAGTCCCTAGAATAGCTAGTCTGTTTAATGTATCAAGTATGACTTAATCATGAGATCACATTAAACATAAGGACACTATTCCTAAAGTATCCATAGTCGAGCTTTATTGTGAAGTGGGATGACATTAAAGCATTAAGACTATTATGTATATAGACTGATGATCACATCTCATAGATCATGGATAAGGAGTTATCAAGTCTTAAACATAGGTATGAATATTAAGAGTAATATTTATACCGGATTGACCCGCTATGAGAATACTATAAAGAAAGTTATGCAAAGTGTCATAAGTTATTCTCATGGTGATAATGGTGTATACCACTCTTCGACCTGAAACCACTATGGACCCTAGATGTAGAGTCGAGTGCTTTATTGCTGATCAAACGTTGTCCGTAACTGGATAACCATAAAGACAGTTGATAGGTACTCCACGAAGCATACTGAGGGACATGAGTGACCTACATGGAATTTTCCCATCCTGCATGACAGGGTAAATGTCTATGGGCCCAATATTGAACTGGACAAGGATGACACGATCTATGCCTTGTGTTCAATACAGACATAAGGGCAAAAGGGTAATTATACACATAAGTATTATCACAGAAGAAATTGTCAGATCATATGACATTTTCGTGTCTTAGGTAGCAGTGATGTGTTGCTAGATACCGCTCACTGTTTATTATGGTAAATACATGATTTAATATAATTGCCAATGCCGCGAAAACCTACAGGGTCGCACACAAAGGACGGATTGATGAGAGATAGAGTAACTAAGGAACACCGTAAGGTACGGTGCCCTTAAGTGAAATGTAGAACATCATAAAGGTATGGTGTACTTAAGTAGAATACGAAATATGGTAAGGTACTGTAAGACCCCAATTTTGGCCCTAAGATCCCTCATGGCATCATATCATAACATTGCATTGCCTCAAGAATCATTGGACACCTTGCTACACTCCCTGTGGGTGGGGTCTCTTTGAGAGTGTTTATTGATCACCAAGCATTGTTTGCATTTGTATATCATTGCTTTTCTTTAATCACTAATCAAAAATGTACAAAAATATGTCATTTACCTTTGTTACTTGCAGCTTAAGCAGTCAACAGGTCAAGGCATCAGGTGAATTCATGGTACAAAGAGCAGATGGTATTTTTCTTGAGATATGGATCATGTGATCATTTCATGGAGCTTATTTGAGCTATAGGTTCATTTTGGAGCAAAATCCCAAGTGGTTGAGGCCCCAATTTCATCAGAACATTTTCAGGTCATCTGAAGACTCAGAAAGTCAACTGCAAAGTCAACTGTGGATTTGGAGGTGGGAAGTGATTAGAAATACTTCATTCATGTTCAAACAAGTCTCATTTGACATTTCAAACACTCACATTGAAGAATTTGAAGTCAAGTCAAAAGTTTCCAAAAATGGAAAGTGACCTATAATTTCAACTTTCCAAAAATGGCAAGTTTTTGATCCAACTTCAACTCAACTTTCCAACATCAAATAAGTTTCAAATGAAATTTTGTCCAACATGAAAGTTGAAGATATTTCTTTCCCATTTCCAAAATGTCCAAGATCACGAGCATCTGATATATGGTTAAAGAGATATGATCAAATTATTGACAAGGGTGCTTGGAACTTCAAATGGCCATATCTTTTGATCCATAACTCCAAATTTGGTGGTTCTTTTTGCATTTTTGCTTCTCATAACATGAGCTTTTCAAAACATTCACCACATTGCATGAATTGTCATCACATGATCACTTGCATATCCATGCCTTTTTTGGAGGGAAATTGCAAAATTCAAAAATGGTGCATTGTATGGACTTTCTACCATTGCCAATGAGTTTAAAAGATGATTTTAAGTGACTTGGATGAAGGGAATGGTACTGTTCACGTGTAATTAGTCCATGCACCATGCATTTTTGAGATTTTGCAAAATACCTCATTTCCATTAACCAAATTAATTATGGATTAGCAAGGTGATTAGGACTTCATATAAATACCTAAATCTAACAGAATTTTCAGGAGGTTAATCATTTTTTCACATTTCAAGATCCAAATTCTCTCTCCCTCCAAAATATTCTTCCATTCATAATTCAAATTTTCTCTTCATAACATTGCAATTTCTTTCCATATTCTTGTTCCTTGGCTTTGATTCTGTGCAGATCAAGCATTAGATTGTGGAATTCGTGCAAGAACCAAGTGTATCAAGTTCATGAAGTTGAAGATGGAAATTCTGTTTTGAGCTAGATCTATACGTTTTCAAGCTTCCTTTTCTTCATCAAACATCATTACAAGTGTTATAAAGTGGATTTGGATCATTACAAGTTGTGGATCGTGGATTTCCAAGATTTTGCTCTTCAAGAGGTCAAGTTTCGAACCTTGTAATTTTGCAATTCATGCATATATTCTTGTAGATCTCATGTTGCTGATCGTTTTGAAATGAATTTTATGCGATTTGGATAAGAATTGAGAGAGATATGCTTCATTGATGTTTTGAATGTCAAACTTTATTTGCTTCGATTTGCATGAATCATGTTGAATTAGGATGAATTGATGCTTGATCTATAATCTCCTTTGCATGAGCTTCGTTTTGGTATAAATTTTTTGAAATTCTGAGCAATTCTGGAAAATCTGGAATTTTTTTGGATGAACTTCATCTTGTTCATCATCATCTTCATGAAGAAGATGAAGATCTTCATGGTAGTGTCCGCATCTGTCCGTCGCTAGCAGGCGCTAGGGTTCTTGTTCAAGAACACGCGCCCAGGCGCATTTGATCCGTTGATAATCCCTTCGATCCCTAGCGCTGGCGTTTTTGTGTTTTATTTTCATTTTTCCAGTTACACGCTTCAAATCCTGGTGATAGCATAAATTCAAATTAATTTCTCATGTTCATCTTTCCCTCCATATTTCCATGCCATACTTCATTTCATTTCAATTTTGTTTCTCCAACTTTAAAAATCCATAACTAATTGAAAAATCATCCAATTAATCCCATTCTTTTTGCAAAATGATCCTTTATTTGTATAGAATTTTATGATGTTGATTTCATGATTTTACACTTCCTGGATTTTGATTTGTGCTTGACTTTGTGATCACATGTGCATTTGTGACCTTGCCTTGCTCTTTCTATTGTGAAATGCTTGATATTGATCCAATTGCTACCAAATTTGACATGATGATTCCTGACATGTTAATTGACATTTTGGTTTTGGTTTGACATTTTTCCCATGCTCCATTCCTGTTTTGTGTATGTGTTTGCATGGTGTGACAATTTGTGTCACACCTTTGGTTGTTCAACTTGTGCAATTTAATTTCCATGCCAAATGATCTTTGATGCTTCTGATTTTTTGTATGATGATTGGTTTGGAAGTGTTGAATGCTCATGAATTTTTCCAGAATTATTTGAATCATTTCTTTTTTGTTTTGGAATTTTCATTCATGATGATCATATACGAGCTTTAAAATTGTCATTGACTTCCTTTGCACATGAAATGCTTTTGCTTGATGATTTTGATGTGATCCTTTTTAGGATGTGTTAATATGTGTTTGAAGTTGCATTGTGTTGAATTTCAGCTTCTGTTTTGAATTTTTTATTCACCTTTGACCCTAGGCTTTGACCTAGTGGTTTATACTTACATGTGAGCTTTGAATTTCAGCTTCAAGCATCCAAATTCCATGGCTAATGTTGCTTCATCATTTGAATGTTGATATTTGCTTTTGATTGCTAACATTTGCTGTTTTGTAGGTTGTTGATAAGTCACTTGAGTTTGCCTCATGGCTTATGTGTTGTACATTGGGATTGTCTGTTTGTTATTGACTGGTGTCTGTTTGTCTGAGTATTGTACTGATTTGTTTAGTTGTTTCCACAGGTACCTAAGTTGCTTTAAGTTCATTTGAACTTTGCTTTGCTTTTGCTTGTGGTTGGCATACCACTTAGGTATAATCCCTAATCTTCATGTAGTCTGGAAGACCTGCTATTATTGGCAGGCACCTGTCTGAAGCCCTCCTTAAGAGGCCATGTTTTTGGTTGTTTAATTTTGTGCCAAGCAGGTAAAGTCCTCTTAAGAGGCAATTGACAGATAAAAGGGATGTGTAATCCATCCCCTGCTATTTAGTTGTGTCATTCACTTTGCTCACACCATGTATTGATGCATTGTGAATAAAAACCCAAAATCATGTCCATAGAGTTTGTCATTTGTGGAGAAGAGTTCCTACATTCTGAACTCCCACACTTTCTATTGTTTAAAGCTCTCCCTGGCCAAGGATAAGAGCCATGAGGCATAACCCTCATCTCCATTTCATCTGCTTCACCCTAACTCTCAATGTTAGGGTTAAGTGCTCAAAACACCCCATTCCAGTTGGCTTGTTTCTAAAGCCTAACCTTGCTTGAGCCCATTGATTGTGTATAGTGTGTGATAATTGACTATTTGTTTGCTTATTTGCCTATATGTGCATAATTGTTTGTATGTGCCTCTGTGCATCGTTTTCATCTTTGAGCATTAATTGTACATCATTTCATGATCATTGTTTATACTTTGTGACATCTTGTTTTTGTCCATTGAGGAGTCAATTGTAAGTCCATTTATTGGCAGTGGTTTCCTGTGATATGGTAGGAGTCGAGTGTAAGACCATTTATTGGCAACTTGTTTCCTCTTGCTTATTGCATTTGGTTTCTTTGTTTTCTTTGTTTTGTGAGACTAGTGTAAGTCCATAGATTGGCATCTGGTATCCATGTTTTCTTTGCTTTGTGAGACTAGTATAAGTCCATAGATTGTCATCTGGTATCCATGTTTTCTTTGCTTTGTGAGACTAGTGTAAGTCCATAGATTGGCATCTGGTATCCATGTTTCTTTGCTTTGTGAGACTAGTGTAAGTCCATAGATTGGCATCTGGTATCCATGTTTTCTTTGCTTTGTGAGACTAGTGTAAGTCCATAGATTGGCATCTGGTATCCATTTATGTTGGCTTTGCCTGATACATTATTTACCTGTTATTTGTTTGTTGCCTTTTCCAAAGGAGTCACTTGGATCATCTACATATGATCTCAAGAGGCGAACATCTAAGAAGTTTTACTCCTAACCTCCCATCTTTTTGTTCTTTAAAACCTCCATTTGCATGTTAAACTAAACCAAAAACTTTGTGCAAACATTTTCATTTCTTTTTAAAACTAGAAACCTAGGCCTTAAGCCTTTGATTTTTCAAACTTCATTTTCATAATACTTCTTTTGAATTGAATTCTAATCATACTTTGACCATCTTTTGTGAATAATTCTAATTGATTAATTCCACTCATTCAATTGTTTTGCGGCTCAAGTCCACTTCTTGATAAATTTTCATACATTAGCCATAGGTTTGATTTATTCTAGTGGTTGATGTTAATCTCACCTTTTGTCCTTAGTGATTGAATTGTAAGACTTCCTTGCTTATTATAGGGCATGGTCCCTCACTAGCAAGTTGAAGTTGTTCTCACATGGTGGACTTGTGGTTGTATAGGTTGAGTTTTCTCCCGTGGATAACGAAAGACCTTAAGGCTTTTGTTTAAAATTAATCCATTTACTTTTTGGAAATCTTTTAGCCGAACTACGAGGTTTTGATCCTGTAAAGGTACGTAGGCAATGGTTATCCATCCAAACACAAAAATAATAAAAATTGTATATTCTTCTCTCATCTCTTCAATCAATGTTTGCACAAAAATATTTCATAAACAAATAATGATACAACAAGTTGTGAAAAGAGGTTCCCTAGGAGTACCTAGGATGCATTGGGTGCCTAACACCTTCCCTTTGCATAATTACCCCCTTACCCAGATCTCTGACCTTTCATTAGTTTTTCTATGTGTAAAACTTCTTAGGCTTTTGTTCGCTTTTTAGCCATTCCTTTGGATAAATAAAAGTGCGGTGGCGACTCTATCTTTGTATGCTTTGCTTTTGATTTAGTCAATAAATCATAAAGTGACGAATACACCGCTACAGAAAAGTGGCGACTCTACTGGGGAATTAAAATTCTCTGGTGGGTTTGTCTACTTTTCACACTTTGTTGTATTATATTTGTCTATTTGTTTATGACATATTTTTGTACAAATTTGGGATTACTGTATTGATTGTAATGATTGAATTGCTTGATATATCAATTGCTTGCTTGCTTGGTGATCTCTGTGAGATGAGTTCTATACCCGAACTCGAGTGCACCTTATGATAGGAGAATGGCATAGTCTCGTCGACTTTTGTGGAGTTATTCCTTAGCAAGTTGACTTGCGAGCCCATTCACTTGGTGGAGGTCATGTTGGATTAATGATGTCACACAAGTTATTTGTGGTTAGGCATTATTCTTTCAATGTGTGACGTAGAAGCCAAGGACCTTAGTTTACCAAGCCCATCTTGGCCTATTTTTAGGACGTAGTGCGGAGGTCGTTCAAATGTAAGATCTGATGCAATTGTCACGCGATACTACACTCATAAGAGTCTCTCTTGAGAATATTTTTGGAATACGAGTATTCGTTCCTCCGATAATATTCGAAAGATGGGATGATGACTATGGGAACCTCTTGTAGAACATGTTCGGCAGGTTTAAACCATAGTACACTCCCGTTGGGTGGTTCTCAACCGAGACTCCATGCTCGTGACTCGCAACAAACTCGTGATTCATGGTTGAGTCGTTCAGACATCCTTAATATCAATGGAACTTGGGTGTCGATAAGGTGAAAACCATAATCCACCAAAATAAATGATTGATATTAAGGATGATTGAGCCGGTTCATGTATCGTTAATATCAATGGAACTTGGGTGTCGATAAGGTGAAAACCATAATCCACCAAAATGGATGATTGATATTAAGGATGCTATGAGCTTTCCCATGACCCTTGTTTGGTGTGCTTTGCTTGATCCTTGAGTGTGATTGTTGCATTCATGCATTCATGCATTCATCTGCATCCATATCATCGAAAAATGGGATTTTTTTTTTCAAGGAACTTAAGGGGTTTCTTAGCAAGAAATTTCACACATGGAAATACAAAGAATTATTTTATGAGATAATTTCCATATGCGATAAAATGATCAATATTTCAAAGTTTGCAAATAAAACCCTAGAGTTCCTTTGAAATAAAAACAAAGCATATGCACAAACATCGCATGCATCATTTGCATAAGCGGGTGTTGTTCTCGGCCTCCGGTCCTGTGATCTGATTGTTGCTCTTCATTTATTTTGAAGACAAGCTGACTCATCGGTACTACACCAGAGCCAACTCTTCTAGATTGATGGATCATTTTGAGCTAGAGAACCGTGAACTCAAAGAGAAATTTTCAGACTAAGTGCTTTTGATGGATTCATTCCTGGTTAGCCACTTGTCTTCTTTCTCATACATTGATGCTGAGGATGAAGTTGGAACGCCTTTCCAAGCTTTGTCCATTGCTGAGCCAATTGAGAAGAAGTCTCCTTCATTTACTTCCTATAAAGATGTGAAACTGGCCATTGAATGTGGTGCAGTTGCTGGTCTAGGAAAAATGATCAAGTTTGAAGATAACAAGTCCAGAGCTGGCATTGGTTATTCATCTGGGGTCTTCAACGACAAAGGGCTATTCAAGAGTGGATGTTTTATCCACGACGATCGAGCTGAGGAAGCTGCAGCTATTCGGGAAGAGGATGCAGAGGATACTGACAACTTTGTTATCCCTGGCGGGATCAGCCATAACTGGGTCGCTGTAGATGTTCCTACAGTCATTCATAAGTCAGCGTAATATGTTCACTTTGTTTGAAAACCCTTTTCCCATGTCAAAAGGAGAAGTGATGACATTGTTGGCATCATATATACAATGATATTTCATTCAATAAATGCATGTTAAACATTTGTTTTTCCAATTGTTTTCACTTTTTGCTTTTTTGCATGAAATTGGTGATCACAAAAAACCCTAAAAACAAGAATAAAAGCAATCTTTTCATCTACATAATGATTTGCTTGTTTAAATTCTAAAGCTTTTTATTATCCAAAATCATTATGCAGGGATTTCTAAACCCATTGAACATAATGATCCAACGACATCTCCCAATCTTGAATTCCCTGTATTTGAGGCAGAGGAAGATGATGTTGAAGGGATTCCTGACGAGATTTCCCGTACACTTGAGCAATGAAAAGCAGATCATTCAACTGCATCTCAAGAACCCAGCAACAGTCAAACTGGGGCATTATAAATGTAAAAAAAAAGAGAGGGGGTGAAAAAAAAAACAAAAAATTCAAAACAAAAAAAAATCAAAAATAAAAAAAAAATGAAAGAAAAATTATACCCTCAAATCCCGAGTTGACTGATGCTGAATGGATTCAGAGTCGTTATGACCAACTGAATTTGATTGAAGATAAGCGATTGACTGCCATGTGCCATGGTCAGTTATATCAGCAGAGAATGAAGAAAGCATTCGATAAGAAGGTCAAGCCTCGTGTGTTCCGAGAAGGTGACCTCGTGCTCAAGAAAGTCTTGTCTTTCGCGCCCGATTCCAGGGGCAAGTGGACTCCAAACTATGAAGGTCCATATGTTATCAAGAGAGCCTTTTCAGGCGGTGCTTTGATTCTCACAACAATGGATGGGGAGGATTTCACTCGTCCTGTGAATTCAGATGTAGTCAAGAAATACTTCGCCTAAAAAGAAAAACAGAATAGCTCGCTAAGTTGAAAACCCGAAAGGGCGGCTTAGGCAAAAATGAGCGTCTCGGTGGATAACCCGAAAGGGCGATCCAGGCAAAAATTAGAGACTTGAAAAAAAAATGTATTTGCATCCCGCTAGATTGAGTACCTCACCCTGGGGCAATCTAGGCAAAAATTAGGGATTTGGCAAGTAACTGCATCCTGACAAAACTTTCTGTTTCACAACTGCCTTTTCGTCAGAGATTCTCGCTCAGTCGTCGTCAACTGAAGCTTCAAATACATCGGATTCAAATTGGTAGAGAAAGGATCATTATGTTCAATGTAGCCCTCTTCCAATATATATCACCGATTTCAAATTTGTACAGATCTATGGAGTCTTGCCATTTGCAGGCTACCATTCCATCAAGTGAATTTGAGCTTTTATCCAATTATTTGCACTCTTATTTGTTTCATTTCAACAAATGTTTTGCATGTTTTAATTGATAAAATGTCATTGTTTTAAACAAATAAAAAATTTCAAAATTTGTTTTAAACAAAGTGAACATTCACAATGATGAAAGGATACTTAAGAATTTCTCAGTGCTCTCCCAAGGGTGGCATGATTTCCAACAGGGTAAGACATTTGTTCATATTCCTGGCATGGATGTATCCTCTTTCTCCAGATTGTTGTTGGGGTTTCTCCCCGAGCAGAGCTTCTGTTGAGATTTTGTCCCCTAAGCAGGATATTTGTTGGGATTCCTCCCGAGCGTGATTGTTGAGCAGAGCCTTTATTATGACTCCTCCTCACTCAGAGTGCTTGTTGAAGACTTCAAGTTTCCTCTTCAGCAATATTCTCTCCCCAGCATGGGTGCTTTCCTTTTGGAAGATTCGGTAATTGGTGGGTTGACATCCCGATACTTTGTCATTTTCCTCAGTGAAGTCGCCAGCGGAGTTGTCGGTATGATGTACTTCATCAGTGCTATCTCTCCCCATCAGAGAGTGCTTGTTGAGGTTTTCACCTCTTTTCCCTTCAGCAGAGCAGTGATTCTTTCCTCCTCAGCAGTTGTGGTTCCTTTTGGAAGGTTCAGTTTGGTGGTTGATCCCCAGTTCTCCTTCTCTGTCTCAGATAAATCCCCAGTAGATTCGTGGCATGGTGGATTGTATTTGTGATGATCTTCCCCTACAAAGATTTGGTGATTTCCTGATGCTTGTGATCCCCAGTAGAGTGGCTTGTACGGCAAAATCTACTTGTGTGATCTATCCTTCCTGAGTGGATTTATCCCCAATGGAGTTGCTGACAGTATCCCCGGTAGAGTTGCTTGTGCGGCTAGATTCTACTTGTGTATTCTGTTCTCTTCAGCAGTTTCTGCTTATGCAGTGAACTCCTTTTCTCAGTTGAGACTGGTGATCCCCCTGCAGAAATCTCGTGATTTCTCCACTTCCCCAACAGATTTGTCTTTGTGGCAGTTTCTGCCTGTTGTGGACTTCTGTTCCCCAGTTGGGTTGATTGATGATCCATCGCTCAGAGATTTTGTGATTTCTTTGATATCTCTGGATTTTTCCCAGCAGATCTTTGCTTTTTAGCATTCAGATCTCCAGCAGTTTGGCTTTCCAGTTGGATTTCTTGGTTTTTTCCTCTGGATGTGTAGTAACGGGCGTTTGATTCCTGGACCTGTTTGTGTTAGAAATGTCTGTTTTGTCAGCATTCATCAAACATAAATCACGCATATTCATGCATACTTCCAACATTCGGATATTCATGTTGCATTTTTGCCATATATCTTTATTTGTTGTCTCCTGCTAATGGTGATATAGATCTCCCCGGTAGATCTACCCAAGCAGATAACGGGTGTTTAATCTCTCAATATAGAGTCAGCCCCATAAGCAGAAAGTGTCTGTCTTTTCTTCTGCAGTTCAACACTGAGATCTATCCTCGTGGATGACGGTTGTTTCCGTTTCCTCCCAACACATATATTGGGATGGGTTTCCCTATTGAGTTATATCCTCATTAGGACGAGTCTTGATTCAGTTTGCCTTTTTGGTTTGATCCTGAATTGGCCTTTTTTCAACTGTCTCTTGTGCTTCCCTGTGGAATAAATGAATAATTCCCCAGTAACCGGCAATAGTTCATTCTATCCCCAGCAGAGTTTGGGGCTTCTACCCAGTACCCGGTAGTTGTAAGTCCTATCCTTTGCGGTTTTCTACCCAGTACCCGGTAGTAGTAAATCCTGTATACCTTTTTCCCTCTTTGCGGACTCCGTGGTTGTTTACCCAAAGATTGGTATTTGTGAACTTGTTGTTCCTCAGCAAGAGTCGGTGGTTTTCTACCCAGTATTCGGTAGTTGTAAAATCCTATTTTCTTGCTCTCCAGTAGAGTTTGTAGTTTTCAACCCAGTAGCTGGTAGTTATAAACCCTATTTTGTTTTCCCCGTGTGGAGTTGTGATCCTTTCGCTCCCCACGCAGAGGCTTTGGTTTTCTACCTCGTATTCGGTAGTTGTAAACCCTAATTTTGTATCCTCATCAGAGTTTTGGCCCTCTACCCAGTAACCGGTAGTTGTAAGTCCTATCTCTATTCCCCTAGAAGAGGTAACCTTTGTGGTTCATCCTGGTTGATGGTGGATTTTGTGGTCTTCTACCCAGTATTCGGTAGTCGTAAATCCTACGTTGTTGTTGTCTCCCTATCGGAGTCTGTGCTTTCTTATGGATAATTGCCGTATGCTAGCAAGTTTATCCTCAACTGAGTCTTTGGTTTTCTACCCAGTAGTCGGTAGTGATAAACCTCTTGTTTCCTCAGCCAAAGTCTTTGGTCTTCTACCCAGTAGTCGGTAGTTGTAAATCCTTTGTTCTCCCCTTTGCAGAGTTAACCTTGTTGTTCATCCTAACCGATGATGGTTACTCTTTGTGGTTATCTTCATCCAGTTTTCGATGTTGATATTCCCTTGTCTGGGTAATTGCTCTGAGTAAGCAATTGTATCCCCAGCAAGTTTTTATGGATAATTGTCGGATGCTAGCAATTTTATCCTCAGCGGGTCCTTTCACCGTATGCTAGTGAATTGTTCCCCGGATCATTGATTTTCTATCAATGCATCCCCAGTGAGTCCTCTTTCATTTACCCTTTTGTGGGTAATGATTGTTGCTCCCTTTGATCGGTCATCATTATATACCTAGTTTTGGTATCTCGATGCCTTTCTTTTCGGTCGATTTATCCTTTATTAACCCAGTAACTGGTTGTGGATAATCTTCCATGAGAGTGTATTATCCACGTTCTGACGGTAATGGATAATGTATCTCATGCACTCTTCAGTCGAAGCCTGTTGTGTTTCCCCAGTCGAGTAAGATTCGTATTCCTTTGCGGAATCAAATATTCTTGTCCCTTTTTTTTTTTAGCGTATCTCCCAGTAACCGGTGATATGTCTCATGGATAATTGTTGTTTGCTTGCAATTTATCCCCAGCGAGTTATCTTTCGTATACCCTGTTGTTGTTGGTAACGATTGTTTTCTCCTTTTCGGTCGGTCACCTATTATATGCCCAGTAACCGGTATCCCTGGTGTTCCTTCCATGCGAGTATATTATCTACGTTCTGACGGTAATAAATAATATATCTCATGCGAGTGTACTATCCACGTTCTGACGGTAATGGATAATATATCTCATGCGCTCTTTGGTTGAAGCCTTTTGTCCTTCCCCATTTGAGTAAGATTCGTTTTCCCGTTGCGGAGTCGAATATCCATCCTGTAAGTCGATTTGCTTTTTCAAGCCCTCCTTTCGGATGATGAGTGTTTTGGCACATATACCAATTCACGCCTTTGGTTGGTCACCTATTATATACCCAGTAACCGGTATCCTTGGTGTTTCTTCCTTTCTGCTCCCTATTATGACCTTGGTCCCCTACGGAGTCAGATTTTCCTGAGTTGTCGTACCTTTTTCAGGTCTTCCTCAGATGTTTGGTTGATTGATATCTCTCACCCTTATACCAGTCTTAGATATTCATTCTTCCTGAGCTTGTTGTTCATTCACTCAGTAACCGGTGTTTAGATCACATGTCTCTTTGAGCTTGTTACCCAGTAGCCGGTAACACCTCATCTTGCAGATTTTCCCCAGGAAAGTCTTTTGTTAGACGTTTCCCAGTGGAGTCTCTGTTGTGATTTACCCTTTTGCTGTATTGGCGTTTTCCCCAATATATGCAATTTTCCCCAGGCAGGGAGGTTCTGTGTGAATCTTTTCCCCAGCCTGAATCCGGATTTTTTATCCGAAGTATCCTTTACGGATAGTTGCGCTGTGTTGGCGTTTCCCCAATACACGCATCTTTGAGTCAGCTTGAGTCTTTCCATTGGATTTGTTCCCTTTGGAATTTTCTTTTCCCCAATTTGAGTCTTTTACTCCCCAGTGAGGTCTCTGGTCGAGTCATGTCCTGCTCACGAAGTGTCAGTTCTTTTTTCCCTAATTCAGAGTTGTGTCCTGCTCACGCATTCTTTTTCTTATCCCCATGAGAGTCCTGTCAGAGTCTCTGTTCCTGGTGAGGGTATTACTCCGATGGATCGTCTTTTCTTCTTTGTGGACCCATATTCCCCACATAGCTTGTTTTTTTGCATTCATACATTTGCATCATGAGGTCTCTTAGGGACCAAAATTTGTCTCATTATTGTTATTTAAGCCCATTCTACCGCGTCGAGATGAAGATTTTAACCTTCACTTCTCCGGCTAGAATGACCTTAAATAGGGGCATCTGTAAGACCCCAATTTTGGCCCTAAGATCCCTCATGGCATCATATCATAACATTGCATTTCCTCAAGGATCATTGGACACCTTGCTACACTCCCTGTGGGTGGGGTCTCTTTGAGAGTGTTTCTTGATCACCAAGAATTGTTTGCATTTGTATATCATTGCTTTTCTTTAATCACTAATCAAAAATGTACAAAAATATGTCATTTACCTTTGTTACTTGCAGCTTAAGCAGTCAACAGGTCAAGGCATCAGGTGAATTCATGGTACAAAGAGCAGATGGTATTTTTCTTGAGATATGGATCATGTGATCATTTCATGGAGCTTATTTGAGCTATAGGTTCATTTTGGAGCAAAATCCCAAGTGGTTGAGGCCCCAATTTCATCAGAACATTTTCAGGTCATCTGAAGACCCAGAAAATCAACTTCAAAGTCAACTGTGGATTTGGAGGTGGGAAGTGATTAGAAATACTTCATTCATGTTCAAACAAGTCTCATTTGACATTTCAAACACTCACATTGAAGAATTTGAAGTCAAGTCAAAAGTTTCCAAAAATGGAAAGTGACCTATATTTTCAACTTTCCAAAAATGGCAAGTTTTTGATCCAACTTCAACTCAACTTTCCAACATCAAAGAAGTTTCAAATGAAATTTTGTCCAACATGAAAGTTAAAGATCTTTCTCTCCCATTTCCAAAATGTCCAAGATCACGAGCATCTGATGTGTGGTTGAAGAGATATGTTCAAATCATTGACAAGGGTGCTTGGAACTTCAAATGGCCATATCTTTTGATCCATAACTCTAAATTTGGTGGTTCTTTTTGCATTTTTGCTTCTCATAACATGAGATTTTCAAAACATTCACCATATTGCATGAATTGTCATCACATGATCACTTGCATATCCATGCCTTTTTTGGAGTGAAATTGAAAAATTCAAAAATGGTGCATTGTATGGACTTTCTACCATTGCCAATGAGTTTAAAAGATGATTTTAAGTGACTTTGATGAAGGGAATGCTACTGTTCACGTGTAATTAGTCCATGCACCATGCATTTTTGAGATTTTTCAAAACACCTCATTTCCATTAACCAAAATAATTATGGATTAGCAAGGTGATTAGGACTTCATATAAATACCTAAATCTAACAGAATTTTCAGGAGGTTAATCATTTTTTCACATTTCAAGATCCAAATTCTCTCTCCCTCCAAAATTTTCTTCCATTCATAATTCAAATTTTCTCTTCATAACATTGCAATTTCTTTCCATATTCTTGTTCCTTGGCTTTGATTCTGTGCAGATCAAGCATTAGATTGTGGAATTCGTGCAAGAACCAAGTGTATCAAGTTCATGAAGTTGAAGATGGAAATTCTGTTTTGAGCTAGATCTACACGTTTTCAAGCTTCCTTTTCTTCATCAAACATCATTACAAGTGTTATAAAGTGGATTTGGATCATTACAAGTTGTGGATCGTGCATTTCCAAGATTCTGCTCTTCAAGAGGTCAAGTTTCGAACCTTTTAATTTTGTAATTCATGCATATATTCTTGTAGATCTCATGTTGCTAATCGTTTTGATATAAATTTTGTGCGATTTGGATAAGAATTGAGAGAGATATGCTTGATTGAAGTTTTGAATGTCAAACTTTATTTGCTTCGATTTGCATGAATCATGTTGAATTAGGATGAATTGATGCTTGATCTATAATCTCCTTTGCATGAGCTTCGTTTTGGTATAAAATTTTTGAAATTCTGAGCAATTCTGGAAAATCTGGAAAAAATTTGGATAAACTTCATCTTGTTCATCATCATCTTCATGAAGAAGATAAAGATCTTCATGGTAGCGTCCGCATCTGTCCGTCGCTAGCAGGCGCTAGGGTTCTTGTTCAAGAACACGCGCCCAGGCGCATTTGATCCGTTGGTTCTCCCTTCGATCCCTGGCGCTGGCGTTTTTGTGTTTTATTTTCATTTTTCCAGTTACACGCTTCGAATCCTGGTGATAGCATAAATTCAAATTAATTTCTCATGTTCATCTTTCCCTCCATATTTCCATGCCATACTTCATTTCATTTCAATTTTTTTCTCCAACTTTAAAAATCCATAACTAATTGAAAAATCATTTAATTAATCCCATTCTTTTTGCAAAGTGATCCTTTGTTTGTATAGAATTTTATGATGTTGATTTCATGATTTTACACTTCCTGGATTTTGATTTGTGCTAGACTTTGTGATCATATGTGCATTTGTGACCTTGCCTTGCTCTTTCTATTGTGAAATGCTTGATATTGATCCAATTGCTACCAAATTTTACATGATGATTCCTGACATGTTAATTGACATTTTGGTTTTGGTTTGACATTTTTCCGATGCTCCATTCCTGTTTTGTGTATGTGTTTGCATGGTGTGACAATTTGTGTCACACCTTTGGTTGTTCAAATTGTGCAATTTAATTTCCATGCCAAATGATCTTTGATGCTTCTGATTTTTTGTATGATGATTGGATTGGATGTGTTGAATGCTCATGAATTTTTCCAGAATTATTTGTATCATTTCTGTTTTGTTTTGGAATTTTCATTCATGATGATCATATATGAGCTTTAAAATTGTCATTGACTTCTTTTGCACATGAAATGCTTTTTCTTGATGATTTTGATGTGATCCTTTTTAGGATGTGTTAATATGTGTTTGAAGTTGCATTGTGTTGAATTTCAGCTCCTGTTTTGAATTTTTTCTTCACCTTTGACCCTAGGCTTTGACCTAGTGGTTTATACTTACATGTGAGCTTTGAATTTCAGGTTCAAGCATCCAAATTCCATGGCTAATGTTGCTTCATCATTTGAATGTTGATATTTGCTTTTGATTGCTAACATTTGTTGTTTTGTAGGTTGTTGATAAGTCACTTGAGTTTGCCTCATGGCTTATGTGTTGTACATTGGGATTGTCTGTTTGTTATTGACTGGTGTGTGTTTGTCTGAGTATTGTACTGATTTGTTTAGTTGTTTCCACAGGTACCTAAGTTGCTTTAAGTTCATTTGAACTTTGCTTTGCTTTTGCTTGTGGTTGGCATACCAATTAGGTATAATCCCTAATCTTCATGTAGTCTGGAAGACCTGCTGTTATTGGCAGGCACCTGTCTGAAGCCCTCCTTAAGAGGCCATGTTTTTGGTTGTTTAATTTTGTGCCAAGCAGGTAAAGTCCTCTTAAGAGGCAATTGACAGATAAAAGGGATGTGTAATCCATCCCCTGCTATTCAGTTGTGTCATTCACTTTGCTCACACCATGTGTTGATGCATTGTGAATAAAAACCCAAAATCATGTCCATAGAGTCAGTCATTTGTGGAGAAGAGTTCCTACATTCTCAACTCCCACACTTTCTATTATTTAAAGCTCTCCCTGGCCAGGGATAAGAGCCATGAGGCATAACCCTCATTTCCATTTCATCTACTTCACCCTAACTCTCAATGTTAGGGTTAAGAGCTCAAAACACCCCATTCCAGTTGGCTTGTTTCTAAAGCCTAACCTTGCTTGAGCTCATTGATTGTGTATAGTGTGTGATAAGTGACTGTTTGTTTGCTTATTTGCCAATATGTGCATAATTGTTTGTATGTGCCTCTGTGCATTGTTTTCATCTTTGAGCATTAATTGTACATCATTTCATGATCATTGTTTATACTTTGTGACATCTTGTTTTTGTCCATTGAGGAGTCAATTGTAAGTCCATTTATTGGCAGTGGTTTCCTGTGATATGGTAGGAGTCGAGTGTAAGACCATTTATTGGCAACTTGTTTCCTCTTGCTTATTGCATTTGGTTTCTTTGTTTTCATTGTTTTGTGAGACTAGTGTAAGTCCATAGATTGGCATCTGGTATCCATGTTTTCTTTGCTTTGTGAGACTAGTATAAGTCCATAGATTGGCATCCGGTATCCATGTTTTCTTTGCTTTGTGAGACTAGTGTAAGTCCATAGATTGGCATCTGGTATCCATGTTTCTTTGCCTTGTGAGACTAGTGTAAGTCCATAGATTGGAATCTGGTATCCATGTTTTCTTTGCTTTGTGAGACTAGTGTAAGTCCATAGATTGGCATCTGGTATCCATTTATGTTGGCTTTGCGTGATACGTTATTTACTTGTTATTTGTTTGTTGCCTTTTCCAAAGGAGTCACTTGGATCATCTACATATGATCTCAAGAGGCGAACATCTAAGAAGTTTTACTCCTCACCTCCCATCTTTTTGTTCTTTAAAACCTCCATTTGCATGTTAACCTAAACCAAAAACTTTGTGCAAACATTTTCATTTCTTTTTAAAACTAGAAACCTAGGCCTTAAGCCTTTGATTTTTCAAACTTCATTTTCATAATACTTCTTTTGAATTGAATTCTAATCATACTTTGACCATCTTTTATGAATAATTCTAATTGATTAATTCCACTCATTCAATTGTTTTGTGGCTCAAGTCCACTTCTTGATAAATTTTCATACATTAGCCATAGGTTTGATTTATTCTAGTGGTTGATGTTAATCTCACCTTTTGTCCTTAGTGATTGAATTGTAAGACTTCCTTGCTTATTATAGGGCATGGTCCCTCACTAGCAAGTTGAAGCTGTTCTCACATGGTGGACTTGTGGTTGTATAGGTTGAGTTTTCTCCCGTGGATAACGAAAGACCTTAAGGCTTTTGTTTAAAATTAATCCATTTACTTTTTGGAAATCTTTTAGCCGAACTACGAGGTTTTGATCCTGTAAAGGTACGTAGGCAATGGTTATCCATCCAAACACAAAGATAATAAAAATTATATATTCTTCTCTCATCTCTTCAATCAATGTTTGCACAAAAATATTTCATAAACAAATAATGATACAACAAGTTGTGAAAAGAGGTTCCCTAGGAGTACCTAGGATGCATTGGGTGCCTAACACCTTCCCTTTGCATAATTACCCCCTTACCCAGATCTCTGACCTTTCATTAGTTTTCCTATGTGTAAAACTTCTTAGGCTTTTGTTCGCTTTTTAGCCATTCCTTTGGATAAATAAAAGTGCGGCGGCGACTCTATCTTTGTATGCTTTGCTTTTGATTTAGTCAATAAATCATAAAGTGACGAATACACCGCTACAGGTACCATGAGCTTAAGTGATTCTGGGCATATTATAAGATATGGGCCAAAATACACTTAAGTGGGCCTTTTAGCTTGAAGCCCACACAAGTGGTTCTATAAATAGAACCCTTGTGCAGAAGCATTCATTGGCGGTTGCATTATTTTCGTTTTCTCTCTCTCTCTCTCTCTCACTCAAAGCCTTCATTCGTATCAGCTAGCACTGAGATTGAAGGAATCCGTTCGTGTGGACTGAGTAGAGACGTTGTCATCGTTCAACGTTCGTTATCGCTCTATGGATCTGCATCAAAGGTTTTGATCGTCACAAGAGATCTGCACCAAAGGTTTCAATCGTCACAAGAGGTAAATATTCTATCACTGATCATGACCATTCGTATGGATCTCTAAAGGAGAAAATTTTAATTTCCGCTGCATTTTAGACCGCAATTCTCCCTCAGTGGTATCAGAGCCACTTACGAAACCATGACTCGGATAGCTGTTTATTTTTTGTATTAATATGATTAAAAGACAGAATGAATCGATTAATTAAACGAGTAATTAAATTTGGCATCATGAGTGTACGAGTTGGATGATTGATGTTGACTATTCTTCGGAACCGACATTAGTATGGTGAAGCAGCGATACATCGATCGTCCATAGGTTACGCAATTGAAACCGATCAACTTATATATGATATAAGTAATCCTAATGCAAAGTACGGTATATATGATATACTGTTTCTGTTTCATTCATTCAAACACCAAATGGTTGTTTTCCTTTGAGCGATCAATGGTCATTTGCTTCGGAATCCGACATTAGTATGGTGAAGCAATGACCAGTTGATGAATCATACTGAATCAAAAATCGAGGTGTGTTTGACGGTCTGAAATTGGTGCATTAGGGTTAGTGACGGCGCAAGGGTTGTGCCGTCAAGGAGTTGTGAATTTAGGGCTTTTTGGAACACGTGTGTTGACTGTTTCAAAGTTCTGTTATTTTGGCCGCGTGACATTCGTCATGGGCCTGTGACGGTAGTAACAAGCTTGTGACGGTCGTAACATGCTTGTGACGGTCGTCACACTCACAGAGTCAGAATTCTCGGGGTTTCTGTTTTGTGACTGCGCAAGAGTTGTGTTGACTGCACAAGAGGAACCCCCGGCTAACTCTGCGTAGTGTGATCGGTCGCCAAAATTTAATTTGGTTTTAATAAATTAAAGGAATTAAAATTTAATAATAATAATAATGTGTTTATAATTATTTCCTTATGGTGATCAGTTATAGCCTTAGTCTTCCTTCATTTTGTTTTGGGTTTTTAAATACGACCTGCGTGTCGTGCCTCTCCTTTTAATCTCTTAATGTAACTTCTTTTCTCATCTTAATCCCTCGTATGTAAAACGAGTTTCTTCTGTAATGTAATGTTATGAAGAAAGAGAAGAAGACAATGTTATGAAGAAAGAGAAGATTTCAATACCAAAGGAGGACAACCTTCAAGATCTTGCTTGGAGGAGCTTAGAGAAGAATTCAATATCAAAGGAGGACAACCTTGAAGATCTTGCTTGGAGAAGCTTAAATCGTTATTAGGTTAGCTTAGGTTCTCTCATTGGCTTGGGAGAACAATTGCGCTAGGGGCCATAACTGTTTCATTATGTATGTTGATGCATGTGCATGTATGTTGATGCATGTGAATATATGTTGATGCATGTGAGAGACGATTTATATGACAAATAAGCCGGTGAGATCATAACAATTGCAGTTCCCTCAAATTAAATATTAAGTTTATGCTTTCCAAGTTTTAACACTCATCAAGACTAGTAATGGATAATGTAGGTTTCGCCTACGCGAGGTGCATGATCTATATATTAGTAAGGTGCGAAGGGATAATTGTAATATCCAACTGTTAAAACAATGGGTCAAACTTAACTAAACAAATTATAATAATATTATATATGTTTAGAAGCAAGAGTTAGGAATGATCCATATGATGGATTGGAATAAGGAGTTATTCACCCAACTGAAATTTTCGAGAGTTGTATGAGATACAATTGGAAGGAGTTCCTATCTAAATAACCTAGTTTTGTGTAATCCGCCTACGCGGACTTAGAACGAAGTGAAATATGGATCTCGACCCACTAGAAAATCTTCCAACGGGATTTTCCGAATCAAATGATGAGGGTCATTTGTTTTGAGTAAAATAATGGGAGCATATTTAATTAAAGGCCTAATTAAATATGTCAATGATACTTATATTTTCATTAATCCTTATGTAGATTACCATGACAACAAACACCTCTAACAACATATTGCGATCAAAACTTGACAAGGAAAAATTGTCTGGGACAAATTTCCTGGATTGGTACCGAAACCTGAGGATTGTCCTCAAACATGATAAAGGGAAAGGCAAGGAAGTTGCCAGACTCAAATCCACTAGTGCTACTTTAAAGTCTAGTGAAGGCATAGAAAAGGAAGGCACCTGCTTCCATTACGGTAAGACCGAACGCTGGAAGAGGAACTGCCCAAAGTACCTGGAAGATAGGAAGAATGGAGTAAAGACTTCAACTTCAGGTATTTTTGTTATTGAAATTAATTTATCTACTTCTGCATCATGGGTATTAGATACTGGATGCGGTTCTCACATTTGTACAAATGTGCAAGAACTAAAAGGGAGTAGAAAATTGGCAAAAGGTGAAGTCGACCTACGAGTTGGTAATGGAGCAAAGGTTGCTGCCTTAGCCATAGGAACTTATGAATTGACTTTACCTAGTGGTTTAATAATTCAGTTAGAGAATTGTTATTATGTACCAGCAATTAGCAGGAATATTATTTTCGCTTCTTGTTTGGACAAGTTCGGTTTTTCATTCATAATAAAGAACAATTGTTGTTCAATTTATTTGAATGATATATTCTATGCTACTGCTCAAATGAACAATGGATTATATGTCCTTGATCTTGAAATGCCTATTTATAACATTAATACTAAAAGGATGAAACCTAATGAGTTAAATCCAACTTACCTTTGGCATTGTCGATTAGGCCACATAAATGAGAAACGCATTTCCAAACTCCATAAAGATGGACTGTTGGACTCTTTTGATTATGAATCATATGAGACATGCAGATCTTGTTTAATTGGAAAGATGACAAAGTCTCCATTCACAGGAAAAGGTGAAAGAGCTAATGATCTTTTGGCCCTCATACATACTGATGTATGTGGTCCACTGAACATACCAGCCAGAGAAGGTTTTCAGTACTTCATCACATTTACTGATGATTTCAGTAGATATGGTTATGTGTATTTAATGAAACACAAATCAGAGTCCTTTGAAAAGTTCAAAGAATTCAAGAATGAAGTACAAAACCAACTAGGTAAGAATATTAAAGCTCTTCGATCAGATCGAGGTGGTGAATATTTAAGCCTAGAGTTTGATGACCATCTGAAAGAGTGTGGGATCCTATCCCAACTCACTCCTCCTGGAACACCCCAATGGAATGGTGTGTCTGAGAGAAGAAATCGAACCCTGTTGAACATGGTCTGATCCATGATGAGTCACGCCGATCTTCCAAACTCCTTTTGGGGACATGCGCTATTGACATCAGCTTACACACTTAACCGTGTTCCATCCAAAAAGGTTGATAAGACACCATATGAGATATGGAGTGGTAAGAGACCACATATGTCTTACATAAAGATTTGGGGTTGCGAGGTTTATGTGAAACGACAAATTTCAACTAAGCTTGAGCCCAAATCTGACAAATGCTTATTTGTGGGGTATCCTAAAGAAACAAGAGGGTATTACTTCTACAATCCTTCTGAGGGCAAAATGTTTGTCGCTCGAACTGGAGTTTTCCTAGAAAAGGATTTTATTTCCAAAGGAACCAGTGGGAGGAAAGTAGAGCTTGAAGAAATTCAAGAATCACAAAGCATAGATACACCTATGGAGGAATTAGAGCAGGAAACACAAGAAGTTATGAAAGAGCAACCTGCTCAAGTAGAACAAGACCGGCGTAGGTCAAGCAGGATACGTCAACTACCTGAGAGATATGGATATCTCATAACTGATCAAGGTGATGTATTACTCATGGATCAAGATGAGCCTGTGGCCTACCAAGAGGCCATAACTGGTCCCGAGTCTGAGAAGTGGCTAGAAGCCATGAAATCTGAAATGGATTCCATGTACACAAACCAAGTTTGGACCTTGGTAGAGCCTCTTGTAGGAGTTAACCCTATAGGATGCAAGTGGGTCTTCAAAAAGAAGACTGACATGGATGGTAAGGTACATACCTGTAAGGCAAGACTGGTTGCAAAAGGATATAAACAAATTCATGGGATTGACTATGATGAAACCTTTTCACCAGTTGCAATGCTTAAATCTGTTCGGGTTTTACTTGTTATTGTTGCATATCATGATTATGAAATATGGCAGATGGATGTCAAAACTGCTTTCCTTAATGGAAATCTTCTTGAGGATGTGTAAATGACACAGCCTGAAGGATTTGACATACCAGAGGAAGCCCAAAAGATATGTAAGTTACAAAGATCAATCTATGGATTGAAGCAAGCTTCTAGAAGCTGGAATCTTCGTTTTGATGAAACAGTAAAACAATATGGATTCGTCAAGAACGAAGATGAGCCTTGTGTCTACAAGAAGGTTAATGGGAGCATGATCATTTTCCTGGTATTATATGTAGATGACATATTACTCATTGGAAACGATATGCCTACCCTACAACAAGTAAAGTCTTGGTTGGGGAAATGCTTTTCTATGAAGGACCTAGGTGAAGCAACCTATATATTAGGAATCAGAATCTATAGAGATAGATCACAAAAACTGCTTGGCCTAAGTCAGAGTACATACATAGACAAAGTGTTGAGACGCTTTAATATGCATGATTCCAAGAAAGGATTCATACCTATGCAACATGGCCTGTGTCTATCAAAAACACAATCCCCTTTAACTAAGGAAGAAAGGGATCGCATGAATAAGATTCTATATGCATCTGCAATAGGATCTATGGTGTATGCCATGTTATGTACTCGACCAGATGTCTCGTATGCTTTAAGTGCAACGAGTAGGTACCAATCTGATCCTGGTGATGCTCATTGGGTAGTTGTCAAGAATATCCTTAAGTATTTAAGAAGGACTAAGGACTCATTCTTGATATATGGAGGTCAGGAAGATTTGGCTGTAATTGGGTACACCGATGCTAGCTTCCAGACAGATAAGGATGACTTTAGATCGCAATCTGGTTATGTGTTTTGCTTAAACGGTGGTGCTGTGAGCTGGAAAAGTTCAAAGCAAGATACAGTTTCTGATTCTACAATCGAGGCCGAGTATATTGCTGCCTCAAGTGCAGCAAAGGAAGCTGTTTGGATCAAAAAGTTCATTAATGAACTTGGCATAGTTCCTAGCATTGTGGATCCCATTGGTCTCTACTGTGATAACAATGGAGCTATCGCACAAGCCAAGGAGCCTAGATCTCACCAACAATCCAAACACATACTTAGGCGTTATCATCTCATTCGAGAGATAATAGATAGAGGAGATGTGAAAATATGCAGAGTACCTACACTTGACAATATTGCTGACCCACTGACAAAGCCTCTTGCGCAGCAGAAGCATGATGGCCATACTAGATATATGGGTATTAAGGGTATGCCTGATTGGCTCTAGTGCTAGTGGGAGATTGTTGGTGTAAGCCCTAGAGGCTAATACTTTTGGTACTTGTATCGAATTATTTATTAATAATAAAAGGCTTTTTCTTTATTACGTTTGTTTAATAAAGTCCCTAGAATAGCTAGTCTATTTAATGTATCAAGTATGACTTCATCACGAGATCACATTAAACATAAGGACACTATTCTTAAAGTATTCGTAGTCGAGCTTTATTGTGAAGTGGGATGACATTAAAGCATTAAGACTATTATGTATATAGACTGATGATCACATCTCATGGATCATGGATAAGGAGTTATCAAGTCTTAAACATATGTATGAATATTAAGAGTAATATTTATACCGGATTGACCCGCTATGAGAATACTATATAGAAAGTTATGCAAACTATCATAAGTTATTCTCATGGTGATAATGGTGTATACCACTCTTCGACCTGAAACCACTATGGACCCTAGATGTCGAGTCGAGTGCTTTATTGCTTATCAAACATTGTCCGTAACTGGATAACCATAAAGACAGTTGATGGGTACTCCACGAAGCATGCTGAGGGACATGAGTGACCTAGATGGAATTTGCCCATCCTGCATGACAGGATAAATGTCTATGGGCCCAATATTGAACTGGACAAGGATGACACGGTCTATGCCTTGTGTTCAATATAGACATAAGGGCAAAAGGGTAATTATACACATAAGTATTATCACAGAAGGAATTGTCAGATCACCTGAAACTTTCGTGTCTTGGGTAGCAGTGATGTGTTGCTAGATACCGCTCACTGTTTATTATGTTAAATACATGATTTAATATAATTGACAATGCCGCGAAAACCTACAGGGTCACACACAAAGGACGGATTTATGAGAGATAGAGTAACTAAGGAACACCGTAAGGTACGGTGCCCTTAAGTAAATTGTAGAACATCGTAAAGGTATGGTGTACTTAAGTAGAATACGAAATATGGTAAGGTACCATGAGCTTAAGTGATTTTGGACATATTATAAGATATGGGCCAAAATACACTTAAGTGGGCCTTTTAGCTTGAAGCCCACACAAGTGGTTCTATAAATAGAACCCTTGTGCAGAAGCATTCATTGGAGGTTGCATTATTTTCATTTTCTCTCTCTCTCTCTCTCTCTCACTCAAAGCCTTCATTCGTATCAGCTAGCACTGAGATTCAAGGAATCCGTTCGTGTGGACTGAGTAGAGACGTTGTCATCGTTCAACGTTCGTGATTGCTCCGTGGATCTGCATCAAAGGTTTTGATCATCACAAGAGATCTGCACCAAAGGTTTCAATCGTCACAAGAGGTAAATATTCTATCACTCATCATGACCATTCGTAAGGATCTCTAAAGGAGAAAATTTTAATTTCCGCTGCGTTTTGGACCACAATTCTCCTTTAGTGGTATCAGAGCCACTTACGAAACCATGACTCGGATAGTTGTTTATTTTTTGTATTAATATGATTAAAAGACATAATGAATCGATTAATTAAACGAGTAATTAAATTTGGCATCATGAGTGTACGAGTTGGATGATTGATGTTGACTATGCTTCAGAACCGACATTAGTATGGTGAAGCAGCGATTTCTGAATGATCTTCTTGATGTTCTTGTTTGCAGCTTCAACATCCCCATTCATCTCAGGTCTGTAGGAAGAAGGATTATGGTTTGCAATCTTGAAGTCCTTACAGAGACCTTCCACCATATTTTTATTCAAGTTTGATCCATTGTCAAGTTTGATAAACCTTACAACAACTTGCTTGGTTACATTCACATACGATGCCGCTTCAACCCATTTTGTGAAGTAGTCAATAGCCACCAGAATGAAATGATGTACGTTCGAAGCTTTAGGCTCAATCATGCCAATCATATTAATTCCCCACATGGAGAAGGTCCATGGAGAGGAAATGACATTCAACAGTGTCGGAGGAACATGAATCTTATCTGCATAAATTTGACACTGATGACATTTCTTCACAAACTTGCAACAATCAGATTCCATTGTCAGCCAATAATAACATGCTTTCAACATCTTCTTTACCATAAATGTCCATTAGAATGAGTACCAAAGGAACCTTCATGGACTTCAGTCATCAATAAGTTTGCTTCGTGTCTATCCATGCATCTGAGCATAACCATATCAAAGTTTCTCTTGTAAAGCTCATCACCGTTCAAGTAAAATTGGCGGTTAATCTCCTCAAAGTCTTCTTATCTTTCAAAGATGCCCCAGGCGGGTAAATCTGACTTTGGAGAAAACTTTTGATATCAAAATACCATGGTTTTTCATCTTTGATCTCTTCAACTGCAAACACATAAGCTGGCCTATCAAGATGCGTCACAGTGAAATTAGGAACTTTATTCTAAAATTTCACCACAATCATTGAAGCCAACATTGCTAGAGCATCTGCCATTCGGTTTTCATCTCGAGGGATATAAAGAAAGTTGAAATCCTCCTCGCATAATCTCTATATTGTATCAAACCGGGTTAGTCCTCCTCCCATTCACCTTTGATCTGATTCACGACCAAAGCTGAATTTCCATAGATGTTAAGATATTCGATTCTGAGATCAATGGCCTCTTCAAGCCCCATAATGCAAGCTTCATACTCAGCCATGTTATTCGTAAACTTGAAAGTCAATATAGTTGTAAATGGAAAATGAGTGCCTTGAGGAGTAATAATTACTGCCCCAATACCATTATTATATTGATTAACAGCTCCATCAAATACCATGCCCCAACGAGAACCGGGTTTTGGCCCTTCTTCAAGCAATGGTTCATCACAATCTTTCATTTTCAAGTATAAAATTTCTTCGTCAGGAAAATCATATTGCACTGACTGATAATCTTCAATCGGTTGGTGAGCCAAATGGTCAGCCAAGACACTACCTTTGATAGCTTTTTGAGATCGGTATTCAATATCATATTCAAATAATAACATCTGCCAACGGGCAATTCTCCCAGTTAAAGAAGGCTTCTCAAAAATATACTTGATTTGATTCATTTTGGATATCAACCAAGTAGTATGATTTAACATATACCGATGCAGACGCTTAGCAACCCAAGCCAATGCGTAACAAGTCTTTTCAAGCATAGAATACCGAGTCTCACAGTCAGTGAATTTCGTACTGAGGTAGTAAATAACATATTCTTTCTTTCCAGTTTCATTTTGCTGAACAAGAATGCATCCCATACTTTCATCAAGCACAGTTAAATACATTATCAACGATCTTCCTTCAACAGGTGGAGACAAAATCGGAGGCTCAAGTAGATACTCTTTAATACTGTCAAAAGCTTTCTGGAAATCCTTGGTCCAATCACAAGACTGATCTTTCTGAAGAAGCTTGAATATAGGCACACATGTGGCAATCATATGTGATATGAATCTTGAGATATAATTCAAACGGCCAAGAAAACCTCTGACTTGCTTCTCAGTTTTAGGTACAGGCATATTTTGTATTGCTTTGATATTGGCAGAATCAACCTTAATACCTCTCTCGCTGATAATAAAGCCCAACAACTTACCAGAACGAACACCAAATGTACACTTATTGGGATTCAAGCGGAGTTTGTACTTCCTCAAACGCTGGAATAACTTCAACAAATGATCAACATGTTCTTCTTCATCACTTGATTTGGATATCATATCATCAATATGACTTTGATCTCTTTATGCAACATATCATGAAAAAGAGTGGTCATAGCTCTCTGTTACGTTTCACCAGAATTCTTTAAACCGAAAGGCATCACTCTGTAACAGAATGTCCCCCAGGGTGTAATGAATCTGGTCTTCTCCATATCTTCGGGTGCCATCTTGATTTCATTATAATCGGAAAATCCATCCATAAGCGAAAAGACTTTGCATTTAGTTGTATTATCTACCAACATATCAATGTGTGGCAGAGGGAAATCATCTTTCGGACTAGCTTTGTTCAAATCTCTATAATTGACACACATGCGGACTTTTCCATCTTTCTTCGGAACAGGCACAATATTGGCCACCCACTTTGGATATTCGGTTGTAACAAGAAAACCGGAATCAATCTGCTTTTGCACTTCTTCTTTGATCTTTACTTCCATATCGGGATGAGTCCTGCTCAACTTCTGCTTGATCGGCGGGCATTCTGTCTTCAACGACAATTTATGCTCCACAATCTCAGAATCCATACCAGGCATGTCTTGATAGGACCAAGCAAACACACTCGAATACTCTCGAAGGAGATCAACCAACCCCTTCTTAACCTCTGGACGCAGTTGAGACTCAATCTTGACTTCCTTCACATCATCTTCAGAACCCAAGTTGACTAGCTCAATCTACTATTTGAATGGCTGAATGACCTTTTCCTCATGCTCAAGTAGACGAGACAATTCACCAGACACATCTTCAGAAGCAAAGATCTCAAAGAATGATCGAGAATTGAAGAATTAAAGTTTGAGAAAATTCACCTTTAGATTGCAACTTTTAAGCTCGATCTTGATGTAATTCCACTTGATTCTTCTTCATCTAGCTTGCAGGAGATAAATAAGATTAAAAAGACTGTGTATCCTTGGAGTTCTAGTTCACAAACAGAAGTTTAATAGGATTTCAGTTCTTTCCATTAAACACTGAAAGTTTGGTACTCAAATTACCGTTTCCATTCATCTTTAACCTTGTGCAATACACTTAAATATCCACAAACACTAGTGTTTCCCAATCTCGCAGAATTAAGAAATGGGATTTTGTGATGATTCCAATCAACAGTTCAACACGAACTCAAGAAGCGAAATCAATCACACAACGCCACAGCGTTCACTCGTGTTGTAAGTTAGGAACGAGCCTAAGAGGGGGGGGGGGTGAATTAGGACTTTAGAAATTTATTCGGATTTTATGGATAAAGGTTCTTTTCTTTTCTGGATTGGTATGATATTGAAAGCGGTAAAGAACAGAAAGTAAAGAACACCAGGAATTATACTGGTTCCCCTCACAACTTGAGAGTACTCCAGTCCCCTTACAATGTGTAAGAGATTTTCTTGACACTTACAAGAAAATAAAACAATCCTTCCTTTTCTTGACACTTATATCCAACAATCGTGGATAATAAGCAATACACCTAAAACCAAACGATCTTTGGTACTTAGGATTTTACAAAGTAATTGAATGAATATATGAATAATTGTATTGGATAAGACTTTAATCAATTGATTAGAATCTTCTTCTCTTTCAATATGAAAGTTCAAAATAAAATAACATTTAAGTGCTCAAGAGTACTTTTGAAGAAAATGATATGAAAATTCTTTTTCAAAAGTATCTTAATATGAAAAATAGATAAAAATGAATGTATAGAGATTTTGCAAATTGATTTGAAAGAGGTGAATTTTGTAATGAAAATATAAGGATTATTTATAGTATCAATGCATCCCTTCGGTCATAACATGGCAATGGTTAGAATGGAAATTAGAGATTTGATGATGAAAAGATGCAAGCTTTTGCCATGAAGAGTCATGATGAATTGGTGCAAAGAATGGTGAAATAATTTTTCATATTTTTCAAAAAAATTCCAGCATCAATCGATTGACATAAGCAAAATATTGAAAAAATACACTAGGATCAATCGATTGACATACATCACCAATCGATTGGTCTAGCTTTAAAAACGAAAAATTCTAAAACAAAAACTTTGATCAATCGATTATAGTATGGCATCAATCGATTGACATGGCCAAAATATTGAAAAAAATTCTAAGTTAAAAACTTTTGAGCATGTAATTTTTAAACATCATTTTAAAATAAATAATCATGATAGAGAAATTTTAGAGTGATCATTTTAATGTATGATAAAACTTTTGAGCACTAGGAGTATATTGTCAAGAATTCCATATACCTTTACTAGATCCATGAAAAACTTGAGCAATGTTGAAATGGTCTTCTTTTTCCATTCTTTTGTTATGGAGAGCTTGATATGTTATCTTCATCAAAATCCTGTAGGAAGCTTGTCTTCACATTCTCCCCCTTTTTGATGATGACAACCAATTTGAAACTTGAACTCATACTCCCCCTATTTTTGATGATGACAACCAATTTGAAGCTTGATATGTTGTCTTCATCAAAATCTTACAGGAAGCTTGTCTTCACATTCTCCCCCTTTTGATGATGACAACCAATTTGAAGCTTGAACTCATACTCCCCCTATCTTCTTAGAAAGGATTACATACAAAACTCCCCTTGCATTAAGCAACACAAGCAAAAGACATATGCAAACATCTTCTCCCCCTTTGTCATAATCAAAAAGAAGGGAAAAGAGACACAATAATATCTAAGAAAAGTAAGCATTAAACCATACAAACGATGTCTAAATATTAAAGCACAAAGAACCAAATAAGTCATGCAGAACATAAAACAAGGATGATAAAAAAACAGAATTAAAACATAACAATGTCATAAAACACCATAAGATATCCAATCACTGACTGTTGTTCCCATCATTAGACCCACCACCTTGATATCCACCACCTTGATAACTACCACCTTGATAACCACTACCTTGAAAACCAGCTTGAGACAACTCCCAATGATCCATTCTCGATGATAAATGACCAATCTCGGTCATAACATCTGTGCGAAATCCTTGCAGATAGTCCATTATCATTTGGTTGGAAGGTTGATCTGGTTGAGCTTCTGTAGGCGGGTTAAACTCATCATCATTGTGGGCTTCTTGTTGAGGTTCTTCATCTGCATTGCCCATGTATTTTATCTCATGAGTTCGTTGATTGAAAATGACTCCCATATTCCTATTTACCTGCTTGATACTTATCATGAAAGAAGGTTTTTCCATTGAGAAACACATCTCATTTTCCAGGTTAATGTTGAAATGTCGGAAAATTTTGGTCAAGAAATGAGCATATGGTAGACCCTCTGCATGTTCGTCATGAGACATCATATGTGACGGGATTGTATGTCCCCAATCAACACGGAAATAAGTTTTGATGGCATATACGAGCATCATTTCCGGATCTGTTATAGTGCAGTGATTGGAAAATCTAGGCATAATAACATATACTAGAAAATAGTGCAACATCCTATCATCAATAGAAAACTTTGTTGGGGACCAGTAGACACGCTCCGGGTTATCTCCTCCAAAACTCGTCCTCCTCTTGTTATAAAATTGATGCTCGGAGAATCGACTCAAAATATAGTAAAAAACATGTTTGCTATAGTTTTCCCAGGGAGCAATTGTCCCAACAAACTTGTGATTACCAGTAGGGATTTCAAAAATAGCACATATATCAGATGCAGTTAAGGAGATTGGGACTCCCTTCACCACAAATGTTAATTTCCCTTTCTTCTTCACCATGATGGAGTAGAAAACCTTAACCAATTCAGGATAAAAATTTGTATTGTAACCAATGAGGTCACTCAAACCCAATTCCTCAAAGACAGTAGGAAAGGTAAACACATCATCAGGAAAAGAAACGAAAGTACTATATTTAGGCTTCATGATTTTCTTTTGGAAGAAATAAGTCTCATACCTTTCCTGTTGACTCTTTGTAGTGAAAAGTCTTGATAAATCTAGGGGGGCTCTAGAACTAGAAGCCTTGCCTTTGCCTTTGGATGAAAGTTGAGATGCCATGAAAGTTGCTTGGAGTGAGAATTAAGAGATGAAGCAAAAACCTTTGAAGAGAAGTGAATAGTCGTGTGAATGCTGAATTGTTGCTTGAGGAGAGATGTGGTTTTATGGTGGTGGAGTGTAGTAATGAGAATCAAGTGGTTGGACCAAGAAAAATAAAAAGCAATGAAAGGAAATAAAGTGACATAAAGAATAGGAGAATCTTCGTAAATGGCATTTACTTGAGAATAGGAAAAAGGAGAAGGAATAGGAGAAAAAGAGGGAAAGGAAAAAATAATAGTAAATGCAATATGAAGAGTGTCTCAGTAAATGAAATCAGAAATCACGTGGCAACAATTAAAGAGAGGAGAAAATTGGAAAGGAATCATGCGCATGCTGAACATATAAAACAAAAAAATTTAATGGACCAATCGATTGACATGCAAGGACCAATTGATTGGTATGGTGAAAAAGTTGAGAAATAACGGGGACCAATCGATTGATGTTAGAGATACAATTGATTGGTTGAAAACAAAATTATAAAAAATTATAAAAAAATAGGGAACCAATCGATTGATTCAAACATGTAATCGATTGTAAGAACTTTCTGTAAAATAAAATTTGAGAAATTAAGAGGGACCAATTGATTGACACCCTACCATCAATAGATTGACCCCAAATAAAATTTGAAAAATGCTTAAATTAACACATAAACAAGCATACTTATCATAATAAAATCATTTTTAAGAGCTGTAAACAATTAATTACTAAATATTATAAGAAAGAGTACATCTTATAAATTTTGATGAGATATATATCACAGTAATCTAAAATCCCAAGTTCCCTTCGAATTTTATAAAACGGTTCTCGCGCCAAAGGTTTTGTGAATATGTCGGTAAGTTGATTATGAGTATCCATAAATGTGACTTCGATATCTCCTTGAAGCACACGATCACGAAGAAAATGATGTCGAATATCAATATGTTTGGTTCTTGAGTGCATGATCGGATTCTTTGTAATGTTTATCGCACTTGTGTTGTCACAAAGAAGAGGAATGGATCCAAGATCGAGTATGTAGTCACGAAGTTGTTGCTTAAGCCAAAGAATTTGAGCGCAATAACTACCTGTTGCTATGTATTCCGCTTCGGCAGTGCTTAGAGCAACACACGCTTGTTTCTCGCAAGCCCATGATACTAATGCATTTCCAAGAACGTGACATGTACCACTAGTAATTTTTTGATCAGTTTTACATCCTGCATAGTCAGCGTCAAAATAACCAACTAATTTGCAAATACTCCCTTTAGGATACCATAGGCCGACATTTGTTGTTCCCTTGAGATACTTCATGATCCTCTTAATAGCGGTGATATGTGATTCTTTTGGATTCGCTTGAAAATGAGCACAAAGCCACACGCTGAACATAATATCAGGATGACTTGCCGTCAAATAAAGTAAGGAACCAATCATACCTCGATACTTTGTTATATCAATTGAAACACCTGATTCATCTTGATCAACATAAGATCCGGATCCCATCGGAGTAGACATTGCCTTGCAGCTATCCTTCCGTTGCTTAATTTGAAGTCCAAGAAAATAATTCATCTTACCCATCATTGACAACTCGAATTCTCCTTGCATCGTTGATGAAAATTCTTCACACATGTCCTTGTTTGTTGAGCCGAATATGATGTCGTTAATGTAGACTTGAACCAATAAAGTGTTACCTTTAATTTTCTTAATAAACAAGGTTTTGTCAAATTTACCTTTTTCAAATCCCTTTTCACAAAGAATGTTGCTGAGATGATCATACCATGCTCTAGGGGCTTGCTTTAGGCCATAAAGAGCTTTCCTCTATTTGAAAACATGTGAAGGATTTTTGAAGTCTTCAAAGCCCGGGGGTTGTTTGACATATACTTCTTCATTGATGTAGCCATTCAAGAATGCGCTCTTGACATCCATTTGAAATAATTGAAAATTTAATGAACATGCATAAGCAAGTAATAAACGAAGAGCTTCTAACCTTGCAACTGGAGCGAATGTTTCTTCAAAATCAGTGCCTTCCTCTTGATTGTATCCTTGGGCCACCAACCTTGCTTTGTTTCGAACAATTATACCATTCTCATCAAGCTTGTTCTTAAACACCCATCTGGTACCTATGATGTGTTTATCACTTGGCCTAGGGACAAGTTCCCAAACTTGATTCCTTTCGAATTGGTTTAACTCTTCTTGCATAGCAATTATCCATTGGTCATCACCTAAAGCTTCATCAACATTGAAAGGTTCAATTTCTGAAACAAAAGCCATATTTAAGGATGCATTATTGATATTTAATGTAGTCGCAACGCCTTGACTGATATCACCAATGACTTTATCAATTGGATGATCCCGATGAGTTCTCCATTCCTTAGGTAGATCATTATCATTTGCTTTTTGCTCATCTTGATGTTTTGGGTGATCACCATTGTTTCCACTTGAAGTATCTATTTGAGGAACTTCTACAATATCATCATCATCATTACACAAAATAGTATCCTTCTTAGAGGGGTTAGATTCATCGAAAGTAACATGCATAGATTCTTCAATTTTTAAAGTTCTTTTATTATATATTCTATAGGCTTTAATAGTAAGAAAGTATCCAATAAATATACCTTCGTCGAACTTACCTAAATTGTCTTTGTCATTGTTGAGGAAAAAACATTTGCATCCAAAAATGTGAAAATAAGATATGTTGGGTTTCCTTCCTTTGAAGAGTTCATAAGGAGTCTTTTTCAAGATAGGTCTAATAATAATTCTATTACTTACATAGCTTGTCGTGCTTACCACATCTGCCCAAAAGTACTTTGGAAGATTTGAATCGTTGAGCATTGTTCGCGCAAGTTCCACAAGTGACCTATTCTTTCTCTCCACCATTCCATTTTTTCGAGGAGTCCTTGGTGCCGAGAAATTATGAAAGATTCCATGTTCTTCGCAAAACTCTTCGAAGGAGGCATTTTGGAATTCTCCACCATGGTCGCTTCTTATGGAGGCAATAGTTAGTGATTTCTCATTTTGGATTTGCTTCGTATATTTCTTGAGCGCCTTGAATGCATCATTTTTCTGCACTAAGAAGAAAGTCCAAGTGTATCTAGGGAAATCATCAACAATAACTAAAGCATATACATTACCTCCGAAGCTTCTTGTTCTTGATGGACCAAATAAGTCCATATGAAACAGTTGTAGTGGCCTTGTAGTGGACACCACATTATTTGATGTGAAAGTTGATTTGGTTTATTTCCCTTCTTGACATGCATCACAAAGGCTATATTTGACGAATTTTATCATGGGCAAACGAATAATAAGATCATGCTTTATAAGCTTATTCAAATGTTCCATATGAATATGTGAAAATCTTTTATGCCACAGCCATGACTCATTATTATTTACCATAAGATATTTTACCTTCAAAGAAACATCATCAAGGGAAATCATAAATATGTTATTAATTCTTGTACCTTTGAGTTTTACCTCATGAGAGACTTCATCTTCAATCAAGCATTCATCTTTGGTGAACTTGTGTAGCACCTCAAATTTGCCCTCCTCATTCATGCATTCATTTTTAGGTCATTTAACATTTCATATTGCATTTCATCATGTCAATCAGAATTAGCTCCAAGAGTTTATTTTCCAAGAAGCTTGGATATCATCCAAGTCACTCGCGCATCAACTAGAGGTTTTTCTATCTGAAGGATCAAGCTTAATGGGCTCAGTCCAGTTCAAAAGTCAACGGTTGGTCAACTGAAGGTCAAATGGCTAGGGATTGACTTGAGATACTCCCAACATGTTCAAATGGGGTCTATTCATCATTCAAAACTTTAATCTTGAAGGAACAAAGGTCCAGTGCACATGTTACCAAAATTGGAAAGTTTGTTCATGAGCTGTCATGCTCGCTAGGCGAGCAGAATGGTTCGCCTAGCGAGTCCCAAGAAAGGCCACCAGAGTCACCTGCGCTAAGAAGAACTCTCTGAACTGTCATGCTCGCTAGGCGAGCAAATTCTTCGCTAGACGAAGCCCACGCGTTTTAAAAATAAAAAAATATAACAGAAAAATGATGGGCTTGAGTTGCCTTCATTCTTAGCCCACCAAGCCACGAAAATCAGAGTATAAATTCTAAATTTCATTGGAACAAAACCCTAACTAACTAATTCGGGCAGCCTCCATACACACTGAAAAATTCACTCGGACTCTGAGACTTTTCACTCTAACTCACACACTTTTTCACTTCCATCTCACACAAACCCTAACATTGCCTTGCAAACCCAACCGTGCCATTCAATTTCAATCAATCTCTCCAATCAGGTTTGCCCTAGTTCCACTACTTTATGCTTTCAATTTGAAATTTCTGAATGTATGAGGTATTATGGGTGAATTTGGAAGAGTGGGTATCGTTAGGTTTTGCATGTGGTTTAGATTTGCATTTGTTATCAAAGAAGAACCCAGAACCCGCAAGCATTCGCTAGCACCTTGCTAGGCGAATATGTAGCGAAGCTTCGCTAAGCTTTCGCTAAGCGAAGCAGTAGCGATCATGACAGTAGTTGGTTTTTCTTTTTGCTCTTTCATCTGATTTGTGTTTGTTGTGACATGTTTTCTATTGCGTCCGGGTACATGTTTTAGTATGTATGTCATGTTTTGATGTGTGGATCCTTGCCCCCTGACAAGAGGTTTAGGCCTCCTACCCTTGGGTGTTTTTGTGAACTTTTGTGAATTTTAATGGAATGATTCATGTGGTTACATTTTGATTTTGGTTTGGTGCAACTCTTGATCGAACCCCATCTTGTTATCCTAACTTGTTTGTTGAGTTTTTGTGAGGGCTCACATGACTCTTGAAGAGATAGCTTGCTTGGTATTCCACTTTATTTATGGGATACCATTTGGAGATTTATTCTGATTACTTTGCTGACTTGTTTTCTTTGATGGTGCTAGCTTGAGACATCTCTGGGTTTCTTATTTCTTTAGTTGCTGTTACTTCAGATCTTTATCCGTGTGGTAGCTCTCTTGATCCCTTTTACATCTTTCTAGCATTTTACCACTTTCTTAGCTGGAAGACCTCGATAGGAGGCAATGTTTTTGTGTGTTTACTTTTGTGCCCAAAGACCTCCAAGAAGAGGCACCAGTGCTAAAGACCTCCATGAAGAGGTGTAGCACCTCAAATTTGCACCTCCCATTTTGTATATACATTTTCATGTTTAGGTCATTAGCATTACATTGTCCACTTCATAGCATTGCATTGTCCATTGCCCAGTGCAAGTCATCAGTCAAGACTGGTCAGGAGCATCAGTTGTGCAAGCAAGCAATTGCATTTTTCATGAAAGCAAAGCCCTGGGGTTGGTTCAATGTGTTCATGTGACCTAGGGATCATTTTGAAGTGGTTAGGCCAAAGGTTGGATGTTCAGAGATCATCAGTCAAGATGCAATTCATCTGAAACCCTAGAAAGTCAACCAAAGTCAACTGTCAATTCAATCATGGATTTGAAGGTGGGAGATGGTTAGAGAGGCCTCATTCATGTCCATACAAGTCTCATTTGACATTTCAAACATCAACAGTGAAGAATTTGAGGTCAGATGAAAAGTTTCCAAAAATAGTAGTGACCTGTAGTTTGAAATTGCCATAAATGGAAAGGTCTTCTCCTCAAGATTACATCATCAAGAAAGCTTCAAATGAAATTTTGTCCAACATGAAGGTTGAAGATATTGCTCTCCCATTTCCAAAAAGTCCAAGAACATGAATTTCCCATGTATGGTTGAGAAGATATGGATCAATCATGGTCAAAGCAATTTGAACTTCACAAGTGCATAACTTTCACACCATAAGGCCAAATGAGATGGTTCTTTTTGTAACATTTCTCTCTTGACATGCACTATCCAAATCATGCATCACATATCATGCATTTCCATCACAAAAATATTTGACTCTCCATTTGAATTTTGGAGGGAAATTCCAAATTCAAAAATTAGGCATTGATTTCATGTTCTAGCATTGGATTTAGCTTCAACACAACATTTCAAGTGAATTAAACTCAGAAAACGTGCACTGTTCCATTGCCTTGCCATGCATAAAGGGTGTTTTGGCCAATTTGCATAAACACTTGTTTTCACTAATCCCTTTGCATTTGGTCTAAGCATGATTAATAAACATGATTAAGGCATCATATATAAGCTAAAGCATAACAGAATTCGTGATTAATAACACCAGAATTCAGATCTAGATCCAATTTTCACAATTTTTTCTCTCAAATTTTCTTCAATTTTCTTCATACACATTGCTATTTCCTTGATTGAATCATCATCCACAAGCATAATGGAGCTGGATTGAAGCAGGATTCGAAGGATTTCATGCAGATTTGAGGACTGTTGAAGCTTACATCCATTAATGGCAGTTAGAGTTTCTGGACAGATCGAGCAAGATTAAGCTGTTGTTCTTCATCCATTCATCCATCTAAGCATTGGAGATCATCTGTTTCTGCTTTCCAGGACCTGAACTGAGCGATTCCAGTTCTGTAGCTCCAACAAGGTTAGATCTCGAATGTCATGATTCATGAAATAGTTGTATGGATGTTGTAGATCCTTCATCACTGAACATGCTGAGCTTTGTTTCATTAAGATCCATGCAAAAATGAGATAGATATGGTGATTTAAAGTTTGACACATAAAACTTGATCCATTCGTTTTGCATGATATATGTTAAATTAGGTTAAATTGAGCTTTGATTGTTGATGTATGTTGAAAGACGAATCCAATGGTATGCTGGTTTTGAATTTCTGGACGATTGTGTTCTTGAGCTCAAGAACACGATGAACATTGATGAAGAGCCTAGGGTTTCTGTTTCTAGGCCATGTTTGATCTTCTCCCGCGTGCTTTGCATGCATTTGTATGTTTTTGCTCATGTATTGGTACACTTGGCACGGGCGTGGCGTATTGATTGGCCAGGAATGATTCTCACTGCCACATAAGCTTTAGTGAAACGGTGCGTTTCATTAGGAAACACGCCCAATTCAAATGTTAGCACGCTTCGATTCCCCGCTGAGACATTTCCAAATATTGCCTTTGCATTTCTATTCCATTTCTCATCCATGTTCATACATGCCTCATTCATGTTTTTTTATTTTTCATTCACTTCCAAATTTCATAACTCCATGAATAATGATCCAAATGACCTGGGATTTTTTGCATGTTGTTCTTCATGATGTCTAGTATTTTTTGACTATTTTTCCAGAAATTGTGCAGGGTTGGAAAATATTTTTGCTTAGGGATTGTTCACATGTATGCTATCTTGTACCTTGCTTGCCATATGCTTTGTGAAATGATGGATTTTAATCCAATGCCTTTGAAACTTTGCATGCTTCAACTAGACATCTTTAGGGACCTTTTGGTGTTAAGTTTGCATTTTTAGTATTTCTGGTTGTTGAGATATGATTTGGTTAATGTAGGTGTGACAATGTGTGTCACACCATTTCTTGCTCAATTCGATGATTTTCTTTGCCATGCCAAATAAATGCCAAATGATTTGATTTGTTGCATGTTGCTTCTTCTGGATGTTAGATTACTAATGAATTTTTGTGGAATTTTTGGATTGATTTCTGATTTGTTTGAGATTTTTCTTTCTGGATTGCCATTTGTGGACTTTTGGATAGTCATGAACTTCCATGATTTGTGAAATGCTGGTTGTGTATCCTATGAACTTGAAACTTTTCACATTGATTCTAGACACTTTGATGTTTATTGTGGCTTTGGTTTGAGACATTTATCATTTGTCAATTCTGTTTTAGGCTTGTGCTAAGTTGATGTAGCATTTTGTGCCCTAATTGAGCTTGTTTGTGCTTGCCTTGCCTTATGGAATTTGATTTCCATGCTTAGACTTGTCCAAATGCCTTGATTTTTGGTGTGTTGATCATGTGATGTGTTCTGGTTAGCCATGATTTTTCTTGGGATTTATTGAATCATTTTGGAATTAATGTGGATTTGTTTACTCTGTTACTTCAATGAGCTTCCAACTTGTATGCTTTGCCTTATTTGACTTGTGAAATGATTTTGGTGCATGATATGGATGTGGAACCTTTTGGATTGTGTTCTCATTTGATTGAAGTTGATTCATGTCAATTTTCATGTTCTGTTTTGAGTTATTTCTCCCTCTTTGACCCTAGGCCTTGTCCTAGTGGTTGGTGCTTATGTTTGAGCTTTGTTTTCAGGATAAGAAGCATATGGCCTTGAGGAGATTGATTCATTTGCTTAAAGTTGGTTGAGTGTTGAATGTTGACTAATCTTGACTTGTTTTGCAGGTGGCTTTTAGCTCATTTGAGTTGAGCTTGTGCCTTGCACATTGGTGCATTGTTTGTGTACTGTTGACTATTAACTGTCTGTTTGACTTTTTTTTGAGTTGTGTACTGATTGAGTTGGATTGTTTTCAGGTACATTAGTGGCTTAAGTTCTCTTGAACTTGCTTTTGCTATTGCTTGGTTGCTTAACCATTAGAGGTATAATTCACTGACTTCATGTAGTCTGGAAGACCTGTCCTGTTACTTGGGCAGGAACCTGTCTGAAGTCCTCCTTAAGAGGCAATGCTTGTGTTTGTTTATTTTTGTGCCAAGCAGGAAAAGACCTTTGATAAGGCAATTGGCAGATAAAAGAGATGTGCAATCCGTCTCCTGCTAGTCAGTGTGTCATCCCTTTGCTCACATTACGTGTTGATGCATTGTGGATATTAACCCAAGATCCTTGTTGAGTCAGTCACATGTGGATAGAAGAGTTCCTGCTTTCTGAACTCCCACACCTTCTATTTGAGTCAAGCTCTCCCAGGCCAGGGATAAGAGCTGTGACGCACACCCCTCACTTCCCATTTCATCTGCTTCACCCTAACTCTCAATGTTAGGGTTAAGAGCCAACATCACCCGATTCCAGTTGGCTTGTGTTTCACAGCCTAACCTTGTGTGAGCCCACTTTGTTTGTATATAGTGTGTGCTATTTGTGTGTTTGTTTGCTTTGCTTGTGCTGTTTAGGTTTAGCTTGCTCCCTGTGCAAGTTAGATAGAAACCTTGACTTAGGACCATGGTGAATTTGCATGATAACTATTAGGCTCGAGTTAGTCTCCCTTCTAGTATGTCATTTCCCAGTCTCTGGTTAGGTTAGTCCTTTGTCCCTTCGTAGGGGAACTACGTCGCCCTGATCCTCATACCAGATGAGGTACGTAGGCAGGAGATGAGCTGATCTCTCCGGGCGCCCTTTTTGTTTTGTCTTGTGTGTGCTTGGAGTCTGACGTAAGTCCAGCGATTGGCAGTTGGTTTCCAGTGTGTGTTTGTTGGTTCAGAGTCTGATCAAAGTCCAGTGATTGGCATTCGGTTTCCATGTTTGCGTGTTTTGTGTGGAGTTTGACATAAGTCCAGCGATTGGCAGTCGGTTTCCTGTGTGGTTTTGTTTGGCGTGCGTTAGCCAAGCTACGAGTGCTCTGATTCTTATCCAGTCAGAGAAGATACGTATGCATAGGATGCGACATCCTAGCGAGCACGTTTTCCCCCAGTCCCGAACTACGTCGACTCTGATGTCTGTGCCTGACAGACTACGTAGGCCCAGGATGCGATATCCTGCCGAGTTAGTTTCTTTTGTTTTCTGTGTCTCTTTTCAGCCAGTGTTTGATGTTTGTGAGCAGTGTTTAGCAACCTTTATCCTTCCTTTTGTGCGTGGATCCCGTCGAGTACGACGGATGCGTAGGGGTGCTAATACCTTCCCTTCGCATAACCGACTCCCGATCCCATCTCTCTCTGGTCGCGAGACCATGTCTTTTCCAGGTTTACTTCGAGCGTTTCCTTTCCCTCCTTTGGGATAAATAACGCACGGTGGCGGCTCTGTTGTTTCGTTTTCCCGCCGGTTTTTCGCGTAATCCGACAGCTGGCGACTCTGCTGGGGATAAGAGAAGTTGACCTCTTGCTGGTCCATCTTCCCTAAGCGAGTCTCTCCTAGCGCTCTCTAGGATAGGGTTTGGTTGCTTTTGCTGCTTTATTTATTGCATTCATTTATTTATTGTTTGCATTTATGTTTGCATTCATTCATATTCATCTGTTCATCTGGCTGTGCTGTGTTGTTTCTCTATTGGGGTGGGAGTTACATGAGGTAAAAGGCCCAATACCCAGGCTATGAGTGAAATCTAGGAAACCTAGGAATAGAGTTATTCATGGGAAGCGGGTGGTATTGCGCCACTTAGCGGAACATTGATATCACGAGCAGTTCAGACTCTGATGGGGTATTATCGGTGCATACATCGGGTGTGCACAGGATGATATTCTTGAAAGGGTTGTTTATCCTGCGTTTCTTTCGACCTTACCCTGGCCTAGATGACACCCGTGAGTGGGGAGGGAATTATCATTATTACAGGTACAGTTGGTGACTTGTCGGTGACTTGTTGGTGACTTGTCGGTGACTTGTTGGTGACTTGTGGTCCTGTTGGTGACTCTTGGTTCTTCAGATGACAGTTTATCAGATGACTTTGGGTTTCAGATGAATTGTGGTTCCGAGTTCAAGTTGAAGCTTTGATCCTGAGTTCCAAGATGCACAGCCTGCCAGTCTTGTCTGCATCATTTGCATCATAGCATGTTTATTTTCAAAAAGATACGCAATAAAAAAAATGAAAAGAAAAAAGAAGAAAAGAAAAAAGCTAACCTCTGCATGCATATCATTTCTCCGGTACATTCCAGAGTCTATTCACTGATAGAGATGGCAACAGTCCCCGAGTTGAAGAGGAAGACTTGAACCTACATTTTTCACCGTGAGCCTTTGACGTCTCTGATAGAGTTGAGTAACCTTGTGACCGGTGGTAATCAGAAGGTGTTTGTTGATCAGTATGGGGATATTCTGACACTGTTGAAGATGGTAGTCGATCCAGTGCCGTTGCAGACTCTTCTTCAGTTTTACGGCCCAGAGCTTCGTTGCTTCACTTTTCAGGATTATCAGTTGGCGCCCACTCTTGAGGAGTACTCCATTCTGTTGAGTGTCTCGATCCAGTATCAGGTTCCTTTCTTGGACGTGCCTAAGGAGGTTGATTTCAGAGTTGTCTCCAGAGCTCTCCATTTGGGTATCAAAGAAGTCAGTGATAATTGGAAGTGCAGTGGGGATGTTATAGGGCTGCCTTTGAGGTTTCTGTTGAGGATTGCTAGAGAAGAAGCAGAGAAGGGGAATTGGGAAGCTTTTCATGCTCAGTTGGCCATCATGATCTATGGGATTGTTTTGTTTCCGAGTATTCCCAACTTTGTGGACTATGCTGCAGTCACTATCTTCCTTGGAGGAAACCCGGTTCCTACTCTGTTAGCTGACACTTATTATGCTATTCAGAGTAGGCATGGTAAGGGTGGAGGTATCAGATGTTGTTTCCCACTGTTGCTCAGATGGTTCTTATCTCTCCTGCCAGTCAGTGGACCTTTTGTGGATGCTCAGAGCACTCATAAGTGGACTCAGAGGGTTATGTCTCTTACTTCATATGACATCAGGTGGCAATCTTACCGGATGGATGTGCGGGATGTCATCATGAGTTGTGGAGAGTTCCGGAACGTGCCACTTGTAGGGACTAAGGGTTGCATTAATTACAATCCAGTTCTTTCTCTTCGCCAGTTGGGGTTTGTTATGAATAGAAGACCACTTGAAGCTGAGATAGCTGAAAGTGTGTATTTTGAGAAGCAGAGCGACCCTGCTAGGTTGGAGCAGGTAGGAAGAGCTTGGAAGTCTATTGGTGTTAAGGATGGAGCTGTCCTAGGGAAGAAGTTTGCCATTGCTATGCCTGACAATATTGAGTGGGTCAAGAGGAGAGTGGAAACTTTGTTGTTGCCCTATGATAGGATGAATCCTTTGCAAGTGCAACCACCTTTGATCCTTGCTGAGAGTGTACCTGCTGAGAGGTACAAGCAAGCCCTGATGGAGAATCGTCGGTTGAAGGAGAAAGAGCAGGATGCCCAGATGGAGTTGTACCAAGTCAAAGCTGATAAGTTGAACCTGACTCATCAACTCAGAGACATCCAGAGTGTAGATATGGGTGGAGGAAGGAGCAAGAAGAGATCTCATGAAGAGATGGAGAATTTGCTGAATGCAGAGCACCGAGAGTGTTTGAGACTGCAGAGAGCTGAAGCCAGTTATCAGAAGAACATAAGAGACTTGGAGAAACAACTCAGAGACAAAGATATCCAGTTGAAGAAGGAAGTTGATCAGAGACATGCATCAGAGGACCAACTTGGAAGAGAAGTTGTGGAGCTTAGAAGACAGTTGAAGGAGAAGCTCACTCCCTTGCCAGAATGTTCAGAGTGCGGCCTGTTGATAGACCAGTGTCACTACTTGAAGACGCTCATTCCTGGAAGTCGTTTGTCTTAGCTTGTATTCCTGATGTGTATGTTGAGAATCACCTCCAGGCTTGTTGGATGGGATTCGTTGTTGTACTTTGATTATGTTGGATCTTTGTTGACTTTGTTGTATGATCCTGTTGCTTTTGTATATAGATGAGGTTGTTGGTTTCACTTTGTACTCATCACTCTTGTGTATGGTTGGTCCTGTGCTTCCTGTGTTGTTCTTACTACAGGTTGCCATCTTTTGAGGATGAACCAAGCTCTTTGAATGCCTGAGAAATGAACATCTCATGTGCATCATATGCATTAGCACCATACTCATATCATTTTGCATAACAGGTGTTCTTGTTCATGACTTCTCACTCTGGTTCCTGTGTCAGGCAGGATAGCTGATCCGAGACGGCATCGTTATTCAACCAGACTCATTCAACAAAGAAGTATGGATCAAGTTTAGACGGAGTTGGCTGAGATGAGGGCAAACATGGCCCAGTTTATGACGATGATGCAAGGGGTTGCGCAAGGTCAAGAAGAGCTTCGAGCCCTGGTTCAAAGACAAGAGACCGTGGTTCCGCAGTCCAACCGAGCGTCGCCGATGGGCGTCCCAGTTCATGAGAATGTTAATGCTGCTGCTCCCACCAATGACTATGTTGTGGGTGATGAGTTGAGGGGTATTAGAATCAACAAACAACCTCTTGCTGCAGAGACTGTCAATGCCAGAGCTACCCGGGCTCCTGTTCGTCATCCTGCTCCGATTGTTGATAGACAATAGGACATGTTCACTTTGTTGAGTGAAGATGATAGTGATATGGAAAGAGTTGAGGATAGGGATCGTAAGGTGGATGCCCTTGCTGAGAAGATAAGAGCCATGGAATGTCAGAATTCCTTGGGTTTCGATGTGACCAATATGGGTCTGGTGGAAGGGTTGAGAATTCCCTACAAATTCAAAGCACCCTCTTTTGACAAGTATAATGGTACTTCTTGCCCTCGCACCCATGTGCAGGCGTATTATCGGAAAATCTCTGCTTACACCGATGACGAGAAGATGTGGATGTATTTCTTCCAGGACAACTTATCTGGGGCTTCCTTGGATTCTATCCGCTGTTGGAGGGATCTGGGTGAGGCCTTCTTGAGGCAATATAAACATAATATGGACATGGCGCCGAGCCGGACTCAGTTGCAGAGTCTTTGTCAAAAATCTGGTGAGAGCTTCAAGGAGTACGCCCAGAGGTGGCGTGAATTGGCTGCTAGAGTACAACCCCCTATGCTGGAGAGGGAGTTAACTGACATGTTCATTGGTACTCTTCAGGGTGTGTTCATGGACCGGATGGGAAGTTGCCCATTCGGTAGTTTTTCAGATGTGGTGATATGCGGAGAGAGGACAAAGAGTTTGATCAAAGCTAGTAAAATTCATGATGTTGGGTCCTCGTCTTCCAAAAAGTCGTTTGCTGGGGCACCTCGTCGGAGAGAGGGTGAAACTAATGCTGTTCAACACTGCAGAAATCCGAACAGAAATCAATATCGCCAGGTTGCTGCTGTGACAATTCCGGCACCTCAACCTCGTCAACAGCAACAACAGAGAGTTCAACAACAACCGCCACAACAACAACAACAACAGCAACGTCCGTATCAGCCGAGGCAGAGGATGCCCGATAGACGTTTTTATCCACTGCCCATGGCCTATGCTGAGTTGCTACCTGAGTTACTCAGACTAGGGTTTGTGGAACTGAGGACCATGGCACCGTTGACAAAAATACCACCTGGGTATGATGCCAACGTGCGTTGTGACTTTCACTCTGGTGCTCCGGGGCACCACATTGAAAACTGCAGGGCTTTTCATCATAAAGTCCAGGACCTGATTGATGCTAAAACTATCAATTTTGCTCCTGTGCCGAATGTTGTAAACAACCCTATGCCTCCGCATGGTGCGCACCGAGTGAACAATATTGAAGGGGAAGAAGCTGAAGATCTGGTAGTCAGTGTGGAAGATGTTCAGACTTCTTTGTTGGTTATAAAGGGTCGTTTGCTGAGTGGAGGTGTTTACCCGGGCTGTGATCAGGGTTGTGCTGATTGTGCTGAATCAGAGAATGGCTGTAGTTAGTTGAGGGCTGGTGTCCAGGGTTTGATGGACGAAGGCAGTTTGCAATTCAGTCGGGCCGTTAGAGATCGTGGGTCAGTGTCAACTATCACTATCTACTTCAAACCGTCTGAAGGTCACGGTCAGAGGGTTGTTAGTGCGCCTACGACAAGTGGTAATCCTGTCACCATTTCTGCTCCCGTAACCGCCAGTAATCCGACTACAATTGTTGCTCCGGTCAGAAGGGCTATGGATAGCAGGGTTGTGCCATGGAAATATGACAACGCTTATCGCAGCAATCGGAGGGCTGAGAGTCAGGCCAGGCCAGTGAATCAAGCTCCTGTAACTATTGGTGTGCCGGTGAAAACTCCTGTGGTGGTTAGTCCAGTAGTGGACAATGTTGGTGGACCAGGAGGTTTTACCCGAAGTGGACGTTTGTTTGCTCCACAACCGTTAAGAGATAACAATGTCGAGGCTCTTGCCAAGGCTAAAGGCAAACAAGCAGTGGTTGACGAAGAACCAGCTCAGAAGGAGGTGCCTGAGGGTTCATTCGAGAAGGATGTGGAGGAATTCATGAAAATAATCAAGAAGAGTGACTACAAGATTGTAGATCAGCTGAATCAGACTCCGTCCAAAATTTCAATACTCTCTTTGCTGCTGTGCTCCGAGGCACATCGTAATGCCTTGTTGAAAATGCTGAATATGGCTTACGTGCCTCAGGAGATTTCCGTCAACCAACTGGAGGGTGTGATTGCCAACGTGAGCACCAGGCATGGTTTGGGGTTCACTGACTTGGACTTGACGCCTGAGGGTCGTAATCATAACAAGGCCTTGCATATCACCATGGAGTGCAAGGGGGCTGTTTTGTCTCACGTGTAGGTAGACACTGGCTCGTCGCTGAATGTGCTGCCTAAGCAGATCTTGAAGAAGATATTTGTTGAAGGGGTTGTGCTCACTCCGAGTGATCTGATAGTTCGTGCATTTGACGGATCCAAACGTTCTGTTTTTGGTGAAGTCACCTTGCCGGTGAAGATAGGTCCGGAGGTCTTTGATATCATCTTCTATGTTATGGACATTCAGCCCGCATACAGTTGTTTGTTGGGGCGTCCTTGGATTCATGCAGCAGGGGCAGTTTCGTCAACTCTCCACCAGAAGTTGAAGTATGTCTGGAATGGTCAGATTGTGACCGTGTGCGGCGAGGAAGATATTCTGGTGAGTCACCTATCCTCTTTCAAGTATGTAGAGGTGGATGGCGAGATCCATGAAACCTTATGCCAGGCATTTGAGACTGTTGCTCTCGAAAGGGTGGCGTTTGCTGATCAGAAGAAGCCGGGTGCCTCGATTACATCATATAAGCAGGCCAAAGAGGTTGTCGACTCTGGTAGAGCTGAAGGCTGGGGCAAGATGGTGGATTTGCCTATCAAAGAAGATAAGTTCGGTGTTGGCTATCAACCTTTGCAAGCGGAGCAGGGTGGGCAAGCAGGTCCAAGTACCTTTACCAGCGCTGGGCTGATGAATCACGGTGACGTCTTTACGGCTAGTAGTGAAGATGGTGACAGTGATTGTGATCTCGACAACTGGGTTCGCCCGCGTGCACCAGGGGTGATGATCAACAATTGTACAGCAGAAGATATGGTCGAAGTTACTCTTCAAACAGAGTAATTTTCTTTTGTTTTTTCAATCTGCACAAAACCATACGTTCTGCCCAAGGCGTAGTGGTTCATTGTAGGGCCTCATCATGTTTTTCAATGGTATCATTAATAAAGGACGTTTTGCAAACAATTTTGTGATCCCTGTCTTTCTATTTTTGTTTTCATTTTTCAAAAAAATAAAATGGCAATGTTTTTGTTTTTGTGACTTTCTTGAATTCTTTTTCTAAAACAAAGCATTAAACATGCAGAAGTGATATCACGGAATCCACTATGAACCGTTCTGTTATGGCTCAGTGTGATTTCAATAATCCCATCTACCAAGCTGAAGAGGAGAGTGAGGAAGACTGTGAACTCCCTAAAGAATTGGTCAGATTGTTGAAGCAAGAGGAGAGGGTCATCCAACCTCATCAGGAGGAGTTGGAGATTGTTAATCTTGGTACTGAGGACGCCAGAAGAGATATCAAGATTGGGCCTGCTTTGAAGACAGAGGTCAAGAGCAGGTTGATTGAAATGCTGAGAGAGTATGTGGAGATATTCGCTTGGTCTTATCAAGATATGCCTGGGTTGGATACCGATATTGTGGTGCATAGACTACCTCTCAGAGAAGATTGTCCTTCGGTCAAGCAGAAGCTTCGTAGAACGAGTCTTGATATGGCTGTTAAGATCAAGGAAGAGGTTCAGAAGCAGTTCGATGCAGGTTTCTTGTCAGTGACAACTTATCCCCCGTGGGTGGCCAACATCGTTCCCGTGCCGAAGAAGGATGGCAAAGTCAGAATGTGTGTCGATTACCGGGATCTGAATAGAGCGAGTCCGATAGATGATTTCCCATTACCTCACATTGATGTATTGGTTGATAATACGGCTAAATCCTCGGTTTTCTCTTTCATGGATGGTTTCTCGGGCTATAATCAAATTAAGATGGCGCCAGAGGAGATGGAAAAGACGACATTCATTACACCTTGGGGCACGTTCTGCTATAAGGTGATGCCATTTGGGCTGAAGAATGCCGGTGCTACCTATCAGAGGGCTATGACGACTCTCTTTCATGACATGATGTACAAAGAGATTGAAGTGTGCGTGGATGATATGATTGCGAAGTCGCAGACAGAAGAGGAGCACCTGGTTAACTTGCAAAAGTTGTTTGACAGACTGAGAAAGTTCAAACTGAGGCTGAATCCGAACAAATGTACATTTGGTGTGAGATCCGGGAAGCTGCTAGGCTTCATTGTCAGTGAGAAAGGGATTGAGGTTGATCCGGCAAAAGTCAAAGCTATTCGAGAAATGCCTGAACCGAAAACAGAAAAGCAGGTTCATGGGTTTTTGGGGAGATTGAACTACATTGCGAGGTTTGTATCTCACCTAACTTCCACGTGTGAACCGATATTCAAATTGCTTAGAAAGAATCAAGCAATCAGGTGGAACGATGATTGTTAGAAAGCTTTTGACAAGATAAAAGAGTATTTACAGAAACCTCCAATCCTGATACCTCCAGTTCCTGGGAGGCCTCTGATAATGTACCTGTCAGTGACTGAGAACTCGATGGGGTGTGTATTAGGACAGCATGACGAGTCTGGTCGAAAAGAGCATGCCATATACTACCTTAGCAAAAAGTTTACCGACTGTGAAATCAAATATTCACAGCTTGAGAAAACTTGTTATGCTTTGGCCTGGGCTGCTCGCCGACTGAGGTAGTATATGTTGAACCATACTACCTTGTTGATTTCCAAGATGGATCCAGTAAAGTACATCTTTGAGAAGCCGACTCTCACCGGACGTGTTGCCCGTTGGCAGATGATTTTAACAGAATATGATATCCAGTACACGTCGCAGAAGGCCATCAAAGGTAGTATTCTGTCAGACTATCTTGCTGAGTAACCGATCGATGACTATCAGCCTATGATGTTTGAATTCCCTGATGAAGACATCATGTATCTGAAGATGAAAGATTGTGAAGAGCCTCTTGTCGAGGAAGGACCGGATCCTGATGACAAGTGGACATTGATGTTTGATGGGGCTGTGAATGTGAACGGTAACGGTGTTGGTGCAGTGCTTATTAATCCAAAAGGTGCTCATATACCTTTCTCTTGTCCATGCAACCCCTGGGGCATGTATGTTGTGCTGTTTTGCAGGTTGTTATCTGTAAAGGACGATTCCCCAGCAGATCTTTCCCCAGTTGAGTTCCCAGCTGAGTTTGAAGTGGAATTCCCCACTGAGTTAGAAGGATGTTGTATCCCCAGCGGAGGTGTCAGTGGATTTCTATTCCCCAGCAGTCGGGTTTGAAGTACTGTTATCCCCAGCGTGGTCGTGAGCGCTTATTCCCAGCAGGGTTGTGGATGTCTATCTCCAGCACCGAGTTTGGTGTACTACTTTCCCCACCAGAGTATGCTTTTCCTCAGCAGTGTTATGGATGTTCATCCCCAGTTTGATCTGGTGTGGTATCCCCAACAGAGTTGCTTTCCCTAGCAGATCTCCCGAGCAGAGGTTTATGTTGATGGTTTTCCCCAGCAGGTTCCCCGAGTGGATCAGGTCCGGTGAAGATTATCTCCAGCAGAGTTTATCTTACCTGTGGATTGGATGAGTTTTCCCCAGCGGAGTAGCGTTTGTCTCCCAAAGCAGAGTTTATCCTACCTGTTGGCAACTCTCCCCAGCGAAGTCGCCTTGTTTAATTCCCCAGTGAAGTCGTCTTGGTTCGTCCCCAGCGAGTTGCCTTGTTTGTTCCCCAAGCGGAGTCCCCGAGCGGATTGGGATCCTTTCCCCAGCAACGGTTTTATTTCTCCAGCATGAGTGAGAAGTCGGTGCCCTCCCCGGAGAGTATTCCTCAGTCAGAGTCTCCCCACAGAGTTGGAGTATCTGATCAGTTTAGCTCCCTAGCCGGAGGTCATCATTTTGCATTTGGCATGTAGTAATCATTGCATCCTGAAATCGCGTAGCATTTCCATTCAGTATGGAGCATTACGCCATAGAAAAATTCAAACATATGCATTCATGTGTTGAAACCAATCAGACCATATCCCCGGCAGAGGCGGATCGTTGTTCAACATCTGTACAACACGTTTGCTATAGTTGCTCCTGATAGCATTCAGGGTTGATATTCCCCAGAGAGGTTTATTTCCTCCCCCGTCCGCGAACGGAAAGCTTGTTTCTCCCCAGTGGGATCTCCAGCAAGTGTTTAGCCTTGTCTTGACATATGTAGATGTCATCCTGGGATACCAGTAAGCGTCGTGTCAGCACTCGCGTGTGTTATTTCTTTGGTGTCGATAAACACCATCTTTCGGTGTCGGTAAACATCGAGTCCTACCCCGGTCATCCGTCAATGTCTGGTCTTCTTTTGATGTCGGTAAACATCATCTTTCGATGTTCGTAATACCCTTATTTCTCCCCCAAGGTTTCTCCTTCTCCGTTGGTTTCGATAAACGTCGAGTTTTTCCTAGTTGTCTGTTGACATCTGGATGTATTTCCTTCCCTAGTGGGTTACCTCTCCGTTGGTTTCGATAAACGTCGAGTTTTTCCTAGTTGTCCGTTGACATCTAGTTATTTCTTCCCCTCAGTGTCACCTCTCCGTTGGTTTCGATAAACGTCGAGTTTTTCCTAGTTGTCCGTCGACATCTAGTTGTATCTCCCCCACAGGTCATCCGTTGATGTCTGTTCACCTCTCCGTTGGTTTCAATAAACATCGAGTTTCTCCCTTTCGTCCGTTGACGTCTCGTCGAGTCTTTCCCATTCATCCGTTGATGTCTGGTCTCCTTCTCCGTTGGTGTCGATAAACATCGAGCCTCTCCCTTTCGTCCGTTGACGTCTGGTCGAGTCTTCCCATTCATCCGTTGATGTCTGGTTACCTCTCCGTTGGTTTTGGTAAACGTCGAGTTTCTCCTAGTCGTCTGTTGGCGTCTAGTTGTGATTTCTTCGTTCCCATTCATCGTCCTTCGATGTCTGGATGTGATTGTACCTTTGAGGAAAAAATCAAAATCCCCAGTGAAGTCGTTGGTAGACGTCTTGTCTAGTTCAGTGACAAACATCAGATTCCAGTGGAAGCGCCCGTTGGTGAATTTTCCTTTCTTGGATCCCTGTAGAGTGCATATTTCTACGGTTCTTTGGTATTCAATCCCTGTTTACCCTGAAAGTCTGACAGTCGTTGCTCTCATCCGTTCGGGTTCCCAGTTGATTGAATAGGGGCAGCTGTAGCACCTCAAATTTGCACCTCCCATTTTGTATATACATTTTCATGTTTAGGTCATTAGCATTACATTATCCACTGCATAGCATTGCATTGTCCATTGCCTAGTGCAAGTCATCAGTCAAGACTGGTCAGGAGCATCAGTTGTGCAAGCAAGCAAGTGCATTTTTCATGAAAGCAAAGCCCTGGGGTTGGTTCAATGTGTTCATGTGACCTAGGGATCATTTTGAAGTGGTTAGGCCAAAGGTTGGATGTTCAGAGATCATCAGTCAAGATGCAATTCATCTGAAACCTTAGAAAGTCAACCAAAGTCAACTGTCAATTCAATCATGGATTTGAAGGTGGGAGATGGTTAGAGAGGCCTCATTCATGTCCATACAAGTCTCATTTGACATTTCAAACATCAATAGTGAAGAATTTGAGGTCAGATGAAAAGTTTCCAAAAATAGTAAGTGACCTATAGTTTCAAATTGCCAAAAATGGAAAGGTCTTCTCCTCAAGATTACATCATCAAGAAAGCTTCAAATGAAATTTTTTCCAACATGAAAGTTGAAGATCGTGCTCTCCCATTTCCAAAAAGTCCAAGAACATGAATTTCTCATGTATGGTTGAGAAGATATGGATCAATCATGGTCAAAGCAATTTGAACTTCACAAGTGCATAACTTTCACACCATAAGGCCAAATGAGATGGTTCTTTTTGTAACATTTCTATCTTGACATGCACTATCAAAATCATGCATCACATATCATGCATTTCCATCACAAAAATATTTGACTCTCCATTTGAATTTTGGAGGGAAATTCCAAATTCAAAAATTAGGCATTGTTTTCATGTTCTAGCATTGGATTTAGCTTCAAAACAACATTTCAAGTGAATTAAACTCAGAAAACGTGCACTATTCCATTGCCTTGCCATGCATAAAGGGTGTTTTGGCCAATTTGCATAAACACTTATTTTCACTAATCCCTTGGCATTTGGTCTAAGCATGATTAATAAACATGATTAAGGCATCATATATAAGCTAAAGCATAACAGAATTCGTGATTAAACAACACCAGAATTCAGATCTAGATCCAATCTTCACAATTTTTTCTCTCAACTTTTCTTCAATTTTCTTCATACACATTGCTATTTCCTTGATTGAATCATCATCCACAAGCATAATGGAGCTGGATTGAAGCAGGATTCGTAGGATTTCATGCAGATTTGAGGACTGTTGAAGCTTACATCCATTAATGGAAGTTAGAGTTTCTGGACAGATCGAGCAAGATTAAGTTGTTGTTCTTCATCCATTCATCCATCTAAGCATTGGAGATCATCTGTTTCTTCTTTCCAGGACCTGAACTGAGCGATTCCAGTTCTGTAGCTCCAACAAGGTTAGATCTCGAATGTCATGATTCATGAAATAGTTGTATGGATGTTGTAGATCCTTCATCACTGAACATGCTGAGCTTTGTTTCATTAAGATCCATGCAAAAATGAGATAGATATGGTGATTTGAAGTTTGACACATAAAACTTGATCCATTCGTTTTGCATGATATATGTTAAATTAGGTTAAATTGAGCTTTGATTGTTGATGTATGTTGAAAGACGAATCCAATGGTATGCTGGTTCTGAATTTCTGGAAGATTGTGTTCTTGAGCTCAAGAACACGATGAACATTGATGAAGAGCCTAGGGTTTCTGTTTCCATGCCATGTTTGATCTTCTCCCGCGTGCTCTGCATGCATTTGTATGTTTTTGCTCATGTATTGGTACACTTGGCACGGGCGTGGCGTATTGATTGGCCAGAAATGATTCTCACTGCCACATAAGCTTTAGTGAAATGGTGCGTTTCACTAGGAAACGCGCCCAATTCAAATGTTAGCACGCTTTGATTCCCCGCTGAGACATTTCCAAATATTGCCTTTGCATTTCTATTCCATTTCTCATCCATGTTCATACATGCCTCATTCATGTTTTTTTATTTTTCATTCACTTCCAAATTTCATAACTCCATGAATAATGATCCAAATGACCTGGGATTTTTTGCATGTTGTTCTTCATGATGTCTAGTATTTTTTGACTATTTTTCCAGAAATTGTGCACGGTTGGAAAATATTTTTGCTTAGGGATTGATCACATGTATGCTATCTTGTACCTTGCTTGCCATATGCTTTGTGAAATGATGGATTTTAATCCAATGCCTTTGAAACTTTGCATGCTTCAACTAGACATCTTTAGGGACCTTTTGGTGTTAAGTTTGCATTTTTAGTATTTCTGGTTGTTGAGATATGATCTGCTTAATGTAGGTGTGACAATGTGTATCACACCATTGCTTGCTCAATTCGATGATTTTCTTTTCCATGCCAAATAAATGCCAAATGATGTGACTTGTTGCATGTTGTTTCTTCTGGATGTTAGGATTGCTCATGAATTTTTGTGGAATTTCTGGATTGATTTCTGATTTGTTTGAGATTTTTCTTTCTGGATTGCCATTTGTGGACTTTTGGATAGTCATGAACTTCCATGATTTGTGAAATGCTGGTTGTGTATCCTATGAACTTGAAACTTTGCACATTAATTTTAGACACTTTGAAGTTTATTGTGGCTTTGGTTTGAGACATTTATCATTTGTCAATTCTGTTTTAGGCTTGTGCTAAGTTGATGTAGCATTTTGTGCCCTAATTGAGCTTGTTTGTGCTTGCCTTGCCTTATGGAATTTGATTTCCATGCTTAGACTTGTCCAAATGCCTTGATTTTTGGTGTGTTGATCATGTGATGTGTTCTGGTTAGCCATGATTTTTCTTGGGATTTATTGAATCATTTTGGAATTAATGTGGATTTTTTTATTCTGTTGCTTCAATGAGCTTCCAACTTGTATGCTTTGCCTTATTTGACTCGTGAAATGATTTTGGTGCATGATATGGATGTGGAACCTTTTGGATTGTGTTCTCATTTGATTGAAGTTGATTCATGTCAATTTTCATGTTCTGTTTTGAGTTATTTCTCCCTCTTTGACCCTAGGCCTTGTCCTAGTGGTTGGTGCTTATGTTTGAGCTTTGTTTTCAGGATAAGAAGCATATGGCCTTGAGGAGATTGATTCATTTGCTTAAAGTTGGTTGAGTGTTGAATGTTGACTAATCTTGACTTGTTTTGTAGGTGGCTTTTAGCTCATTTGAGTTGAGCTTGTGCCTTGCACATTGGTGCATTGTTTGTGGACTGTTGACTATTAACTGTCTGTTTGACTTTTTTTTGAGTTGTGTACTGATTGAGTTGGATTGTTTTCAGGTACATTAGTGGCTTAAGTTCTCTTGAACTTGCTTTTGCTATTGCTTGGTGTAACATCTCAAAATTTGCCCTCCTCTCTTGGGACTAGCTTAACATATTGCATATCATTTTTAGGTCATTAGGCATTGCATATTGCATATCATGTGGTTACATTGTGCAAGTCATCCTCCCAAGTCTTGATCAGGAGATAGGAGGTCATGGTGCAAGCTAGGGTTTCATTGGATTGGATCACTAATCATCTGAGGATATGGTGGTTCAAATTAGGGTTTTGATTCTCAAGGAGATTGAGCTACATCTTGGTTGCAATAATACATCATCATCATGGTCTTGATATCATCCAAGAAGTTCAAGGGTTTGATCAGCTACCTTGAGATTAGGGTTTTGACCACTGGTCAACCCTAATCAGTTGCATTGGGTCAATCAGGGCATAGCAAGGAGATGGGGTCTACAATGGATATGAGGATCATTTCATGATTGTATTGAGCTTATTGAGGCTAGGGTTTCACCCTTGAGCCATTTCATCAGAGAATTGGGGCTTAACTTGATCAGTGCATTGCCAAATTCATCTATCAGTTGAAAAAAGTCAACTGTGGTCAACTGTGCTTGATTTTATGGATTTGGAGGTGGGAGAGAGTTGGATACACTTCATTCATGTTGAAACAAGTGTTATTTGACATTGCAAAGCTCAAGAATGGAGAAAATAAAGTCAGAACAAAAATTGCCAAAAATAGAAAGTGATTTGTAATGGAAGTTTCCAAAAATGGAAAGTTTTTGACCTCAAAATTACATGTCCAAGGAAGCTTCAAATGAAAATTTGTTCAACATGAAAGTTGTAGATATTGTTCTCACCTTTCCAAAAAGTCCAAGAACTTGAAATTCCCATGTATGGTTGACAAGTTATGGTCCATTCAATTTCAAAAAAGACCTATAATCAAAGTGGCATAACTTTCACATGGAGTGTCCAAAATGGATGATCTTTTTATGAGCAAACTCCATTTGACATGTACTTTCATGGTGCATAATCAAAATTCATCAAAAATGGTCAATGCAAAAGGTCAATTTTCAAGTGCACTAATTGAATCCAAGGGCAAAATGGTCCAAGTTGAGAAATAATGGGAATTTTGGAATGGGAGTTTTTGCAACACATCACAAATACCAAATGTGACTTGTTTCAACTGTCATAAGTGTTCAAGGTTCAATATTTGGCAAGACTACTTTTGAACATTCACTTAAAATGCATTTTTTGGCATAGCATATGGAAAATGAGAAATACAATGCCAATTGCCATGGGATCAAAGCCAACACATTCCAAATGGTATTTAGAGGATGTCTGAGCTGTCACATAGCTGTCATGAGCCCTAATGTGGAAAGTCATTTTTGCCCTTTCACTCAAATTGCACATTATGCTAATTACATTTCATTTGGTTAATTGATGATTAGTAAGGTGATTAAGCAAGAGTATAAAGCTTTAATTGTAACTGAATTTGGATGATAATCACATTTCTCAAGAGCTGTAACAAACTTTCACCAAAACCTCTCAAAAACTCTTCAATCTTCATCAAGCATATTTCAACTTTTCTCCATCAAATCTCAATCAATTTGCACGATTCTTGATGGATTCATCTTCTCCAAGCCTCAATCTCCAACTGTTTTGACAAATCAAAGCCGAAAACTCCAAGATCAAGGACTGTCATGCTTGTGCTCATCAATGGCATTTGGAGAGTTTTCACATCTGGATCAACCTCGAGCTAAGATAACTTCTCCAATCATCTTCCTCAACCTTCTTCTTCATCTGTTTTGAAGAATTACATCAAGAAACGCCACGAATCATTATTGTCTTCATTCAAGGTGCAAGATTCGAAACTCTTATTTTCTTAAATTATTATATGCGTTTGAAAGATCGTGGAATGTAGGTCGTCATGATGTGCTTAGTTTTGGAAATGATTAACTGTAGAAAGAGATATCATGCTTTGAATGTTTGAATGTGAAACTTTAATTGCTCGATCCCTTCGCCGTGGTTAGAATTAGGAGATTTCGTTTGTATATTCGTGATCTACATGCTTAGACCTTTCCAACCATATATCATGTGTGAGTTTTGGTGAGGAGTTGAGCGTAACCGAATTGGAAGATGATGATGAACATGAGCGCGCGATGAAGATGATTTCCTGGATAATTATCGCGTTTGATCCACTGAATTGCCTTGGCCATTTGAATTTCTGTTTGCCGCGCTCAGGAGCCAATCAGATGGCTCCGTTTTCATTTAACAATACGACGTCGTTTTGGCTTGTGTGTTAAAAATTACGCTTCTGCCATTACGCCTTTAATTAATATATTATTTCATTTTCTTTTTTCATGTTGATTTCATTTTTGTTACATGATCTTAGGAAAATCATATCTCACTCGTTTCTTGTCCTATTTTGGTGAGATTTTTTGCATTGTTCTTCTTGAAATGTGTAGAATTTTATCATGATTTTTGTGAATTTTTTGCACGTGTGGAAATTTAATTGGCCTATTGATTTTGGTCATGTGTGCATTTTGTGTATGTTTCACCATATCCTTCATGAAATACTTATACTTGTAAAGAAATGGATGAAAATTTTTGTGCTTGTTCTGGACATGTTGATGGTGATTTCCATGTATAGTTTGTGAATTTTGGATACTTGGTTGATTAGATATGAATTTTTGGATTAAGGTGTGACAATTTGTGTCACACCAAGCTAGGTCAACTTTCTGATTTTATTTGCCTGGCCTAGAAATGTTTGATTGCTCCAATTTTTTGCATGAATGATCATTGATATGTCAAGATAACATGTGATTTTTGCTGGAATATTTGATATCATTTTCTAATTGATTGATAATTTTCTTCTCTGTATGCTCATTTTGTGAATTTATGTGACACATGTTGGCATTTTGCTTGTGAAATTCTGATAGTGTATTGGATGAAGATGAAATTTGATATGTGGATTGTAGACACATTATAGGACATCATAGTTTTGATCCCATTCATTTCTTATATGTTGTCACTGTTTTATGAATTATTGAAATGGATGCTTGCTTGGATGTCTTGAATTGGCTTACATAATTGTGTCTGGACTTTTTGATTTTCATTGACCTGCTTTCTTTTGTCCAATTGAGCTGAAAATTGACATGCTACTTGTTGATTATGTCCCGTTTAGGTGTGAATTATTTGAGGATTTTTGGAATTGTTTTGGTATGCCTTTGATTGAAGTCATTCTGTTTGGACTTTTGGTGTTGTATTTGACCTAGTTTGTGGTATATTGTGCATGAATTGATATTGGTGAATGATATGAGCATGGGACCAATTGCATTTGCTTTTAATGTGCTTTAATTTGATGATAATTGAAATTCACTTGCTGTTTAGATTTTTTTATCCTTTTTGGACCCTAGGCTTGGCCTAGTGGTCTAGTTTCTCACATTTGGTGTGGATTTTCAGGTTGAAATGCACAATGCTCAAGGAGATTGCTTCAAGTCAATTTGAATTGAGTTTTGTTTGATGTTGTAAACTAACATTGATTTTGTGTTGTAGGGATTGATGCTTGAGTTTGAGCTCATAGCTTGCACTTATGTGCATTAACTTGTGTTGCTTTGTACAGATTAACTGATTAACAATTTGCTGTTTACTGTTTGTCTGTCTGAGTACTGATGATACTTGATTGATTTCAGGTACATTTAGTCGCTTACAGTTCTTTAAGAACTTGCTTGCTGCTGCTTGGTTTTTAAACCATTTGAGGTAGGACTTCTATTCTTCATGTAGTCTGGAAGACCTGGCCTGTTACTTGGCCAGGCAACTGTCTGAAGTCCTCCTTAAGAGGCGATGTTTGTGGTTGTTTACATTTGTGCCCAAGCAGGTAAAGACCTCTATGAGGCAATTGGTGGATCAAAGGGATATGCAATCTATCCCCCACTATTCTGTTGAGTCGTCCCTCTGCTCACACGGCTGTGTGTTGATGCATTGGGACACAAACCCAAGATCGTGTGCTGTTGCACAATCGAGTCAGAGTCTTGAGCATAGAAGGGTCCCTCCATTCTGGACCCACGCTCCTTTGTCTGAAGCTCTCCCTGGTCAGGGATAAGAGCTGTGAAGTCTAATCTTCACTCACCTTTCATCTGCTTCACCTTAGCCTCGCAATGGCAAGGTTAAGAGCGAATACTACCCATGTACAGATGACTTGCTTCGGCAGTCAAACCCATTGTTTGAGCTCACTTGACTGGTTATAGTGTGTGCTATGTGAATATTTGCTTGAAATGCTTGTTTTGATCTGTTGATGCTTGCATGCTTGTTTTCCTGGATAGGATTAGCTTGCAGTTGTGCAAGTAGGTAGAAACCTCAACGTAGGGCAATGATGCATGACAACACTAGGCTCAAGTACAGCTCCTTGGTAGTGTGTCTCCCCTTGGTTTCTGGCTAGAATTTCTTTCCCTTTTAGGGGAACTACATCGCCCTGATCCTTGTTCCAGACGAGGTATGTAGGCAGGAGACCGTGCGAGGTCTCTCCGGGCACCCTTTTCCTTTTTGCGTGTGTTTTGTTTGGCAGCTATCAGGCTCGAGTTCCCGACTCCCTGTTAGTCTGTGTGTGCCGTTTCTTCTGACGTCTCAGCGTCTCTTCTGGCTTGCTTGATGATTTGTAGGCTCGAGTTCCCGACTCCCTACTAGTTTGCATGTTCTTCCTTTCCCTTTCAGGGGAACTACATCGCCCTGATCCTCGTTCCAGACGAGGTATGTAGGCAGGAGACCGTGCGAGGTCTCTCCGGGCACTTTTTTCTTTTTGTGTGTGTGCTTGACAGTTATAGGCTCGAGTTCCCGACTCCCTATTAACTTGTTGGTTGTTGTGTGCTTGGAAGCTGATGTAAGTCCATCGAGTGGCACTCAGGTTCCAGTGTGTGTGTGTTTGCTTGTTATCTTCTTGTGTGTGTTTGGTTCGGATGCCGACGTAAGTCCAGTGATTGGCGGTCGGGCTCCACGTTTGCCTTCTGGTGTGCGTTTTGGTTCGGATGCTGATGTAAGTCCAGTGATTGGCATTCAGGCTCCATGTTTGCCTGTGTTTCTGTTTGCTTGTTTGGCGTGCGTGAGCCGAACTACGGCAGCTCTGATTCTCGTTCCAGACGAGATACGTAGGCATCGGATGCGACGTCCTATCGAGCTCTCTTCCTCTTAACCCCACCTGCGTTCCTTGTGTGTGTGTGATGTTTTAGCAACCTTTTCTTTTTTAGAACGTGGATCCCGTCGAGTACGACGGACGTGAGGGGTGCTAATACCTTCCCCTTGCGTAACCGACTCCCTTACCCTTTCTCTTTGGTCGCGAGACCATGCTTTTTCCAGGTTTCTCTGAGCGTTTCCTTTCCTTATCTTGGGATAAATAACGCGCAGTGGCGGCTCTGTGTTGTTTTTGTTTCAGCCCGCCGGTTGTTTTTCGCGGATGCGATAGTTGGCGACTCTGCTGGGGACATTACAAGATGTTGACCTGTGCTGGTCCATCTTCCCTAAGCGAGTCTTTCCTAGCGTTCTAGGATAGTTTAGGTTGCTTGTTTTGCTTTATTTATTGCATTTATTATTCTGACTGTGTATATATTTGCATAAATATTTGCATGCATCATACTATCATGTTGCTATCCTCTGTGCAGGTGGTTCCTCTGTTTAGGGTGGGTGTTCTGAGTGGGGCTAAAACCCAGGCCCGAGTATACACCTAGGATTAGTGTGGTCTCACGTTCCTCATTTGCTAAATCAACATATTGTTGCAACGTGACATGCCACAAGCCAGACGAGGTTCATTTGATAGTGCTTTCCATTGTGGAATATTTCACTTTGGTTGAGTTACTTCATCTGAGCTATTGACTCTGGTGACCGATCGTTTCCCGGATCTTTGGTTTAGATGATCTCAGGAGAGCTACAATGGCACACCCGAAAGGGCAAACCCATTGAGTATCTTTGCCCGATTATCGAGACTATTATCCGCCTTAGGATGACCTGATTAGAATTTACCTGTGAGGGGAGGGTGTTTCTTTCAGATGCATGATCAGATGGTGACCTTGATGGTGACTTTTGGTTCCGTGGATCAGAGTCATATTTATAAGTCGGATTTATGGTCATTTATTGCCGAGACGCCGAAATGCTGTCCGTGGTATTTATCAGTGGGGATCCGTTTATTTCAGGATTCCCTGGGCCGATTTTATCAGTGGGGATCCGTTTATTTCAGGATTCCCCGGGCCGATTCAGAGAATTGTGGGTATCTGTTCAGAGATGTGTGATGATGATGATGATGTATCTTTCTTCCGTTTATTTCGGAACCCTTGAGTTGGATTTGTGGTTACATGTTCCCTCAGATGGTTGTGATCGGTTCAGAGATCAGGGCTGTGATTCAGAGCAACAGATGATCAGAGGACTTGGAGGATGGCAATGCATTACATCTGCATCATTCTCATTTTGCATTCATCTGCATCAAACCTACATCTAGCCATATGGGGAGTATTATGGATTGAGAATCTGGTTGAGAGACATCCGGATGTCAGAATGTTATTGGTGAAATATTATCTGTCTCGATGAAGCCAGAATCAAAGGACAGAGTCTTCCTCATGTGGATGGACATTGCATTCATACATAATAACTTGTTTTCTATTTTGCAGGTGTCAGTTTCTAATCTGTTTGATTGACACAGGAATGATGAATCCGTCCAACGCCGACATTCTCGAGCTGAAAGAGAAGATGGGAGAGCTGATTAATGTCATGCAAGAGTTCGCCTTGGGGCAGAAGGCGATTGCCGAGAAGGTGGGGAGGATTGAAGACTGGCTGAAGAAGGGGGAAATACAGGGAAACGCTTCGTCGTCTGGACCGAAGAAATCCCTTGGTAATGACCAGCGCAAGGATGAGGGTGAATCAAGTGTTGTGTATGCCCAGAGAGGACGCGGTAGGGGTCGTTACTACCAGCACACTGCTGCAGTAACTATCCCTGCTGGTAATCAGTCATTCCGACAGCAACCTCAGCCAACTCCACAGAAGGCACATGGAGCTGGGAGTCAAGTGAAAGGAAAGGGGGTTGATCGCCATTTTGACAAGCCACCTATGCCGTATGCTGCTCTGTTTAAAAAGTTGAGGGATCTTGGGATGGTTCAGCCCAGGATGTTAGCTCCATTGAGATCAGATCAGAGGCCACCTAACTATAATGAGAACGCCAGGTGTGAATTCCATTCTGGTGCGCCTGGGCATAACATTGAGGGTTGTAGAGCTTTTAAGCATACTGTCCAAGACCTGGTGGAGTCCAAGGCCCTCCATTTTTCACTGTTGTTGAATGTTAATGCCGATCCCATGCCGGTACCGGGGCAGGTGATGAGGGGAGTAATCACGGGAAATTCAGATCGCGCCTATGCGGTGGGGGAAGAGACTGACAGTGACTGTGAACTTGAGTCATGGATAAAATCGTGCGTGGCAGAGAACTGGAAGGCTTAAAAAGATCAGCACTGTTACTCATCCTGAAGAGTAGTACTTTCTTGTTTTCAGTTTTATTTGCATGAAAGCCATATGTGTTGCCCGACATGTAATGGTTCATTGTAAGGGCCATCTCATGTTTCATTTTGCAACATTTTTGCATCATTAATAAATGGATGTTTTTCAGTCAAAAAGCGGTGTTCCCTGTTTTTCATTTATTTTTGCAGTTTAAAAACAAATAAAAATGGCAATGGTTATTTTCATTTTTTCATTTTTTTGATTTGTCTCGTCCCAACTTCAAAAAAAAAAGGTAATTCTCCGGATCTCGTTGATAACGATTTGGTTACCCCTCATATGACTTCGACAAACCGATCTATCATGCCGAAGAAGAAGGCGAAGAAGATTGTGATCTGCTGGAATTAGCCAGGTTGTCAAAACAAGAGGAGAAGGTGATTCAGCCGCATGCGGAGCGGATTGAGATTGTTATTCCAAGCACCGCCGAGGTCAGGAAGGAAGTGAAAATTGGGGCCGCTTCAGAGGCGAGTCAAGAGCAGGATGATAGCCTTGTTAAAAGAGCTTGTGGATATCTTCACCTGGTCATGTCAGGATATGCCAGGGTTGGATACCGGTGTCATTGTGCACAAGCTGCCATGGAGAGAAGATTGTCCTCTAAAGAAGCAGAACGCCAGTGCCTGTATCAGAAAGCCATGGTGACTTTGTTTCATGATAGGATTCATCATGAAATCCGATGTTATGGCTATGACATGATAGCAAAGTCCCAAACAGGAGAGGGGCATCTGGTAGATCTGGCCAAGCTGAATGGACCAGTGGAGACAATTCAAACTGAGGTTGAATTCATTAAGTGCACCATCAGAGTGCGGTCCGGTAAGATGTTGGGGTTCATTGTAAGATAGGAATCGAGGTTGATCCTGCTAAAAAAAAAAAAAAAAAAAAAAAAAAAAGAGAAAGAAAATAAAACAAGAAATGCCTGAACCGAGAATAAAGAAAGAGGTTCGTGGTCTAATGGGTAGATTGAACTACATGTCATGGTTCACATCTCATCTAACAGCCACGTGGGAACCTATTCAAGAAAAAAGAGATCCAACGGTCAGGTAAAATAATGATTGCCAAGGGGCATTGAAAGAATAAAAGCAAAAGTTGCAGGAACCTCCGATTCGGATGCCTCCCTATGGAGAGAGACTGTTAATCTGGTACTTGACGGCCTTCGAGGGGTCTACGAGGTGTATTGGGTCAGCATGACGCGTCTTGTCGAAAAGAGCATGCAATTTACCTTAGCAAAAAGTTTACCGACTGTGAAACAATACATTCACTGTTCGAGAAAACTTGCTGTACTTTGGCATAGGCTGCTCGCCGACTGAGACAGTATATGCTGGTTCATACCACTTTGTGGATTTTCGAGATGGATCCGATCGAGTATGGGTTTGAGAATCCAGCATTGACCGGATGGGTTGTGAGGAGCAAAATAATGTTGACTGATTTGTGGTGCTCTCAGAGAGCAATCAAGGGGTATTGTCTGATTACATCGCTCCGCAACCCATTGAGGATTATCAACCGATGAAGTTTGAAGTCCCTGATGAGGACATCTCGAGGTGCTCCAATCGAAAGATTGAGAGTGACCGATCCCGGAGGAGGGGCCTGACCTTGAATCCGAACGGGTTTTGATGTCTGATGGGGAGGTTAAAGTGAATGAGTTAATGCTTCCCGAGTCACAGATGAATGCGCCAACGATGGTGGCTGAGTACGAAGTTTGTATCCTGAGTGTCGAACCTTGATGCGTGCATTTACTGGGGCAACGCCTTTCTCACTTGTGTATGGCATGGAAGTTGTGCTACCGATTGAGGTCCATATTCGGTCATTAAGAGTCCTGATGGATGTGAAATTGGAAGAGGCTGAGTGGGTGAGGACTCGGTACGAAGAGCTGAGCCTAATTGAGGAAAAGAGGCTAGCGGCCATCTGTCATGGGCAATTATACCAACAAAGGATGAAGCGTGCTTTTGACAGAAAGGTGCGACCTCGGGTATATCACGTGGGAGATGTGGTGCTGAAAAGGATCCTTCCTCCTCAAAATGAGCGAAGGGGCAAATGGACACCGAATTATGAAGGTCCATTCGTGGTCAAGAAGGTCTTCTCTGGTGGAGCCTTGTTGCTAACGACCATGGATGGCGAGGATTTTCCATCCACTATGAATGCGGACGCAGTTAAAAAATACTTCGTATAAAGAGACCCGCTGGACGAAAACAATAAAATAGTCCAGGCAAAAATGGGCATTCCGGCGAACCAAAAACAGAAAGAAAGGTTCGGGCAAAAGTTAGGGATATAAAATGAAAAACTGTACACCCGGCAAGTCGAGAACCTGAAAAGGCGACTTGGGCAAAAGAGGGATTGAAACGAACAATTGCGTCCGGCATGATCGTTCACTTTGGTTAAAGCATCATGGATAATACCCGGTGGGGATCAGTTGGAAACGTCTTGTTCAGAAGGCAGAAAGCATGGAGAGTCTGAGGACATATGGGGTGTAACCGAGTTGGAACTCGATGAGATCACGGGTTTCACATTGCCATTAGGATAGATTTTTCCTTTTGTGCGCGATTACCTCTTTTCAGGAATTGCTTCCTTTGTATTGCTCAATTTGAGCCACACTTTTTCAATCAATAAAATGCATATTCAGTCAAATAATTTTGTTTTTGTTTTTCATTACCGCTTTGATTGCAAAAACATCCAATTACTTTTGATAAAGAATCTTGCATTTTAAGACATACAGGTCCCTTCCAATACATGCCTATAAGATTGAAAGCTTGAAATCTTATTCGGAAGGTTGAGTGACCCAAGTGTTGAAATCTTGACACGCCTGTGGCACGGTTTTATCTAACGATCTCTTTTGCAGGAATTGTTAGGTATTTTCACTCACTTGCAGGTTGTGATGTGGAAGCTTTTGATAAAAACAAATCCCCATGGAGTCCGATCAGGGACGAATGAATATGAAGGAATGACGAAGAGACGTTGAGACGTACGACGATCCTTGATGATAATCAAGAAGACTCTTCAAAGTCGGAAGATTGGAAAGTCTGTAGAAATTCCCCGCAGGGTCCAATCAGGGACGAATGAATGGGTAGAGAAGCGAGAAGAGACGTTGAGACGTACGACGACCTTTGGAATTAATCAAGAAGACTCTTCAAAGTCGGAAGATTTGAAAAGTATGTATAATCCCAGGAGTACGCTTTCCGTCGAGCGCGGAGCGATTGGGAGTACAAGATGATGGAGCAGAAAGGGTCCAGACGAGTCTGGGAGTTCTCAAAAGTGGAAAGTCGATACAGGATTGGGAGGCGGATACTGGTTCGACGAGTCGACGAGTGTTCTGTACCAACTTTTCTCATTTCCCAGCTAGGTCCCCAAGCAGAATTAGAGGACCAAATCCCCTGCAGATACGAGGTCTGTGGTTCCTAGCCGAGTCGTGATGATTATCCCCGGCAGGTTTAAAACGGTGTCCTCGGCAGCCAAGCCTGAAGGTTGCTATTCCCCGAGTGGAGCGGGTTTCAGTGAAATATATCTCCAGCAGTGTTCATCCTACCAGTGGATTGAATGAGTTTCCGTAGCGGATTGATATTTGTATCCCCAGCTAAGTTGATTCTATCTATGGATTGCATGGGTTGTCCCCAGCGGAGTAGTATTCATTTCCCCTAGCAGGGTCAGGATGGTTATCCCCAGCAGGTGTCAGATCGATGCTTCCCTAGTCGCCAGGCCTGAAGGTGGCTGTTTCCCAGCAGAGTATCTGTGAGCATTTCCCCAGTAAAGTTGCCAGGTATTTGTGAGGGTTCTCCAAGCAGAGGTGGATGTACATCCCCAGCAATTCAAAGATCGAGGTGTCCCCACAGAGTGTGGGTGGTTCTTATCCCCAGCAAATTCCCGAGTGGATTGGGTGCAAAGGAGGTTTTCCCCAGCAAGGGTTGCCTTTCCCCAACAGCAGTGCTATTCCCCAGCAGGGCGGAATCGGAGTATTGACGAGTTTCTCAGCAGAGTATCTCGTGCTCCCCAGAAGAATCCCTTGAGGGGGATACTTTTTATGCATTCATCATGTAGAATAGCATAGCATGTTGCATAGAAAAATAAATAATTGCGTAGCATTTCCATAATTATGGAGCATTACGCAGAAAGAATCAATCATGCATCATATTGCACGCATAAGCTAGTCTCAAGCCGTGGTTACCGTTTGAGAGGTGGTTTTTGCCAGACAGTGAAGGGGTTACTCCGAGGAGTTTAGCCTCGTGCTTTAATCAGCAATGTTCCCCAGTAGTACGACATTGGAGGAAATGTTTCCGTCGGACAGAGATGGAAATAACATCAAAGGACGTTACGCGATCAGCGCGATTCGAGCCGTGGTTACAGCTTGAAGTTTGGGTTCACCAATTGGTGAAGATGTTAGTCCGAGGAGTTTAGCATCACGACGTCAGATCAGCAATGTTCCCCAGTAGTGCGATATTGGAGGAAATGTTTCCGTCGGACAGAGATGGAAATAACATCAAAGGACGTTACGCGATCAGCGCGATTCAAGCCGTGGTTACCGTTTGAGATTTGGTTTTGCCGGTCAGTGAAGACGATACTCCGAGGAGTTCAGCATTGTGAGTTTGGCGCAACAGTATTTCCCAGTCATCAGTAAGTGTCTGGTCGAGCTTTCTTTGGTGTCAGTAACCATCATCATTCGATGTCCAGTAAACGTTGAGTTATTTCCCAGTCATTGTTTAATGTCTGCTCGATCATCATTCGATGTCCAGTAAACGTCGAGTTATTTCCCAGTCATTGTTTAATGTCTGGTCGATCATTGTTTGATGCCTGTAAACATCATTGTTTGATGTCCTGTCAACATCATTGTTTGATGCCTGTAAACATCTTTGTTCGATGTCCTGTCAACATCATTGTTTGATGCCTGTAAACATCATTGTTCGATGTCATGTCCACATCATTGTTTGATGCCTGTAAACATCATTGTTTGATGCCTGTCAACATCATTGTTTGATGCCTGTCAACATCATTGTTTGATGCCTGTAAACATCATTGTTTGATGCCTGTCAACATCATTGTTCGATGTCCTGTCAACATCATTGTTCGATGTCCTGTCAACATCATTGTTTGATGCCTGTAAACATCATTGTTTGATGCCTGTAAACATCATTGCGTGATGCCTGTAAACATCATCGTTCGATGTCCAGTAAACGTCGAGTTCCCTCCCAGTCATCAGTAAGGGTCTGGTTGAGTTTTCTTTGGTGTCTGTCAACATCATTGATTCGATGTCCAGCAAACGTCGAGTTTCTTCCCGGTCATTGGTTAATGTCTGGTTGAAGGTGTACCCGCAGATGTGTCGCCCTCAGAGTGGTATTTGGTGTTATTTCCGACGTTGCCAGCGGAATTATCACAAGAAGCAGGATTTCGGGGTTCAAATGCAGTGATCGGGGATCATTTGTGAAAAAGAGAAAATTTCGGGGTTCAAGAAAATCAAAAAGAGATAATAATCCCCAGCGGATGTGGTGTTCAGGCCATAGTTATCCCTGCGTTACCATTTATTTTGGTATCCAGGTCGACATTTTTGTTTCGGTATTCAGGCCGACTTTCTCCGTTCCAGACGGACTTTTGTTCAGAGAGTGTTTCTTCGCCGATTCTGACAGGCGTTGTTAGTTATTATCCCATCAGAGTGCAAATTGTTCGTCTGTTCTTGGTATTCAATCACTCTTCATCCTGATCATCTGAAAGCCGAGGCTATTCATATCGACAGGTTCACAGTGGATTGAATAGGGGCAGCTGTAACATCTCAAAATTTGCCCTCCTCTCTTGGGACTAGCTTAACATATTGCATATCATTTTTAGGTCATTAGGCATTGCATATTGCATATCATGTGGTTACATTGTGCAAGTCATCCTCCCAAGTCTTGATCAGGAGATAGGAGGTCATGGTGCAAGCTAGGGTTTCATTGGACTGGATCACTAATCATCTGAGGATATGGTGGTTCAAATTAGGGTTTTGATTCTCAAGGAGATTGAGCTACATCTTGGTTGAAATAATACATCATCATCATGGTCTTGATATCATCCAAGAAGTTCAAGGGTTTGATCAGCTACCTTGAGATTAGGGTTTTGACCACTGGTCAACCCTAATCAGTTGCATTGGGCCAATCAGGGCATAGCAAGGAGATGGGGTCTACAATGGATATGAGGATCATTTCATGATTGTATTGAGCTTATTGAGGCTAGGGTTTCACCCTTGAGCCATTTCATCAGAGAATTGGGGCTTAACTTGATCAGTGCATTGCCAAATTCATCTATCAGTTGAAAAAAGTCAACTGTGGTCAACTGTGCTTGATTTTATGGATTTGGAGGTGGGAGAGAGTTGGATACACTTCATTCATGTTGAAACAAGTGTTATTTGACATTGCAAAGCTCAAGAATGGAGAAAATAAAGTCAGAACAAAAATTGCCAAAAATAGAAAGTGATTTGTAATGGAAGTTTCCAAAAATGGAAAGTTTTTGACCTCAAAATTACATGTCCAAGGAAGCTTCAAATGAAAATTTGTTCAACATGAAAGTTGTAGATCTTGTTCTCACCTTTCCAAAAAGTCCAAGAACTTGAAATTCCCATGTATGATTGACAAGTTATGGTCCATTCAATTTCAAAAAAGACCTATAATCAAAGTGGCATAACTTTCACATGGAGTGTCCAAAATGGATGATCTTTTTATGAGCAAACTCCATTTGACATGTACTTTCATGGTGCATAATCAAAATTCATCAAAAATGGTCAATGCAAAAGGTCAATTTTCAAGTGCACTAATTGAATCCAAGGGCAAAATGGTCCAAGTTGAGAAATAATGGGAATTTTGGAATGGGGAGTTTTTGCAACACATCACAAATACCAAATGTGACTTGTTTCAACTGTCATAAGTGTTCAAGGTTCAATATTTGGCAAGACTACTTTTGAACATTCACTTAAAATGCATTTTTTGGCATAGCATATGGAAAATGAGAAATACAATGCCAATTGCCATGGGATCAAAGCCAACACATTCCAAATGGTATTTAGAGGATGTCTGAGCTGTCACATAGCTGTCATGAGCCCTAATGTGGAAAGTCATTTTTGCCCTTTCACTCAAATTGCACATTATGCTAATTACATTTCATTTGGTTAATTGGTGATTAGTAAGGTGATTAAGCAAGAGTATAAAGCTTTAATTGTAACTGAATTTGGATGATAATCACATTTCTCAAGAGTTGTAACAAACTTTCACCAAAACCTCTCAAAAACTCTTCAATCTTCATCAAGCATTTTTCAACTTTTCTCCATCAAATCTCAATCAATTTGCACGATTCTTGATGGATTCATCTTCTCCAAGCCTCAATCTCCAACTGTTTTGACAAATCAAAGCCGAAAACTCCAAGATCAAGGACTGTCATGCTTGTGCTCATCAATGGCATTTAGAGAGTTTTCACATCTGGATCAACCTCGAGCTAAGATAACTTCTCCAATCATCTTCCTCAACCTTCTTCTTCATCTGTTTTGAAAAATTACATCAAGAAACGCCACGAATCATTATTGTCTTCATTCAAGGTGCAAGATTCGAAACTCTTATTTTCTTAAATTATTATATGCGTTTGAAAGATCGTGGAATGTAGGTCGTCATTATGTGCTTAGTTTTGGAAATGATTAATTGTAGAAAGAGATATCATGCTTTGAATGTTTGAATGTGAAACTTTAATTGCTCGATCCCTTCGCCATGGTTAGAATTAGGAGATTTCGTTTGTATATTCGTGATCTACATGCTTAGACCATTCCAACCATATATCATGTGTGAGTTTTGGTGAGGATTTGAGCGTAACCGAATTGGAAGATGATGATGAACATGAGCGCGCGATGAAGATGATTTCCTGGATAATTATCGCGTTTGATCCACTGAATTGCCTTGGCCATTTGAATTTCGGTTTGCCGCGCTCAGGAGCCAATCAGAAGGCTCCGTTTTCATTTAACAATACGACGTCGTTTTGGCTTGTGTGTTAAAAATTACGCTTCTGCCATTACGCCTTTAATTAATATATTATTTCATTTTCTTTTTTCATGTTGATTTCATTTTTGTTACATGATCTTAGGAAAATCATATCTCACTCGTTTCTTGTCCAATTTTGGTGAGATTTTTTGCATTGTTCTTCTTAAAGTGTGTAGAATTTTATCATGATTTTTGCGAATTTTTTGCACGTGTGGAAATTTAATTGGCCTATTGATTTTGTTCATGTGTGCATTTTGTGTATGTTTCACCATATCCTTCATGAAATACTTATACTTGTAAAGAAATGGATGAAAATTTTTGTGCTTGTTCTGGACATGTTGATGGTGATTTCCATGTATAGTTTGTGAATTTTGGATACTTGGTTGATTAGATATGAATTTTTGGATTAAGGTGTGACAATTTGTGTCACACCAAGCTAGGTCAACTTTCTGATTTTATTTGCCTGGCCTAGAAATGTTTGATTGCTCCAATTTTTTGCATGAATGATCATTGATATGTCAAGATAACATGTGATTTTTGCTGGAATATTTGATATCATTTTCTAATTGATTGATAATTTTCTTCTCTGTATGCTCATTTTGTGAATTTATGTGACACATGTTGGCATTTTGCTTGTGAAATTCTGATAGTGTATTGGATGAAGATGAAATTTGATATGTGGATTGTAGACACATTATAGGACATCATAGTTTTGATCCCATTCATTTCTTATATGTTGTCACTGTTTTATGAATTATTGAAATGGATGCTTGCTTGGATGTCTTGAATTGGCTTACATAATTGTGTCTGGACTTTTTGATTTTCATTGACCTGCTTTCTTTTGTCCAATTGAGCTGAAAATTGACATGCTACTTGTTGATTGTGTCCCGTTTAGGTGTGAATTATTTGAGGATTTTTGGAATTGTTTTGGTATGCCTTTGATTGAAGTCATTCTGTTTGGACTTTTGGTGTTGTATTTGACCTAGTTTGTGGTATATTGTGCATGAATTGATATTGGTGAATGATATGAGCATGGGACCAATTGCATTTGCTTTTAATGTGCTTTAATTTGATGATAATTGAAATTCACTTGCTGTTTAGATTTTTTTATCCTTTTTGGACCCTAGGCTTGGCCTAGTGGTCTAGTTTCTCACATTTGGTGTGGATTTTCAGGTTGAAATGCACAATGCTCAAGGAGATTGCTTCAAGTCAATTTGAATTGAGTTTTGTTTGATGTTGTAAACTAACATTGATTTTGTGTTGTAGGGATTGATGCTTGAGTTTGAGCTCATAGCTTGCACTTATGTGCATTAACTTGTGTTGCTTTGTACAGATTAACTGATTAACAATTTGCTGTTTACTGTTTGTCTGTCTGAGTACTGATGATACTTGATTGATTTCAGGTACATTTAGTCGCTTACAGTTCTTTAAGAACTTGCTTGCTGCTGCTTGGTTTTTAAACCATTTGAGGTAGGACTTCTATTCTTCATGTAGTCTGGAAGACCTGGCCTGTTACTTGGCCAGGCAACTGTCTGAAGTCCTCCTTAAGAGGCGATGTTTGTGGTTGTTTACATTTGTGCCCAAGCAGGTAAAGACCTCTATGAGGCAATTGGTGGATCAAAGGGATATGCAATCTATCCCCCACTATTCTGTTGAGTCGTCCCTCTGCTCACACGGCTGTGTGTTGATGCATTGGGACACAAACCCAAGATCGTGTGCTGTTGCACAATCGAGTCAGAGTCTTGAGCATAGAAGGGTCCCTCCATTCTGGACCCACGCTGCTTTGTCTGAAGCTCTCCCTGGTCAGGGATAAGAGCTGTGAAGTCTAATCTTCACTCACCTTTCATCTGCTTCACCTTAGCCTCGCAATGGCAAGGTTAAGAGCGAATACTACCCATGTACAGATGACTTGCTTCGGCAGTCAAACCCATTGTTTGAGCTCACTTGACTGGTTATAGTGTGTGCTATGTGAATATTTGCTTGAAATGCTTGTTTTGATCTGTTGATGCTTGCATGCTTGTTTTCCTGGATAGGATTAGCTTGCAGTTGTGCAAGTAGGTAGAAACCTCAACGTAGGGCAATGATGCATGACAACACTAGGCTCAAGTACAGCTCCTTGGTAGTGTGTCTCCCCTTGGTTTCTGGCTAGAATTTCTTTCCCTTTCAGGGGAACTACATCGCCCTGATCCTTGTTCCAGACGAGGTATGTAGGCAGGAGACCGTGCGAGGTCTCTCCGGGCACCCTTTTCCTTTTTGCGTGTGTTTTGTTTGGAAGCTATCAGGCTCGAGTTCCCGACTCCCTGTTAGTCTGTGTGTGCCGTTTCTTCTGACGTCTCAGCGTCTCTTCTGGCTTGCTTGATGATTTGTAGGCTCGAGTTCCCGACTCCCTACTAGTTTGCATGTTCTTCCTTTCCCTTTCAGGGGAACTACATCGCCCTGATCCTCGTTCCAGACGAGGTATGTAGGCAGGAGACCGTGCGAGGTCTCTCCGGGCACTTTTTTCTTTTTGTGTGTGTGCTTGACAGTTATAGGCTCGAGTTCCCGACTCCCTATTAACTTGTTGGTTGTTGTGTGCTTGGAAGCTGATGTAAGTCCATCGAGTGGCACTCAGGTTCCAGTGTGTGTGTGTTTGCTTGTTATCTTCTTGTGTGTGTTTGGTTCGGATGCCGACGTAAGTCCAGTGATTGGCGGTCGGGCTCCACGTTTGCCTTCTGGTGTGCGTTTCGGTTCGGATGCTGATGTAAGTCCAGTGATTGGCATTCAGGCTCCATGTTTGCCTGTGTTTCTGTTTGCTTGTTTGGCGTGCGTGAGCCGAACTACGGCAGCTCTGATTCTCGTTCCAGACGAGATACGTAGGCATCGGATGTGACGTCCTATCGAGCTCTCTTCCTCTTAACCCCACCTGCGTTCCTTGTGTGTGTGTGATGTTTTAGCAACCTTTTCTTTTTTAGAACGTGGATCCCGTCGAGTACGACGGACGTGAGGGGTGCTAATACCTTCCCCTTGCGTAACCGACTCCCTTACCCTTTCTCTTTGGTCGCGAGACCATGCTTTTTCCAGGTTTCTCTGAGCGTTTCCTTTCCCTATCTTGGGATAAATAACGCGCAGTGGCGGCTCTGTGTTGTTTTTGTTTCAGCCCGCTGGTTGTTTTTCGCGGATGCGACACTTGGTTGCTTAACCATTAGAGGTATAATTCACTGACTTCATGTAGTCTGGAAGACCTGTCCTGTTACTTGGGCAGGCACCTATCTGAAGTCCTCCTTAAGAGGCAATGCTTGTGTTTGTTTATTTTTGTGCCAAGCAGGAAAAGACCTTTGATAAGGCAATTGGCAGATAAAAGAGATGTGCAAACCGTCTCCTGCTAGTCAGTGTGTCATCCCTTTGCTCACATTACGTGTTGATGCATTGTGGATATTAACCCAAGATCCTTGTTGAGTCAGTCACATGTGGATAGAAGAGTTCCTGCTTTCTGAACTCCCACACCTTCTATTTGAGTCAAGCTCTCCCAGGCCAGGGATAAGAGCTGTGAGGCACACCCCTCACTTCCCATTTCATCTGCTTCACCCTAACTCTCAATGTTAGGGTTAAGAGCCAACATCACCCGATTCCAGTTGGCTTGTGTTTCACAGCCTAACCTTGTGTGAGCCCACTTTGTTTGTATATAGTGTGTGCTATTTGTGTGTTTGTTTGCTTTGCTTGTGCTGTTTAGGTTTAGCTTGCTCCCTGTGCAAGTTAGATAGAAACCTTGACCTAGGACCATGGTGAATTTGCATGATAACTATTAGGCTCGAGTTAGTCTCCCTTCTAGTATGTTTTGAAACCGCCATCGATAAATGGCCTCGCTTTCCTTGATATCGGTAAATATCAAATCTGCTTTTTGAACCCGTCATCGGTAAATGGCCCCGCTTTCTCTCATATCGGTAAATATCAAATTCTATTTTGAAGCCGCCATCGGTAAATGGCCCCGCATTCCTTGATTCGTCGCCTACAGAGTGCAAATTCTCCGGTTCTTTTGGTATTCTGTCCCTATTTACCTTGAAAGTCTGATAGCCGCTGCTTTCATCCGTTCAGGTCCATAGTTGATTGAATAGGGGCAGCTGTAGCACCTCAATTTTGCCCTCCTTATTCATGCATTCATTGTTAGGTCATTTAACATTTCATATTGCATTTCATCATGTCAATCAGAATTAGCTCCAAGAGTTTATCTTCCAAGAAGCTTGGATATAATCCAAGTCACTCGCGCATCAACTAGAGGTTTTTCTATCTGAAGGATCAAGCTTAATGGGCTCAGTCCAGTTCAAAAGTCAATTGTTGGTCAACTGAAGGTCAAATGGCTAGGGATTGACTTGAGATACTTCCAACATGTTCAAATGGGATCTATTCATCATTCAAAACTTTAATCTTGAAGGAACAAAGGTCCAGTGCACAGGTTACCAAAATTGGAAAGTTTGTTCATGAGTTGTCATGCTCGCTAGGCGAGCAGAATGGTTCGCCTGGCGAGTTCCAAGAAAGGCCACCAGAGTCACCTGCGCTCAGAAGAACTCCCTGAACTGTCATGCTCGCTAGGCGAGCAAATTCTTCGCTAGGCGAAGCCTACGCGTTTTAAAAATAAAAAAATATAACAGAAAAATGATGGGCTTGAGTTGCCTTCATTCTGAGCCCACCAAGCCATGAAAATCAGAGTATAAATTCTAAATTTCATTGGAACAAAACCCTAACTAACTAATTCAGGCAGCCTCCATACACACTGAAAAATTCACTCGGACTCTGAGACTTTTCACTCTGACTCACACACTTTTTCACTTCCATCTCACACAAACCCTAACATTGCTTTGCAAACCCAACCGTGCCATTCAATTTCAATCGATCTCTCCAATCAGGTTTGCCCTAGTTCCACTAGTTTATGCTTTCAATTTGAAATTTCTGAATGTATGAGGTATTATGGGTGAATTTGGAAGAGTGGGTATCGTTAGGTTTTGCATGTGGTTTAGATGTGCATGAATGTGTAGAACAATACCTTGAATGTTTGATCACTCAGTTTCTGAAATGGGTACCATCGGATTAGGGGTTTCGGAAATCGTATTGTTATCAAAGAAGAACCCAGAACCTGCAAGCATTCGCTAGCACCTCGCTAGGCGAATCTGTAGCGAAGCTTCGCTAACCGAAGCAGTAGCGATCATGACAGTAGTTGGTTTTTCTTTTTGCTCTTTAATCTGATTTGTGTTTGTTGTGACATGTTTTCTATTGCGTCCGGGTACATGTTTTAGTATGTATGTCATGTCTTGATGTGTGGATCCTTGCCCCCTGACCTTGAGTTTTTATATCCTTTTAATGCATTTGTTTGACAAGAGGTTTAGGCCTCCTACCCTTGGGTGTTTTTGTGAACTTTTGTGAATTTTAATGGCATGATTCATGTGGTTACATTTTGATTCTGGTTTGGTGCAACTCTTGATCGCACCCCATCTTGTTATCCTAACTTGTTTGTTGAGGTTTTGTGAGGGATCACATGACTCTTGAAGAGATAGCTTGCTTGGTATTCCACTTTATTTGTGGGATACCATTTGGAGATTTATTCTGATTACTTTGCTGACTTGTTTTCTTTGATGGTGCTAGCTTGAGAGATCTCTGGGTTTCTTATTTCTTTAGTTATTGTTACTTCGGATCTTTATCCGTGTGGTAGCTCTCTTGATCCCTTTTACATCTTTCTAGCATTTTACCGCTTTCTTAGCTGGAAGACCTCGATAGGAGGCAATGTTTTTGTGTGTTTACTTTTGTGCCCAAAGACCTCCAAAAAGAGGCACCAGTGCTAAAGACCTCCATGAAGAGGCAATTGACGGATAAAAGGGATTAGTAGTCAATCCCCCGTTATTCAGTGTGTCGTTCTTTATGCTCTCACTACGTGTCGATGCTTCAGAACAAAAGCCCAAGATCTTTTGTCCGGTCAGTCAGTGGAGAGGGTTCCATCTTCCTGAATCCCCACTTTTTGTCATGAGCTCACCCTGTCCAGGGTTAAGAGCTATGAGGTCTTATCCTCATTAACCTTTTGATCTGCTCACCCTGACTTTCAATGTCAGTGGTTAAGAGCCCATTTGATTACCTTTCCATGGCTTGTTTGTCGAGGTTGATATGACCCCTCTTGACTAAAGCCCTACCCACGTATGTTTGATCCCCCTTGTTGGTGTGTTTACCTTATGTTATATGTTTTTGTGTGGTGTGATCGTATCACCCATAAGACTGCTAGGCTTCGTATAGTCTCTCGTTTGCATGTCGATTAAGGTAGCACGGTTCCTTCGTATAGGACTTCCTTTTTGCATGAGCATTCCTAAAACACAAATAAACTCATTGATTTTTCTTCTCCTAAGAACATGTTAACTCCTTCTACTACAGGTGAGTAAGTCTCCAAAGGTCGAGCATCCGGTAGATTGCGTAGTGACGTCGTTCACCTAAAAAACACAAAACAAACAAAAATAGGTTAGCCGAGCTACGGTGCTCTGATTCTCAATCCTTCTTGAGATACGTATGCAGCAGGGTAGGGCCTGTGCAAGCAATATTTCTTTCTTTTCCCTACTTTGATTTTCTCTTTTTGCGCATCGCATATAGGACTTTTTATACACACACTTTAGACATAAATAGAAAACGTGGATCCTGTGGAGTACCACAGACGTGAAAGGGTGCGATAACCTTCCCTTCACGTAACCGGCCCTCTTACTCAGTTTTCTTTGGTTCGAGACTTTGTTTTATCCGTTCCCTCTTGGTTATGCAGTACTACCTTTCCCTCCTCTTGGGATAAAAGTACATAGCTGGCGACTCTACTCTTTTTCCGCGCCACCTCTTTTCGCGTTTGTACTTGGATTCGGGAAATCCGGAGAGCGACAACTTGATTTTGAAGCCCTTGTCGCAAAGTTGGCTAATACTTAGAAGATTATGCTTTAGTCCTTTGTCATAAAGGACATCTTCAATGGATGTGAAAGGGGGTGCTCCAACTTTGCCTATGCCAAGAATTCTTCCTTTGTTGTTATCACCATATGTGACATAACCCTTGGCCTTTAATGCTAGATTTGAAAATTTGTTAATGTCTCCCGTCATATGCTTGGAGCAACCGCTATCAAGATACCAGAGGTTTGAAGTGGTTTTCAAGCATACCTACAAAACAAAATTAAGTTAGGTTAGCTACCCAAATTGCTTTGGATCCTTCATAATTAGTGCCTTTCTTTACCCATACATAATGCCCACTTGCTACGCTGAAATTTCTAACATAGCATGCATTTGGTGTATGGCCAATTATTCCGCAATAAAAGCAAGTTGGTTCAAAGTTGCTTCTATATCTAGGAACATAAGATTTCTTTTTAGGTTAGTGATGAACAACTTTGGGACTGTTTACTTTCTCTTTGGATGGTTGATCCTTAGCCTTAACAAAAATGGTTTTACTGGTACTTGGTTTGGAAAATTTTGAGTAACCAAGACCACTTTTGTCATTTGAATATATTTGTTGACTAAGGACTCCTTCCAATCCAATTTTTCCTTTTTCATATCTTTCAAGAACTCTTTTTAATTGGACAATTTGGAAAGAAAGTGATTCACAGTTTTTACATACAAAATTTTATTTTTCACTAATCATCTTCTGTTTTTCATCGTTGACATCTTTTTCAGTTGTCACGATTTTTCCTTCTAAAGATAAAATTGTTTTCTTTTGAGATGATATAGTTTTATACAAAATTTTGCATTCTTCAAGAAGTTCATTTATAGTACCTTGTGCATCACTATCGAAAAGAGAAAAGTTACTACTAACCTCATCTTTTTCATCGTCAGAGTGGTGTGAAGCCATTAATGCTAAGTTTGCACATTCGTCACTCTCCGATTCGGACGAAGAACTTATCTCATTATCTTCCCATGCAACATACGCCTTTTTGTTCTTGAAATCCTTCTTGCCTTTAAAGCCTCATTTCTTTGAGGGTCTCGGACAATCTGGTTTTATATGACCTTGCTTTCCACATTCATAACATGTGACTTCTTGTGTGGAAGTGGAAGCCTCCCTTTTCCTGAAATGTTTATTTCTTTTAGCATGAAAAGGTTTGTCATTTTTACCAAAAAACTTACCAAGCCTTTTAACAAGGAGCATGAAATTTTCATCTTCCTCCAATGCGGCCTCATCTTTTTCTTCTTTTGATTCAACTTTTAAAGCAATTCCTTTGGATTTCTTTTCCTAATTTTCCTGATTTTCAAGTCGTCCAAGTTCAAGTTCATGTTCTTGGAGTTTTCCGAATAACAATGCGGACGTCATTGTAGAAAGACTTTTCTTCTCCGATATGGCCGTAACATTGAAAAAAAATTAAGTTAAAAACTTTTGAGCATGCAATTTTTAAACATCATTTTAAAATAAATAATCATGATAGAAAAAGTTTAGAGTGATCATTTTAATGTATGATAAAACTTATAAGCACTAGAAGTATATTGTCAAGAATTCTATATACCTTTACTAGAGCCATGAAAAACTTGAGCAATGTTGAAATGGTCTTCTTTTTCCAATCTTTTGTTATGGAGAGCTTGATATGTTGTCTTCATCAAAATCTTGTAGGATGCTTGTCTTCACACGTGTTACCCGGTGTTTCCTTGTGGATCTGAATCGGAGCTCTAGATACCAATTGTTGGTGCATAAGATGAAGAAGTTGAAGATGAAAGAAAAGAGAGAAAAGAGAATAACAAACTTACACTACTCTGTTAAAATGGTTAGACAAAAATGGTTGCACATACACCACACTACAATACTCGGTGGATACAAATGTTGACAGCCACAATACTATATATACACAAATAATAATGTCACGTAAACGAAATACTAAAATACTAAATTACCCTTCAACATAATTGAGTGGTTTAAATGGAAAGTCTTTTAAAGGAATTATTTTTGTTCATAAAATTAAATCATCATAATTTTGTGAGCACACAAATTTAACTAAAAATGCTTTGGAGGAAGTTGTTAAAAAATATTCATATCTCATTCTCTCGCAACTCACTTTTCCACTCCTCTCCAAACGTTAAAATGAAACTATTGGATTTAAGTATGAGTGATTATGTCTCATATTGACATTAAATGGAGGTGACTAAATCTCATATTCACACCAATTCCACAAAATGATAAATATATAAGAGAAATGATTCATACACCCGTGACCTTAAGATTTTCGATGAATGAGTTTTAGTCCGTTAACACTTCTGATGTTCCATGAACTCTCAAATAAATAGTATTAGAGTCATGGTTAGGCTCAAATTTGTGGTGTCGATTGTTGAATTCAAGTGTAAATGCTTAAGTCTTACATTGATTAATAAAAAAATAAAATATTGGATATATAAAAGAAATTACCCTTAGATCCTAAGCGTTTTGTTCTTAAGGAGAATATTAATAACTTTCATGTTCATCAAAACTTGATTTGATTCTTGGAAGGTCATCATCCATTCCAAGAAATTATAGGTCATTTTGACTGAAACCCTAATTTTGGGTCAACTTTCCAAGAACATAACTCATTCATTTTTCTTGATTTTGAGGTGACACTTAATGAATTGGAAAGCTTATTGTGTCTACATCAAATTTTATGTTGAGAAAAATTTCAAAATCTCAAAAGAAACACATGTGATAATGAAAAACATTATAGGTCCCTTTGGGCCAAATGCATTGAAATGTGAAAAAGTCCAACTTCAAGTGCCCATAACTTCTTCATTACAAATCCAAATGATGCAAACTTTAAGTCCAAATTGATTTCCTTGAAAAGATATACAACTTTCATGTTGAAGATTGTATCATTTGGAGCTTGCATCATTGAGACAGAAGGGCATGAACATTGGCCAAATTTGGAAACTTCATATATGCATGTTTTGCACCCTACACTTCAAGCTCAAATTTCACTAAGTTCCAAGGCCCAATTGGATTTTGAACAACATAGCATTTGTTCCTTATGCAACAAGCTTTCTAACCATTACTCATAAGGTTGCATTTGGAGTTTGGAAGCATCATTTTCGAAGACATGAAGAATTAAGTGCATTTTATGAAAGCTATTCCAATTGCCATGCATGAGCTGATTACATCAAATGTACACATCCATAGGCCTTTCACATGAACTCAGCAAGTTGTTTCAGCCTTCATTGGGCCTTCCACATGCTCACACAGGCCCATGCAATTCAAAATCCATTTGCCATGCACATGAGTTAGCTCATGCAAGGGTTGTTCAAGAGTGGTGGATTCATCCACATCGGTCAAGATGAAGAGGTTGCTGCCATTCTGGAAGAGGATGAAGAGGATTCTGGCAATTTCATCATCCATGGAGGGATCTGCAATAATTGGGTCGCTGTTGATATTCCAACAGTTATCCATAAGTCAAAGTAATGTTCATTGTGTTTAAAAACCCTTCTCCAATGCCAAAAGGAGAAGTAATGACATTGTTGGCGCATAAATACAATGATATTTTCATTCAATAAATTCTTGTTAAATGATTGTTTTTTCAATTATTTTCCCTTTTCGCTTTTGCATGAAATTGGTGATCACATAAAACCCTAAAAATAGAATAAAATCAATCTTTTCATCTGCATAATGATTTTCCTTGCTTGTATTCAAAAAACTTTTATATTCAAAATCATTATGCAGGTTGATCAAACCCATTGAACATAATGATCCAAAACCATCTCCCAACTTTGAATCCCCTGTATTTGAGGAGAAAAAGATGATGTTGAAGAGATTCCTGACGAGATTACCCGTCTACTTGAGAATCTGGAAACAGTCAACTTGATATGAGGATTGTGTGCGAGAAGTGAAGATTGGGGCAATCCTGGAAGAATCTGTTAAGAAGGGGTTGATTGAGTTGCTGCGAGAATACGTCGACGTCTTTGCCTGGTCATATGAAGACATGCCTGGTCTAGATACAGATATCGTGCAACATTCCTGCCTTTGTGGCCTGAGTGCGTTCATGTGGAGTAGAAGCTCAGAAGAACTCATCTTGACATGGTAGTAAAAATCAAAGAGGAAGTTCATAAGCAAATTGATGCAGGGTTTCTGGTGACTTCTACATATCCTCAATGGGTGGCCAATATTGTGCCCGTGCCTAAGAAAAATGGAAAAGTCCGAATGTGTGTGGACTATAGAGACTTGAATAAAGCTAGTCCAAAAGATGATTTCCCTCTACCACATATTGATATGTTGGTAGATAATACAGCTAAATTCAATGTCTTCTCATTTATGGACAGATTTTCCGGATACAATCAGATCAAAATGGCACCTGAGGATATGGAGAAGACAACATTCATCACACATTGGGGAACATTATATTATCGAGTGATGCCCTTCGGTTTGAAGAACGCCAGAGCCACGTATCAACGAGCTATGACTACCTTGTTTCATGATATGATGCACAAGGAGATCGAGGTGTATATTGATGATATGATTGCAAAGTCAAGAACGGAAGTTGAACATGTTGAGCACTTGTTGAAGCTTTTCCAGCGTTTGAGGAAGTATAAGCTTTGTCTGAATCCTAACAAGTGTACATTTGGAGTCCGTTCTGGTAAGTTATTGGGCTTTATTGTAAGCGAAAGAGGTATTGAGGTTGATCCTGCAAAGGTAAAAGCAATACCAGAGATGCCTGCGCCCAAGACTGAGAAGCAAATCCGAGGTTTTCTTGGCTGCTTGAATTTTATTTCCAGACTTATATCCCACATGACTGCCACATGTGAGCCAATATTCAAGCTCCTCCGGAAAGATCAGTCTCATGATTGGACCGAGGATTGCCAAAAGGCCTTTGATAGTATTAAAGAATATTTGTCTGAGCCTCTGATTCTGTCCCCGCGTGTGGAAGGGAGACCGTTGATTATGTATCTGACAGTTCTTGAAGACTCGATGGGTTGTGTCCTTGGTCAGCAAGACGAATTAGGAAAGAAAGAGTATGCTATCTACTACCTGAGTAAGAAGTTCACTGATAGTGAGTCTCGATACTCAATGCTTGAGAAAACATGTTGTGCTTTGGCTTGGGCTGCTAAGCGCTTACGCCAGTATATGTTAAATCATACGACTTGGTTGATATCCAACATGGATCCAATAAAGTATATCTTTGAGAAGCCTGCTTTAACTGGGAGGATTTCCCGTTGGAAGATGTTGTTATCTGAGTATGATATTGAGTATCGAGCTCAGAAGGCTATTAAGGGTAGTATTTTGGTTGACCGCTTGAAACATCAACCAATCGAGGATTATCAGTCAGTTCAGTATGACTTCCTAGATGAGGAGATTCTGTATTTGAAAATGAAAGAATGCGATGAACCTACGCTCGATAAAGGGTCAGAACCAGGTTCTAGATGGAGCATGGTGTTTGATGGCGCTGTAAATCAATATGGAAATGGTATTGGGGCAGTGATTATTACTCCTCAGGGCACACATTTTCCGTTTACAGCAAGGCTAACTTTCAAATGCACGAATAATATGGCTGAGTATGAGGCCTGTATTATGGGACTGGAAGAGTGTATTGATCTTAGGATCAAGCATCTTGATGTTTATGGTGATTCGGCCCTAGTTGTTAATCAAATTAAGGGTGAATGGGAAACGAATCAGCCTGGCCTTATCCCATATAGAGATTATGCGAGGAGGATTTCAACGTTCTTTACTAAGGTTGACTTCCATGATATTCCTCGAGATGAGAATCGGATGGCAGATGCTCTTGCTACACTTGCTTCGATGATTGTGGTTAGACTTTGGAATGAAGTTCCCAATATCACTGTGATGCGCTTGGACACACCAGCTCATGTATTTGCAGTGGAGGAGAAGCAAGATGATAAGCCATGGTATTATGATATCAAGTGCTTTCTTCAGAGCCAGATTTACCCGCCTGGGGCATCTGTAAAAGATAGAAAGATTTTGAGGAGATTATCTGGCAGTTTCTACCTCAATGGCGATGTGCTTTATAAGAGGAACTTTGACATGGTTCTGCTCAGATGCGTGGATAGACACGAAGCAGACCTGTTAATGACTGAGGTCCATGAGGGTTCATTTGGTACTCATTCCAATGGACATGCCATGGCTAGAAAGATGCTGAGAGCAGGCTACTATTGGCTGACAATGGAGTATGACTGCTGCAAATATGTGAAGAAATGCCAAAAGTGTCAGATTTATGCGGATAAGATTCATATTCCCCCGACACTTTTGAATGTGATTTCATCACCATGGCCTTTCTCTATGTGGGGAATTGATATGATTGGCATGATAGAACCGAAAGCGTCCAACGGTCACAGATTTATTCTCGTAGCAATTGATTACTTCACCAAGTGGGTTGAAGCGGCATCATATGCAAATGTGACCAGGCAGATGGTCGTGAAGTTCATTAAGAATCAACTCATATGCCGTTATGGTGTGCTAGATAAGATCATTACTGATAATGGATCTAACTTGAACAACAAGATGATGAAAGAGTTATGTAGCAAGTTCAAGATCGCACATCATAATTCTTCTCCCTACAGGCCTAAGATGAATGGGGCTGTTGAAGCTGCTAATAAGAATATCAAGAAAATTATCCAGAAGATGGTTCTTACGTAAAAAAGATTGGCATGAGATGCTGCCATTTGCTTTGCATGGATATCGTACATCTGTCCGCACTTCAACAAGGGCAACCCCTTTCTCTCTTGGTTATGGCATGGACGTTGTGCTCCCAGTAGAGGTGGAGATCCCATCAATTAGAATCTTAATGGAAGCCAAGCTGACTGATGCTGAATGGGTTCAGAGTCGTTATGACCAGCTGAATTTGATTGAAGAGAAGAGATTGGCTTCCATGTGCCATGGTTAGTTATATCAGCAAAGGATGAAGAAAGCCTTTGATAAGAAGGTCAAGCCTCGTGTGTTCCGAGAAGGTGACCTTGTGCTCAAGAAACTCTTGTCTTTCGCGCCCGATTCCAGGGGCAAGTGGACTCCAAACTATGAAGGTCCATATGTTGTCAAGAGAGCCTTTTCAGGCGGTGCTTTGATACTTACAACTATGGATGGGGAGGATTTCACTCGTCTTGTGAATTCAGATGCAGTCAAGAAATACTTCGCCTAAAAATAAAAACGGAATAGCTCGCTAAGTTGAAAACCCGAAAGGGCGGCTTAGGCAGAAATGAGCGTCTCGGTGGACTGAAAACCCGAAAGGGCGATCCAGGAAAAAGTTAGAGACATAAAAAATGAATATATGTATCCCGATAGATTGAGTACCTCACTCTGGGGCAATCTAGGCAAAAATTAGTTCTACAAACTGTCATCTATCAGAGATTCCCGCTCAGTCATCGTCAACTGAAGCTTCAAATACATCAGATGCAGAGTTGGTGGAGAAATGGTCATTATGTTCAATGTAGCCATTTTCCAATATATATCACCAATTTCAAATTTGTAAAGATCTATGGAGTCTTGCCATTTGCAGACTACCATTCCATCAAATAAATTTGAGTCTTTATCCAATTATTTGCACTCTTATTTGTTTCTACTCAACAAATGTTTTGCATGTTTTAATTGAGAAATATCATTGTTTTAATAAATAAATTTTTCATAACTTGTTTTTAAACAAAGTGAACATTCACAATGATTAAAAGATACTTGGAATGTCTTCTGTGCTCTCTCGAAGATGGCATGATTCCCAACATGGTGAGACATTTGTTCATATTCCTGGCATGCTTTTTTCCTCTTTCTCCGGAGCCTTTTGTGGTTTTTCTCCCGAGCGGAATATTTGGTAGAGATATATTCATCCCTCTTTCCTTCAGCAGAGTAGTGATCCCTCCTCCTTAGTGTAGCGGGGTATTCGTTACCATTGGAGATATTGACTAAATCCAAGGTAAATCATACAAAGTCGAGTCGCCACCGCACTTCTATTTATCCAAAGGAATGGTTAGAAAGCAAACAAAAACCTTAAAGTTTAATCGAATCAAAACTAGTAAAAATGTCAGAGATCTGGGTAAGGGGGTTGGTTATGCAATGGGAAGGTATTAGGCACCCAAAGCATCCTAGGTACTCCTAGGGAGCCCTTTTCACATTTGTTGTAAGGTTGTTGTTTTTTTTTTTGTGAAAATTTATTTGTGCAAACATGATTGAAGGGATGAGAAAAGAATATACAAATTTATTTACATTTTGTGTTTTAATGGATGAACCCATTGCCTACGTACCATCTTAAAAAAATAATAGGATCCAAACTTCGTAGTTCGGGGTAAAAAAATTCAAAAAAAAAGTTGGTGAATTGATTGGTCCAAAAACCTTAAGGTCTTTTGTTATCAAAGGGAGAAAACTCAACCTAAAACCACAAATCCACCATGTGAGGATAGCTTCAACATGCTAGTGAGGGGTTAACCCTATAATAAGCATGGAAGACTCATTGTCCATCACTAAGGATAAAGGTGAGTATTATATCTACCTCAAGGATAATTCAAACCTAATAGCTAATGGTTATAAAAAAAGGGTTTGATTAAGAAGGTGGCCATTGAAACCACAAAAAGTATTTGAATGGGTTATATTTACCAATTAAAAGTATTTACAAAAATATGGTTAAAGTGGATTAAAAGGTTCAATTCATAACAAGTGTTATGAAAAATAAGTTTTGAAAATCAAAAGCATAAGGCTTAGGTTTCTAATGTTGAAAACAAAAGTTATTGTTTGCACAAAAAGTTTTGGCTTGGGTTAGAATGGGGAAAAAAAGGGTTAAATTCCTAAACATACAAGAGATAAGGGAAAAGAAAATAAAACCACATTAGGAGTTCCCCTCTTGAGATCATATTGATGATCCAAGTAGCTCCCATCCTTTGGAATAAGCAGTCACAAACAAATATCTCAAGCCATTAAGCACAGGTAATCGGAATAAACCTCCAGGGGGTATCCCACAAATAAAGTGGAACACCAGGCCATCTCTGCAAGAGTCATGTGAGCCCTTACAAAAAACTCAACAAACAGGTTAGAGAAACAAGATAGGCTAATCAAGAGTTGCCCCCAAATCAAAATGTAACCACATGAATCATGCCATTAAAATTCACAAAAAAGCTCACAAAAAGCAACCAAGGGTAGGAGGCCTAAACCTCCTGTCAAACACATGCATCAAAAGGGTATCAAAAAATTTCAGGTTGAAAGTATAAAGTAGTGGAAATAGGGCATACCTGATTGGGGAGGATCGATTGAAATTGAGTTGCACCCGTGAGGTTTGCAGAGCAATCTGAGGGTTTATATGAGAGGGAATTGGTTCTTTGCCGATGAGTTCCCTTCAGCCTCTAGAGGTTGCTCTGAACTCTGTTAGCTCTTCTCTCACTTTCTTTTTCCTGCCAGGGTAATAGGAATGACATCTCTTTTTGTTTCACTAAAACTCTGAATTTATAACCTGGTTTTTGTGGACCTGTGGGCTCAAATGAGAGAGGCCCAAGTTCAAATTTTTTTTTTGTTAAATTATACTTATTTATTTATTTATTATTATTTTTTTCGGTTTTTTTTTTATTATTATTATTATTTTTAGTAAACAAAAGTAAGAGAAACAATTATGTATAATTCAAGCATGCTTGGTGATCTCAAACCAATCACAAGGAGTCCCACCCAAAGGCAAAGGGAACCAAGATGCTCATGATCCTTGAGGCTATGCAAATGCAATATTATGATGCCATGAGGGATCTTAGGGTCAAAATTGGGGTCTTACAGATGCCCCTATTTAAGGTCATTCTAGCCGGAGAAGTGAAGGGTAAAATCTTCGTCTCGACGAGGTAGAATGGGCTTAAATAATAACAAAAAGACAAATTTTGGTCCCTAAGAGACCTCCTGATGCAGATGTATGTATGAAAATAGTACGAACTCTGTGGGGATATGTGTCCACAAAGAAGAAAAGACATTCGGAGAAACTGACAATCCATATGAGAAATACACTCAATGGGACAGAGACTCTGGGGATTCTTATGGGGATAGGAGAGGGAATAAAATGTGTGAGCAGGTCATGACTCAACGCTTGGGGAACATAATTCCAAAGGGAAAATATCCAATGGAAAGACCCGAGCTGACTCAAAGGTGCATGTATTGGGGAATATGCCAATACAGCAAAAACTATCCACAACGGATACTTCGGATAAAAATCCGGATGAAAACAATCCACTAAGGGACTTCGCTGGGGATGCCTAAAAGGACACTCCTGGGGGAGCAGCGGGATGAGGTATTACCGGTTACTGGGTAATAAGCTCAAGGAGACATGTGATCTGATCGCCGATATGAGGGTGAGATACAATATGCTCGGGAAGAATGAATATCTAAGACCGGTATAAGGGTGAGAGATATCAATCAACCAAATCATCTAAGGAAGACCTAAAAAGGTATATCTCAACTCAGGAAAATCTGACTCCATAGAGGACAAAAAGTCATAATAGGGAGCAGAGAAAAGGGAACACCAGGGATACCGGTTACTGGGCATATAATAGGTGACCAACCAAGGCGTGAATTGGGGAATATTCCCAAAACACTCATCATCCAAAAGAGGGCTAAAAGCAAACTCGATGATATGATGGATATTCGACTCCGTAGAGGGGGTACGAATCTTGCTCGACTGGGGAAGAACAAAAGCTTCGACCAAAGAGTGCATGAGATATACTATCTATCACCGTCAGAACGTAGATAATATACTCGCATGGACGATTATCCACAACCGGTTACTGGGTTAATAAAGGATAAATCGACCGAAAAGAAAAGGCATCGGGATACCGAAACTAGGTATATAATGATGACCAATCAAGGCGTGAATTGGGGAATATTCCCAAAACACTCATCATCCAAAAAGAGGAAAAAAAAAGCAAACTCGATTATGGGATGGACATTCGACTCCGAAAAGGGGGTACGAGTCTTACTCAACTTGGGAAGAACAAAAGGCTTCGACCAAAGAGTGCATGAGATATACTATCTATTACCGTCAGAACGTAGATAATATACTCGCATGGACGATTATCCACAACCGGTTACTGGGTTAATAAAGGATAAATCGACCGAAAAGAAAAGGCATCGGGATACCGAAACTAGGTATATAATGATGACCAATTCAGGGGAGGAACAATCGTTACTAACAACAACAAGATAGACGAGAGATGACCCGATGGGGATAGATTGCGTAATTAGAGCAATTATCCAAGAGATATATCACCGGTTACTGGGTGGTATACTAAAAAATTAAGGAATGTCAATATCGAATTTCGTATAAAGATAACCAACAAGGAGGGAATTACATCTACCGGTATGAGGGTAGAGAACCACAAAAGAGAGTACCCGTCATCGGTTAGGATGAACAACAATCGAGGTTTAACTCTGCACGGGGACAAAATGGGGTTTACAACTACCGGTTACTGGGTAGTAGACCACAGAAATATGACTTACAACTATAGGTATGAGGGTAGAGAACCACAGACTCCGCCGGGATAATAATTACTAATTATTGAGCGATTATTCATTTACCACGGGGAAATAGGAAAAGAGTCTCAAGAGACCGATCTAGGATCAAACTAGACAGGCACACAAAATCAAGACTTGTCCCGGTGAGGATATAACTTAATGGGGAAAACCATCCCAGTATATGTGTTGGGAAGGAACAAAAACAATCAAGATCCATGAGGATATAACCCGTGGGGAATATGGAAGAAAGGATAGACGCTTTCTGCTTATGGAGATGACTCTATATGGAGAGATCAGACACACACGTCTGCTTGGGGAAGTATATCACCAAATAGCAGGAGACAACAAACAACGATATATGGCAAAGAATGCAACATGAATACCTGAATGTTATAATTATGCATGAATATGCGTGGTTTATGTATGATGTATGCTGACAGACAGACATATCTAACACAACCAGGTCTAGGAATTAACCACCCGGTACTACATCTCAAGAGAGAAAGCCAAGTTCACCGGAGAGTATCCAATCTGCTGGGGATCAGAGATACTAGGAAGCAAAGAACTTTGCAGGGGATGAATCATCAATCATTCCAGCTGGGGACGAGAGTTATCACAGACAAGGTCCACCACACCAACAACTCTACTGGGGAATCTATCCGAGGAGATAAAGGATTTATCAGGATTAACCACCAAATACCGCTCTTGCCCAAAGAGATCCAAGCTGCTGAGGAAGAAAGATTGCTACTCTGCTGAAGGGAAGAGAGGTGACTCTCAACAAGCAATCCACTTGGTAGGATAAACCACAAGGGGTTCCGGAGGGAGGAGATACAGTCATGCATATTGTAGGTGTTTAATTGGCTGCATTAGATGGTAAAACACTAGCTGGATTCTAATGTCTTGACTGATGTCATGACATGGTGTGTATGTGTGACTGCACTGTAGGTTAGAATATCTAACTGTACTCTGATGTCTTGACTGATGTCATGACACACTTGAGTAGTTACTGCAGGATTAGCTAATACAGGATTTATTGAATGTCAAACTGGATGTTGTGACATTCATCCCTGTCAGCAGATACTAAGGAATAGAACAGCTGGTGTTCTGTTAGAACTTAGTATTTATTTTCAGTCTGGTTATCAAGGAAATACCATACCTGGCATAAGGCCTACTGTCTAAATGTCAAACTGGATGTTATGACATTCATCATTGACAGCATATACTGAACAATAGACAGAGTGGTGTTCTGCTATACTTCAGCATGTTTCTTAGTTTGTTCTTCAAGAGGATGACAGAACTGACTTAAGGCCAAATGTGTAAATGTCAAATTGGATACTTTGACATTTATTAATGTAAGCTGTTACTGTAGTATGGTCATTTTGGTCATATACAGGTCAGCAAAATTGTACAGTCTGTTTTCTGGAAAAACAGACTTAGCATATGATCCTTGATGTCAAGCTGAATGTCGTGACATTCATTCCAGACAGCATATGCTATATTGTAGGTTGTTCAGTTTTCTGTTTCAGCTTTTTCTCAGGCTATTCTTCAGGGATTCAACTGCTGAGAGAAAATCCAGGAAATCAACAACCAAACTACATTTGATGAACCTAACAAATAGCCTATTTGTGAGTAACCTAGATGTGGAATTTAGGGGAACTCGCGTGACCTTAAATTCAGGAGAATACAAGTGCAAAGGCCCAAGTACTGCAATATAAAAGGAAGTCGTTCCTTCATTCAGAACTGGGGATTTTGAGGCGTGAAGATTTAGTGTGTCCATCATACTTCACTGCTGTATTTTTGTGAGTCTTGTATTAGACATATCTTGTAAGCCAAGCCATTATCACGTAGATGATTGCTTTGGCATAGGGTGTTCATTGAGTTGTAAGTGTTGTGTCGCTCAAAGCTTTTAAGCGTGAGTGTTGTGTATCTTGATTAAAGCTGTTAAGCACAATCAAGAGTTGTTTGAAGTGTGACTTCAAAATTGTCTTTAATATTGATTAAAGGTAGTAATCACTGAGGTGATTGAGGGGGAGTGAGTAGGAACTCTGATCTAAGAGTAAGATTGAGATTGCATTGGGTAGGGATTAAGTGAAGAGTTGTAAACGGGTGAGTTTAGCTTTGAATTAATACTACTGATAGTGGATTTCCTCCCTGGCTTGGCAGCCCCCAGATGTAGGTCATGTTGGAACGAACTGGGTAAACAATTACTTGTGTTATTTACTGCACTTACTTTTAAGTTCTGCATAATTCTTGTCTGCGCAGAATTGGATGTCATAACAACCCGTGTGACATCTAAAGTCTGATAACTAGAATTTCAATTGGCATCAGAGCAGGCACCCTGCCTGTTAATTTCTGGGTGAGATCTAGGGAAGTTACTTTCTAGTACCATGGACAAATAGACCACCCATGTTGGATGGCTCTAACTATGATGACTGGAAGCCTCGTATGATAGCCTTCTTAGGGTCTCTAGATAGTAAAGTTTGGAGAGCTGTCAACAATGGATGGGAACATCCAACAAAGACAGGTGAAGATGGAGTCAGTGTGCAGATTCCTGAAGAAGAGTGGGACAAGGAGCAAGAGGCATTAGCTCTTGGAAATTCCAAGGCCTTGAATGCATTGTTCAATGGAATCAGTAAGAACATCTTCAGGCTGGTGCACCACTGTGAACTAGCTAAGGAAGTTTGGGATACCCTCAAGGTAACCCATGAAGGTACTTCCAAGGTGAAGATGTCCAAACTTCAGATGCTGACCACCAAGTTTGAAAATCTGAGGATGAAAGAGGATGAGACTATTCATGACTTTCACATGAATATTCTTGAGATTGCAAACACCTCTGGTGGACTAGGTGATAAAATGGCTGAAGAGAAACTTGTAAGAAAGATTCTCAGGTCCTTGCCTAAGAGATTTGCTATGAAGGTCAGAGCCATAGAGGAGGCGCAGGACATCTGCAATATGAAGGTGGATGAGCTAATTGGTTCTCTCCAAACCTTTGAAATGGGCTTGTGTGAGAATGCTGAAAAGAAGAACAAAAGTGTAGCTTTTGTATCTAATGCCGAAGAGGAGTCAGAAGCAGGATACACTGGAGGTGATGAAATCATATCAGAAGCCTTAGCCATGCTTGGGAGACAGTTCAACAAGTTCGTGAAGAAGATTGATCAAAGAGGTAGACCTAATGTCAAGAACATCCCGTATGACATTAAGAAAAGATCAACCTCTGAAGAGAAGTTCAACCACGGCAAGGGAATCCAGTGTCATGGTTGTGAAGGGTATGGACACGTCAGAGCTGAATGCCCTACTTACCTCAAAATGCAAAATAAGGGGCTAGCTATCACATGGTCTGAAGGAGATTCTGAAAGTGAATCTGAAGGAGAATCTGCTAAACACGTCACTGCACTAACCAGTGTTTGTGCCATTGATGATGACTCAAGTGCAGATGAACTGACCTTTGATGAACTTGCTGCAGCTTATAAGAAGTTGTGTGTCACCAGTACAGAAGTACGTGTACAAGGAGAAAAGCAGAAGAAACTCATCAAGGAGCTGGAAGATGAGAGACTCAAGCATCTGACGGCCATAGAGGATCTAAATGGTGAGATAACCCTGCTGACCTCCAAGCTGAATCAGATGACTAAATCCATCAGAGTGATGAATAAAGGAACTGACACCTTGGAAGAGATCCTAAAGGTAGGACAGAAGTCTGGAACCACGTCTGGTTTAGGCTTTGGGAAAAGATCCTCAGCTGAACGCAAACGCCCAAAGGCTAAAGTTCAGAAATCCAAAGGGAAGTCACATCCAATGTCTCAACATCGGGGAACCAGGATGACTAATCATCAGAAGAGGAAATTCCAGAAATGGAAATGTCACCACTGTGGTAGGCTTGGGCATATAAAAGCCTTCTGCTACAGCCTTCATGGTTACCCGAACCAAGTCCCTCATGTCAGACCTAAGCATAAGACATTTAGGCACCATGTCTCCAGCAAGAAGCGACAATGGTATGCTAGGTTAGCCCACACAGCTCTAAGAGCTTCTACCAAAGAAGACTGGTACTTTGATAGTGGATGCTCAAGACATATGACTTGTATGGAAAATCTATTGGCAGATATCCAACCTCACACTACCAGCTTTGTGACCTTTGGTGATGGTGCTAAAGGAAAAATAAAAGGTGTGGGTAAGCTGGACTGCTCTGGAGTTCCAAAACTGGATAATGTGTTGTTAGTAAAAGGACTAACTGCAAACCTCATCAGCATAAGCCAGCTGTGTGATCAAGGGTTCTATGTTCAGTTTACTAAGGAGCTATGTATTGTGACGAATGGTGACAATCAGGAAGTTATGAGAGGATCTAGGTGCAAAGATAACTGCTATCTGTGGGAACCTAAAGTCTCAAACTTCTCCACAATATGCTCTTCAGTCAAGGAAGAACAGGAGGTGAAGCTGTGGCATAGACGCCTTGGACATCTCCACTTACGGGGAATGAAGAAGATCATATCCAAGGAAGCAGTCAGAGGAATTCCAAAGCTGCTTATTGATGAAGGAAGAGTCTGTGGAGAATGCCAGGTGGGCAAGCAAACCAAGATGTCACATCCGAAATTGGGACATCCTACTACCTCCAGAGTTCTGGAACTGCTGCACATGGACTTAATGGGACCTATGCATGTTGAAAGTCTGGGGGGAAAGAGATATGCATACGTGGTGGTTGATGACCATTCCAGATACACGTGGATAAGTTTCATCAAAGAGAAGTCAGATACATTTGATGTCTTCAAAGACCTGTGCATCAGACTCCAAAGGGAAAAGGGCAGCTGTGTTGTCCGAATTAGGAGTGATCATGGTACGGAATTCAAGAATTCTAAGTTTGATGAGTTTTGCTCGTCTGAAGGAATTAGTCATGAATTCTCTTCCCCTATAACTCCCCAGCAGAATGGGATAGTTGAAAGGAAAAATAGAACTATCCAAGAATCTGCCAGAGCTATGATTCATGCAAAGAAGCTCCATATGCACTTTTGGGCTGAAGCTATGAATACCGCGTGCTATGTTCACAACAGAGTCACCTTGAGAAAAGGAACCTCCTCCACTCTGTATGAAATATGGAAAGGCAGAAAACCCACTGTGAAGTACTTTCATATCTTTGGAAGTAAATGCTACATTCTCACATATCGTGAACAGAGAAGGAAACTGGATCCCAAAAGTGATGAAGGTATATTTCTAGGATATTCCACTAACAGCAGGGCGTACAGAGTGTTCAACTACAGGACCAATGTTCTGATGGAATCCATAAATGTCATTGTGGATGATAAAGAGGAAGGAATCGATGTCATAGAGGATGTTGCAACATTCCCTGACAGTTCAACAGACATTCTAGTCAAGTCTGATGAAGTACAGGAACCTCCTCCTAAATGTGAAGTAGATGCAACCACCAAAATGCCATCTATCAGAATTCAGAAAGACCACCCTAAGGATCTTATTATAGGGGATCCCAGTAATGGTGTGACTACCAGGTCAAGGGGAATAAGCTCAAATTCCTGTTTTGTTTCCAAGGTTGAACCCAAGAATGTGAAAGAAGCCCTGACTGACGAATACTGGATCAATGCCATGCAAGAGGAACTTGAGCAGTTCAAAAGGAATGAAGTATGGGAGCTAGTTCCAAGACCTGAAGGGACCAACATCATTGGTACCAAGTGGATCTACAAAAACAAGTCTGATGAGAAAGGAGTAATTACTAGGAATAAAGCAAGACTAGTAGCTCAAGGATACACTCAAGTTGAAGGGGTTGATTTTGATGAGACGTTTGCTCATGTGGCTAGGCTTGAGTCCATCAGATTGTTGTTAGGTATAGCATGCATTCTGAAGTTTAAACTGTTCCAAATGGATGTGAAGAGTGCATTCTTGAATGGCTACTTGAATGAAGAAGTCTATGTGGAACAACCTAAAGGGTTCTGTGATCCTAACCAACCTAAGCATGTATACAAGTTGAGGAAAGCCTTGTATGGGTTGAAGCAAGCACCTAGAGCATGGTATGAAAGGTTGACCGAATTTCTGACCTCAAATGGATACAGAAAAGGTGGAATAGATAAAACCTTGTTTGTGAAGGATGAAGACGGCAAAATCATGATTGCCCAAATCTATGTGGATGATATAGTCTTTGGTGGTATGTCAGAACAAATGGTAACACATTTTGTTCAACAAATGCAATCTGAGTTTGAAATGAGTCTGGTTAGGGAACTAACCTACTTTCTTGGAATGCAAGTCAACCAAATGGAGGACTTTATGTTTCTCTCCCAAAGCAAGTATGCCAAAAACATAGTTAAGAAGTTTGGTATGGATAATGCTAGGCACAAGAGGACTCCTGCTCCTACTCATCTGAAGTTAACCAAAGATGATGGAGGGCCTAGTGTTGATCAATGCTTGTATAGAAGCATGATAGGCAGTCTACTATACCTAACTGCAAGTAGACCTGACATTTCTTATGCAGTTGGAGTGTGTGCTAGATACCAAGCAGAGCCTAAAGTGAGCCACTTGAATCAAGTCAAAAGGATTCTCAAGTACATCAATGGGACTTGTGACTATGGGATGTTGTACTCACATGGGTCTGAGCCTGTCCTATCTGGGTACTGTGATGCTGACTGGGCTGGGAGTGCTGATGACAGAAAAAGCACATCAGGAGGATGTTTCTTCTTGGGAGACAATCTCATATCTTGGTTCAGCAAGAAGCAGAATTGTGTATCTCTGTCCACTGCAGAGGTTGAATACATAGCTGCTGGAAGCAGTTGTTCCCAACTGGTTTGGATGAAACAGATGCTCACTGAGTACAATGTCACTCAAAATGTCATGACATTGTTCTGTGATAATCTCAGTGCCATCAATATTTCCAAGAATCCCATCCAACACAGCAGGACCAAGCATATTGACATTAGACATCACTTCATCAGAGATCTAGTGGAAGACACGGTGATCACCTTGAAACATGTAGCCACGGAACTTCAACTGGCTGACATATTTACAAAGGCTCTGGATGCTACTCAGTTTGAAAACTTAAGGGGCAAACTGGGAATATGTCTCTCTGAGAACTTATAACAACCACTGATGTTTGGGATGTATAGTTTAATATCTCTGCCTATTAAACAATTGGAACTATGCTCTGATTGGTCAACAGATCATAGCTATGCCACTTGCAACAAGTGTGGCAACAAGAGGGTAAGGAGACATCCTAACGTGAGAAGGCCTATGCACCTGCAGGAATTCAAGGATGCTGTTCATGCAGGAGTGGTTCTGGATGTCAGAAACAAAGTCATGGCATCTAATATGGCTGTACCTATAGTAAAGCAAAAGTGGGTGATTACTTGATCAAAGCTGTGAAGCGAGATCAAGGGGGTGCTAACTTGGTTGAAACTATGAAGTAAAACCAAGTCTGTAATTCTGTCATTCTTTTCTGTTTATGTTGTTGGCTTTGGCAACATTTTTGACAAAAAGGGGGAGTAACAGGGTGATACCCCAGACAACAGATTGGTTTGTTACAACAGACTTTCATGACAGATTTGAAACTTCACTCCCCTGCAGCTGATGTGTGTTGAAGTTTTTATTTAACTTATGTACCTCTGTATGTGTGCTGCAATTAGATGTTTTTATTTAACTTCTGTATGTGTGCTGTTATGTGAAGTTTTATTTAACTTCCATGTGTGTGAGTGTGCTGCCACTCTGAGTGTATTAGCTAGGTCTATTTCTTGCTAGATGAGTGATTCCGCTGCTATGAACTCTGTTATGGGGATCAAAGTGTTTTAGCCAAAAATTTGCCAAAGGGGGAGTTTGTAGGTGTTTAATTGGCTGCATTAGATGGTAAAATACTAGCTGGATTCTAATGTCTTGACTGATGTCATGACATGGTGTGTATGTTTGACTGCACTGTAGGTTAGAATATCTAACTGTACTCTGATGTCTTGACTGATGTCATGACACACTTGAGTAGTTACTGCAGGATTAGCTAATATAGGATTTATTGAATGTCAAACTGGATGTTGTGACATTCATCCCTGTCAGCAGATACTAAGGAATAGAACAGCTGGTGTTCTGTTAGAACTTAGTATTTATTTCCAGTCTGGTTATCAAGGAAATACCAGACCTGGCATAAGGCCTACTGTCTGAATGTCAAACTGGATGTTATGACATTCATCAATGACAGCATATACTGAACAATAGACAGAGTGGTGTTCTGCTATACTTCAGCATGTTTCTTAGTCTGTTCTTCAAGAGGATAACAGAACTGACTTAAGGCCAAATGTGTAAATGTCAAATTGGATACTTTGACATTTATTAATGTAAGCTGTTACTGTAGTATGGTCATTTTGGTCATATACAGGTCAGCAAAATTGTACAGTCTGTTTTCTGGAAAAACAGACTTAGCATATGATCCTTGATGTCAAGCTGAATGTCGTGACATTCATTCCTGACAACATATGCTATATTGTAGGTTGTTCAGTTTTCTGTTTCAGCTTTTTCTCAGGCTATTCTTCAGGGATTCAACTGCTGAGAGAAAATCCAGGAAATCAACAACCAAGCTACATTTAATGAACCTAACAAATAGCCTATTTGTTAGTAACCTAGATGTGGAATTTAGGGGAACTCGCGTGACCTTAAATTCAGGAGAATACAAGTGCAAAGGCCCAAGTACTGCAATATAAAAGGAAGTCGTTCCTTCATTCAGAACTGGGGATTTTGAGGCGTGATGATTTAGTGTGTCCATCATACTTCACTGCTGTATTTTTGTGAGTCTTGTATTAGACATATCTTGTAAGCCAAGCCATTATCACGTAGATGATTGCTTTGGCATAGGGTGTTCATTGAGTTGTAAGTGTTGTGTCGCTCAAAGCTTTTAAGCGTGAGTGATGTGTATCTTGATTAAAGCTGTTAAGCACAATCAAGAGTTGTTAGAAGTGTGACTTCAAAATTGTCTTTAATATTGATTAAAGGTAGTAATCACTGAGGTGATTGAGGGGGAGTGAGTAGGAACTCTGATCTTAGAGTAAGATTGAAATTGCATTGGGTAGGGATTAAGTGAAGAGTTGTAAACGGGTGAGTTTAGCTTTGAATTAATACTACTGATAGTGGATTTCCTCCCTGGCTTGGTAGCCCCCAGATGTAGGTCATGTTGGACTGAACTGGGTAAACAGTTACTTGTGTTATTTACTGCACTTACTTTTAAGTTCTGCATAGTTCTTGTGTGCGCAGAATTGGATGTCATAACAACCCGTGTGACATCTAAAGTCTGATAACTAGAATTTCACATATGATGCATGCAATGCTTGTGCATATGATTTGTTTTTTATTTCAAAGGAACTTTAGAGTTTTATTTGCAAATCCTGGAAATATTAATCATTTTATCACATATGGAAATATCTCATCAAATAATATCAGGGAAAAGAAGTGTAGCATCGTCAATCATATACAAGAGAAAAGGAAAAGAATCATCATATGGATCCTCTGAAACAATCATCTAAAGCTCGGGACACAGGAAGATAAGATGGCGACTCGATCATACTTCCTCTTCCAGAACTTAGAAGACTGAGGAAGTAGAGAAGTCCATACATCCTCAGGGTCATCAATAACCTGATGCTCAAGAAACTCAATCAACGCATCCTTCTCCTTAATCTGCTGAAGCAACTCTTTACGTTCACGGATCCTGGCACGTGAACGATCTTCGTCTCTCAACTCCTCTACTCCTTGATTAGGGAGGGTTGAAGGCCCAACCATAAGCATAGGTGTAGGTCTCGGATACTCGTAAGGCATGAGATACTCAGACGCCCTCTTCCTAACCCAAACAGTGTAAGGCTCCAGAGCGATGCAATTCTTAGGACCCAACTCTTTCCTTCCTTTCCTATGAATCTTGCGCCAAGCGCGAACCATCCTAGCTTTCAAGCCTTGGGGATCTTTACCATCCTGAAAGAATACACCCTCTAACAGAATGTTATTGGGTTTATCCTTTAGGGGGAACCCAAGCTGCCGATGTGCCAAAACAGGATTGTAGTTAATCCCACCACATGTACCAAGAAGAGGTACATTGGAGAATTCACAACAAGAGTCAATAATCTGCACACCATCATACACACCGTTATACCAAGAGATATCATCATTAGTGAGAGACATGAGTCTCGTGGACCACCGTAGACATCCCTTATTCTCCTTGAAGGCGACCGTCTGCGGTAAGTGAGAAATAAACCACTTATACAACAGAGGCAAACAGCACACAATAACGCCACTACCCTTTGCATTCCTCATATGCAAAGAGAAATAGGTATCACCCAACAGAGTCAGAACGGGATTAAGAGTAGAGAAAATCCTAATAGCGTTCACATCCACAAACTTGTCGATGTTGGGGAATAATACTAGCCCATAGATGAGAAGTACAAATATGGCTTCAAAGGCATCCTCAGTCATGGCCTTCCCATATATAGTAGCTTGAGCAATGAGGAACTCAGAAGGGAGACCTTGAATTCCACCTTTGGTAGTCATATGAGCATCAACCAGAGATTCATCTAGGTCTAACATGTCTGCTATCTCTTGAGAAGTAGGAACCCTCTCCAAGCCACTAAACGGCAACTGATCCAGAATAGGTATACCCACAAGATAAGCATACTGCTCAAGTGTAGGCAAAAGCTGAAAGTCCGGAAACGTGAAGCAACGGTACAAGGGATCGTAAAACTCCACCAATACACTCATCAATCCTTCATTCACCTGAGTGCCTGAAGCTGTACTTCTTTGTATTCCTTCTTTGTCTTTCCATGTCTGAAAATTTTGCAAATAGACCTCTTAAGCTCCTTGAAAATTTTCTTATTATTTATGATATGAATGCAAATGGGTGCATGAATGCATGAATGCAACAATCACACTCAAGGATCAAGCAAGGCACACCAAACAAAGGTCATGGGATGGATCGTGTTATCCTTAATATCAACCATCCATTTTGGTGGATTATGGTTTACACCTTATCAACACCCAAGTTCCATTGATATTAAGGATTCATGAACGGATCAACCATGAATCAAGGGTTTGTTGCAAGTCACGAGCATGGAGTTTAGGTTAAGAACCACCCAAAAGGGAGTGTACTAGGGTTTAAACCTACCAAACATGTTCTACAAAAGGTTCCCATAGTCATCATCCCATCTTTTGGATATTATCGGAGAAACGACTACTCGTATTCCAAAAATATTCCCAAGAGAGAGTCTTATGAGTGTAGTATCGCGTAACAATCGTATCAAATCTTACACTTGAACGACTTTCGCACTACATCCTAAGAATAGGCCAAGATGGGCTTGGTAAACTAAGGTCCTTGGCTTCTAAGGTCTATATTGGAAAGAGTAATGTCTAACCACAACTTACTTGTGTGACATTATTGATCCCAACATAACCTCCACCAAGTGAATGGACTTGCAAGTCAACTTGCTAAGGAATAACTCCACACAAGTCGACAAGACTATGCCATTCTCCTATCCTAAGTGCACTCGAGTTCGGGTATAAAACTCATCTCACGAAGATCACCAAGCATACAAGCAATTAATATTCAAACAATTCAATCATTACATACAATATAGTAATCCCAAATTGCACAAAAATATGTCACAAAAAAAAATACAATACAATACAACAAATATGAAAAGTAGGCAAAACCCACTAGGCAAATTATTTGTCCCCAACAGAGTCGCCATTTTTCTGTAGCGGGGTATTCGTTACCATTGGAGATATTGACTAAATCCAAGGTAAATCATACAAAGTCGAGTCGCCACCGCACTTCTATTTATCCAAAGGAATGGTTAGAAAGCGAACAAAAACCTAAAATTTTTATCGAATCAAAACTAGTAAAAATGTCAGAGATCTGGGTAAGGGGGTTGGTTATGCAATGGGAAGGTATTAGGCACCCAAAGCATCCTAGGTACTCCTAGGGAGCCCTTTTCACATTTGTTGTAAGGTTGTTGTTTTTTTTTTGTGAAAATTTATTTGTGCAAACATGATTGAAGGGATGAGAAAAGAATATACAAATCTATTTACATTTTGTGTTTGAATGGATGAATCCATTGCCTACGTACCATCTTAAAAAAAGATTAGGATCAAAACCTCGTAGTTCGGGGTAAAAAAATTCAAAAAAAAAGTTGGTGAATTGATTGATCCAAAAACCTTAAGGTCTTTTGTTATCAAAGGGAGAAAACTCAACCTAAAACCACAAATCCACCATGTGAGGATAGCTTCAACATGCTAGTGAGGGGTTAACCCTATTATAAGCATGGAAGACTAATTGTCCATCACTAAGGATAAAGGTGAGTATTATATCTACCTCAAGGATAATTCAAACCTAATAGCTAATGGTTATAAAAAAAAGGGTTTGATTAAGAAGGTGGCCATTGAAACCACAAAAAGTATTTGAATGGGTTATATTTACCAATTAAAAGTATTTACAAAAATATGGTTAAAGTGGATTAAAAGGTTCAATTCAGAATAAGTGTTATGAAAAATAAGTTTTGAAAATCAAAAGCATAAGGCTTTGGTTTCTAATGTTGAAAACAAAAGTTATTGTTTGCACAAAAAGTTTTGGCTTGGGTTAGAATGGGGAAAAAAAGGGTTAAATTCCTAAACATACAAGATATAAGGGAAAAGAAAATAAAACCACATTAGGAGTTCCCCTCTTGAGATCATATTGATGATCCAAGTAGCTCGCATCATTTGGAAGAAGCAGTCACAAACAAATATCTCAAGCCATTAAGCACAGGTAATCGGAATAAACCTCGAGGGGGTATCCTACAAATAAAGTGGAACACCAGGCCATCTCTGCAAGAGTCATGTGATCCCTCACAAAAAACTCAACAAACAGGTTAGAGAAACAAGATAGGGTAATCAAGAGTTGCCCCTAAATCAAAACGTAACCACATGAATCATGCCATTAAAATTCACAAAAAAGCTCACAAAAAGCAACCAAGGGTAGGAGGCCTAAACCTCCTGTCAAACACATGCATCAAAAGGGTATCAAAAAATTTTAGGTTGAAAGTATAAAGTAGTGGAAATAGGGCATACCTAATTGGGGAGGATCGATTGAAATTGAGTTGCACCCGTGAGGTTTGCAGAGCAATCTGAGGGTTTATATGAGAGGGAATTGGTTCTTTGCCTCTGGAGGTTGCTCTGAACTCTGTTAGCTCTTCTCTCACTTTCTTTTTCCGGCCAGGGTAATAGGAATGGCATCTCTTTTTGTTTCACTGAAACTCTGAATTTATAACCTGGTTTTTGTGGACCTGTGGTCTCAAATTAGAGAGGCCCAAGTCCATTTTTTTTTGTTATATTTTATTTATTTATTTATTTTTTTCGTTTTTCTTTTTTTTTTCTTTTCTGTTTTTCTTTTATTTTATTATTATTATTATTTTTTATTTTTTTATTTTTTTTTAGTAAACAAAAGTAAGAGAAACAATGATGTATAATTCAAGCATGCTTGGTGATCTCAAACCAATCACAAGGAGTCCCACCCAAAGGCAAAGGGAACCAAGATGCTTATGATCCTTGAGGCTATGCAAATGCAATGTTATGATGCCATGAGGGATCTTAGGGTCAAAATTGGGGTCTTACACTTAGCAGATGTTATCTCTTTGGTAGTGCAGTATATGGCGGTGACCTTGGAAGCTTCTGATTGGTGGTTGTTCCCCACAGAGATCCATCCTCCCCTTTGATAATCTCCCCGATAGAGTTGCTTCTGCGGCGGATTTTGTGTGATCCTGTGCCCAGCTGGAATGATCGCTGCTCTTTCCCCTGCAGAGATCTTTGCATTTCCTGATCCCTAGCAGGTTGGATGTTCTCCAATGGACCTGGCTTTCTCTCACGAGATGTAGTACCGGATGTTTGTTCATCGATCGTTGAACCTTTTTGTGTTAGATATGTCTGTTTTGTCAGCATTCATCATACATAAACCACACATATGCATAAATTTAATATTTAGATATTCATGTTGCATTCTTTGCCATATATCTTTGTTTGTTATCTCCTGCTAGTTGGTAATATATCCCCAAGCAGATGTTTGTGTCTGATCTCCCCATATAGAGTCATCCCCATAAGTAGGAAGTGGTTATCCTTTCTCCCATACTCCCCACTGAGTTATGTCCTCGGGGATGATTATACTTTTGTTCCTCCCAACACATATACTGGGATGGAGTTTTCCCCTGAGTTATATCCTCATAGGGATGAGTCTTGTTTCATCGTGCCTCTCTAGTTTGTTCCTAGATTGGCTTTTTGCGTTTCTCCTTGTACTGCCCCGTGGTTTAGACGAAGGGTAGCTCAGTAAAGAGTAATTATCCATCTTTTTCCCAGCGGAGTCTGTGGCCTTCTACCCTCATACCGATAGTTATAAGTTCTATTTCTTTGGTTCTCTACCGGTAATTATAAACCCTATTCTTTATCCCTTTGTAGAGTTAACCTTATTTTGTTTATCCTAACTGATGACGGTTACTCTTCCGTGGTTCTCTACCCTTATACCGGTAGAGGTAATCCCCTCCCTGACGGTTATCTTTATCCAATATTCGGTATTGATATCCCTCCACCCTTTTTGAGTGTATCTCCCAGTAACCGGTGATATATCTCCCAAATCATTGCCTTTGTCAACGTATCCCCAGCGAGTCATCTTTCATTTGTCTTTCGTCGACAATGATTATTTCTGCTTTTGTTTTGGTCATCATTTTATACCTAGTATTTGGTATCCCCGATGTCCTTTCTTTTCGGTCAATTTATCCTTTATTAACCCAGTAACCGGTTGTGGATAATCTTCCATGCGAGTATGTTATCTACGTTCTGACGGTAGTAGATAGTATATCTCATGCACTCTTTGGTTGAAGTCTTTTGTTCTTCCCCAGTCGAGTAAGATTCGTATTCCCTTTTTGCGGAATCGAATGTCCATCCTATAATCGAGTTTGCTTTTTAGCCCTCTTTTGGATGATGAGTGTCTTGGAAATATTCCCCAATTCACGCCTTGGTTGGTCACCTATTATATGCCCAGTAACCGGTATCCCTGGTGTTCTTTCCTTTCTGCTCCCTATTATGACTTTTGTCCCCTTTGGAGTCAGATTTTCCTGAGTTGAAATATACCTTTTAGGTTTTCCTTAGATGATTTCGGATGTTTGATATCTCTCACCTTAATACCGGTCTTAGATATTCACTCTCCCTGAGCATATTGTTCTCTCATCCTTATACCGGTGTTCGGATCACATGTCTCTTTGAGCTTATTACCCAGTAACCGGTAATACCTCATCTTGGTGTTTCCTCAGAGGAGTCCTGTTTGGATGTTCCCCAGCAAGATCCCTTAGTGGATTCTCCCCATTTGAGTTCGGATTTTCATTCGAAGTATTCTTTGTGGATAGTTTCGCTGTATTGGCATATTCCCCAATACATGCGTCTTTGAGTTAGCTCAAGTCTTTCCATTGATTTGCTTTCATGGAATCTCTCTTGTGTCCCTCGGTAAATCTAAGTCGTGCCCTGCTCACGCAATTTATTCCCTTTTCTATCCCCATAAGAGTCCCAGAGTCTCTGTCCCATGGAGTGTATTACTCATATGGATTGTCAGTTTCTCTAGATTTCTTTTCTTCTTTGTGGACACATATCCCCAAAGAGTATTACCCTTTTGCATACATATATTTGCATCATGAGATCTCTTAGGGACCAAAATTTGTCTCTTTATTATTATTTAAGCCCATTCTACCTCGTCGAGACGAAGATTTTAACCTTCACTTCTCCGGCTAGAATGACCTTAAATAGGGGCATCTGTAAGACCCTAATTTTGCCCCTAAGATCCCTTATGGCATCATAACATTGCATTTGCATAGCCTCAAGGATCATAAGCATCTTGGTTCCCTTTGCCTTTGGGTGGGACCTCTTGTGAGTGGTTTGAGTCACCAAGCATGCTTGAATTTTATATTATTGCTTTTCTGATTTTATTTACTAACCAAAAACACAAAAATATGTCACTAACATTTCTTGTTTGTAGCTTGAGCAGTCACAAGGTTAAAAGCTTCTAGGAGATCCTTTGTGCAATGATATGGTAAAAAAGAAGATGAAAACAAGCATGGTAATGGTTCCCAAAGCTCTCATCCATCAAATATGCCTCCCAAGTATCTCAATTCATCATTTTGATCAAAGCAAGTCAAGGGGTTTGAGGTTTGTTTCCCAAGGAAACCCTAATTCATCTGATCATCAACAATGCCTTGCTCATGAAGCAACCTCAACCCATGGTCAAATACAATCAAGGGAAGTTCTTTAATTCATCATTTCATGCATATTTGGACTTATTTGAGTGTCCTGAATCATCAATTCATCAAGATATGAGTTGTGGACTTGAGAAGTTGATCAGTCAATTCATCTGATTATTTTGAAATACACTAAGACCTAACTTTTTATGTGTTGGTCAAATGGAGATGACCCCAAGAGAAAAACTGTTCTTAAGGACAATATGAACAACGTTCATGTTCATAAAAACTTGATTTGAAGCTTGGAAGGTCATCATCCATTCCAAGATATTATAGGTCATTTTGACTGAAACCCTAATTTTGGGTTAACTTCCCAAGAAGATAACTCATTAATTTTTCATCATTTTGAGGTGAAACTTAATGCATTGGAAAGCTTATTGTTTCTAATTCAAATGTTATGTTGAGAAAAATTTCAAAATCTCAAAAAAAACACATGTGATAATGCAAAACATTATAGGTCACTTTGGGCCAAATGCATTGAAATGTGAAAAAGTCCAACTTCAAGTGCTAATAACTTCTTCATTAAAAATCCAAATGATGCAAAATGTAAGTCCAAATTAATTGTCTTGAAAAGATCTATAACTTTCATGTTGAAGATTGTATCATTTGGAGCTTTAATAATTGAGATAGAAGGGCATGAACATTGGCCAAATTTGGAAACTTCATATATGCATGTTTTGCACCCTACACTTCAAGCTCAAATTTCACTAATTTCCAAGGCCCAATTGGAGTTTTGATCAACATAGTATTTGTTCCTTATGCAACAAGCTTTCTAACCATTACTCATAAGGTTGCATTTGGAGTTTGGAAGCATCATTTTCGAAGACATGAAGAATTAAGTGCATTTTGTGAAAGCTATTCCAATTGCCATGCATGAGCTGATTACATCAAATGTACACGTCCATTGGCCTTTCACATGAACTTAGCAAGTTGCTTCAGCCTTCATTAGGCCTTCCACATGCTCACACAAGCCCATGCAATTCAAAATCCATTTGCCATGCACACGAGTTAGCTCATGCATTCAGCTCTCTCCATCTCATCGGAGCTTGCCGGAGAAGACGGTGGCGCTGGCCACCGTCCGTTTGCCAGATCCAATCTGAGTTGTGCGATGCATTCTCTAGATTTAATCTCCATGCTTCATTGTTATGACTTTTCTTTAATATCCATGTGGTTGCATTGACTGTGGAATACGCTAGGCGCGCGCTTGTGGATCCTTGGATCTGCCAGCTCAATTAATGAGCTCAGATCCAAAGGGCTCACGCTTTTTGCCATTTTTTAATTCTGATTTTATTTTCTATTTCATTTTCTAAAATTCATATCTCTTTTATTATTGGTCCAAAAATTATGGGACTAATTGCATTATTTCTCTTTTAATTTCTAGTTTCTAAAAATGATTATTAATATTTTTTATTTTATCATTTGCTATTTTTTAGTAATTTTCTCTTTTCTGGTTATTTTTAATTCATTTTAAATATTTTTTTAATATTCAAAAAATACAAAAATATTTTCTCAACCTCTTTGAATGATGATAGATCTATGAAAAATATTCTCATCAATTTATTAATTGATTTGAGATTTATTTGAGATTTTAGTTCAATTAGGTTATTTTTATTCATTTTTAATTGATTAAAAATAGTTTCTGACTTTTAAAAATGCTGAAATTTTTTGTCAAACTTTGTTTGACCTTGTTGAACTTTGGATAATTCACTTGGACTTTTCAAAGATGATTTGAAGTGAGTTTGAAGTTTGACCTTTCTTTAATATTTTAATTCAAGTTTTATTTTAAATATTAAAAATGCCAAAAATATTTTGTTTATTTCTTGACTTCCAATCTTCATTTTGCTTCTGTTTTATATTGTTTGACCTTGATCTTCTCTATCTTTGATCAATATTTGTTGATTGGTACATTCCATTTCATTTAATGCACTTTAATTCTTCATTTCTAATTCTTCTTCTTCTTCTTCTTCACCTTCTTTTCTTTTTGATCAATGAGTTAAAGGTTGATGGTTAGCATTGATTAGGGAGGTTTAATCTTCCTTGATTCAAATCTAGTTCATCTTGATCAAATGATCAAGTGAATGGCTTTGCATTAAGGATAAATTGCTTTCTAAATCATGCAAAGGACTTAAGCCAATACAAGATCATTTCTCATCTTCCTTTTGGCATGGCAAGTTGTTGTTGTTTGATTCACTAATCAAGACCTATAACTTGTGTTGTTGCCTACATTATTATTGACCGGCCTCAGATAGTTGTGACTTCTACATAAGTCCAATTACGATTGCTTAACATAGCGCTAAATTTTCCTTATGGCACACTAACTCTAACACTAACCATTAACCATTAACATTTAATTCTTGCACTTTACATTTATGCAATTTACTATTCTTGTACATATTATTCATTTGCTTTTCCCCCTTTTCTCATTTGAGCACATGTTTATGTTTATGCAATTTGCCTTTTGCTCACTTGAGCACGTAATTGTGTATATATTATTGTGCTTGTGTTTTGTTTTGATTGTTGTGGACCAATTGCAAAGAAATGGACAAATGGACTTAGTTTCTAGGACATTCCCTATGCAAAAATGGAGTAAAAAGGCCCTAATATTGAAGATGGATTAGATGGACCAAACCTCTAAACTCACTCTTGTCCATTCTTGATTTGCTTCATAAAACTTTTGATGTGTGTGCTCTTGTGCTAGGGAATTCTATGAGAGCCCAAATTGAAGAACCATTTCCATGTTCATCCAAAGTGAAAGATACAAGATACATTGAGGATCTCTTAAGAGGCTTGTTTGATTGTTGCTCGAGCTTTCTATTATTTTGCTTGCATATTCCAAAGGATAGGAGCTACTTGGATCATCAATATGATCTCAAGAGAGGAACTCCATTTGTGGTCTTGTTTCTTATCCCTTATCTCTTGTATGATTAGGACTTTAGTCATTCTTCTTCTTCCCTCCACTCTAACCCATGCCAAAACTTTTGCGCAAACATTTAACACTTCTTTTCAAACATTAGAAACCTAAGCCTTATGCTTTTGATTTTCGAACTTTATTTTCATAACACTTATTTTGAATGGAACTTCTAAGTCAACTTTGACCATATTTTGTACATACTTTTCACTGGTAAATATAACCCATTCAAATGCTTTTGTGGTTTCAATGGCCACTTTCTTAATCAAAATTTTTCATAACCTTTAGCTATTAGCTTTGAGTTATCCTAGAGGCAGATGTAATACTCACCTATATCCTTAGTGATGGACAATGAGTCTTCCATGCTTATTATAGGGTTAACCCCTCACTAGCATGTTGAAGCTATCCTCACATGGTGGATTTGTGGTTTTAGGTTGAGTTTTCTCCCTTGGATAACAAAAGACCTTAAGGCTTTTGGACCAATCAATTCACCAACTCATTTTGAGATTTTTACCCGAACTACGAGGCTTTGATCCTAATCTTTTATAAGATGGTACGTAGGCAATGGGTTTATCCATCCAAACACAAAAATGTAAATAACTTGCATATTCTCTTCTCATCTCTTCAATCATGTTTGCACAAATAATTTTTCACAAAATACCAACGTTACAACAAGTATGAAAAGGGCTCCCTAGGAGTACCTAGGATGTTTTACGTGCTAAAAACCTTCCCATTGCATAACCAACCCCCTTACCCCGATCTCTGACATTTTTACTAGTTTTTGATTCGATAAAACTTTTAGGTTTTTGTTCGCTTTCTAACCATTCTTTTGGTTAATAGAAGTGCGGTGGCGACTCGACTTGTATGGTTTATCTTAGATTTAGTCAATATCTCTAATGGTAACGAATACCCCGCTACAGTACTTAACTATGTCCCACACATCATGTCCCACCCAAAGGGTTGACCTTTTCGAGTTAACTGAGTTAAAGGTAGGGCAAACATGGAAAATCCTTCGATAAATATTCTATAGTAACCAACTGACCCTAATAAACTTATGATCTTTGCATATGACTTTGGAGCCTCCAATTGTACCACTGCATCTACCTTAGAGGGGGTCCACTGATATACCACCGCTAGAAATCACATGACCGAGAGAACTCACTTCTTGCAACCAGAACTCACATTTCGATAACTTGGCATACAACTTCTTCTCGTACAACACCTGTAGTACAGTACGAACATGTCTAGCGTGATCTTCATATGCTTCAGAATACACAAGAATGTCGTCAAAATAAGGGTCGAAGATCTTATTCATGTACTCCTTAAACACACTAGAGCATTAGACACACTGAACGACATCACTGCGTATTCTTAGTGTTTGTATCGTTCAACGAACGTAGTCTTCAGAATATCTTCATCATTCACTTAAATCTGACGATCACCCGACCTCAAGTCGATCTTACTAAAAACACAGGCACCCACTAACTGATTCATAAGGTCGTCAATCCTTAGAAGAAGATACTTATTCTTGATAGTGACCTTATTTAGGTGACAATATTATAGGAAGATCTTCCAACGTCTATTTACCTTCAATCTCCAAGGAAGCAAACATTGCAAACACCTGAGCTTCATCTTTCATGAATTCTTCAACATGTCTCACAGAAATAAACTGTGGACTCTCCTCTCCTACAAACTCAAGAAACAATAATGTTTTATTGTAGCAATTGATATACATATGATTGAACTCTATCCAATTCATACTCAAAGTAACATGAAGTTGGCTCAATGGTGAGCAAACTAATTCGACATGGATTCCACTTCTAGAGGAAAGTCGCAAATATCTTCAGGGAGACGTCATTGAATTCACACATCACCGATATAGCACTAGTTGACACATCGTTCTCCACAATCAGAGAAACAAAAATCACAAGTACTTGATTCTTCTCCCTCAAAGATATCTCAACTTGATTGGCAGGCATGAATCTCGAATTCATACTATCTTTGGGCTCGGAAACAACACAACTTCATCCAAAAACTTACAATCTCGCAATCAGCGGCACGCTGAACCAATTTTCTACACCAGAAGATTCTCAGAGAAGAAGAATCTTCTCTCCCACTTGTTTCAATCTTGTTCCTGCTGGCAAGCGATTAGAAAACAACGAGCACCAACAATGTTTTCACACATATGTCGCGTACTAGGAAACAAGTAAAATCACAAATAAATGGTCGGACAGACGAACATGCTATAATACCACTATGTAACACCTTAATCCCTGACTCGACATTTAAATAAAATAGTTTAAATAAAATTAAATATTAGAGTGTCACAAAAACGTAAAACTTTAAAAAACCAAATAGTCATGCAAATACGCAACAGAAATTAACCAAAGTCCAACATAAAGTCAGAACAACAACTCTAACAAAACAAAACATGAAACAATGAAGGAAGACATCTCATCGCAAGTGCTACATGTAGCGGTGAATTCATGACCATTGAACTATTGGTTAGCTCAATGTCAATAAAATAAGAGTCGCCACCTCGCTTTTACTGTTTCCAAAGGAAAAGACAAAAGTACGAACAAAACTCAAAGATAAGAAGTTTTCGAATCAAAATTAATAAAATGTCAAAGATTACAGGTACGGGGGTTGGTTACACAGAGGGAAGGTATTAGCACCCAAAGTATCCTAGGGAGCCCTTTTTTGTGTGTAAGTGTTTTAGTTGGAAAAGTTGTTTGCTAAAAATAAAATGATGGGATGAGAAAAGAATTCATTATTTACAATTTTTTGTTTGACAAGACCTTTGGTCTTATGCCTATGTACCAACATAAAAATGAGGGATCAAAACCTCGTGGTTCGTGGTAAAAATTTCAAATATGGGTGGATCGATTTTAACAAAAGCTTAAAGATATTTTGTTATCAATGGGAGAATACTCAACCAAACATCCACCGTTAATGAGGGCTTTACAACATTTAAGAAGGAGGGTTCTAACTCGGATTCAATCAACAAGTATGCCACTAACCCCTAAGAAATGGAAAGTCTTACAATCAATATATCATGGAATTGGAGAATTATATCTCAACCAATGATAACTCAAATCTAAATGCTCTCTTTTGAAAAAGATAAAAGGAAAAGGCACAAAGTGGCCAAAATGATTAGATGAGGTAGTTAGTTATTTTTTCTCTTTTTTGAAAATAAAGTCAATATGATTAAGTTCATTTACAAGTTTGATTATTAAAATATTTTGAAAATTAATAGCATAAGGCCAAGGTTTCTACTCATTAAAACAAGTCTAAGTTTTAAATAACAAATAAAGAAGTTTTTTTTTTAAATGAGAGAGAGATTTTGAAATTAAAGAAGGAGGAGGAGATGAAGGAGGAGGAGATTTTAAAAGTTTAGAGCTGAAAAGATATAATCCATGGGAAGCATCCACAAGACAATAGTGTTAGATAGAAACCCATTTCCTTTAGATTGTTAAGCAAGCAACAAAGCATAATCATCCAAGCAAACAATAAGAAGACCAATCCTATCAAATAAAGATAACCAAAAATCCAATAAGGCACTCCAAAGCAAGTAGTCTTCAATGTCCTTTAGATGTATCGGATGAGATATCCCTTGAAACATACTCAAAGAGAAAGCATCAAATGATATCAATAAGATCAAAATAACAACTCAGACAAGGAGAGTGAGGGTGTAACAAATGAACCAAATGAGTCTCTCAAGGCTTGTATCAAATGAATGACATTGACCAAGAAATGGTCTCAAATTAATGGCATTGGCCAAGTTTCCACAGCTCTGGGATGTTTCATATTCTAGGTAAATAAATCCAAATCAAGTCAAAGACAAATGTCCAACATTCCACCAATGTATTTTTAAGATTTTTGTTTTTATTAAGTGTTTTAAGGTCCTAAGACCACAAACAAAACAAAATCACAAGCACAAAATATAACACAAGCAAAAATACAATATGGCACAAGTGAACAAAGTAAAAATGACTTAAACATAAACAATTTGCAGGAATGTAAATGACAATGAATGATTGCAAGAACTTAAATTTCATTAAAGTAAATGACATTAAAATAAAATCAATACAATGAGATATTAATGAATGTTAGTGAAGGAAGAAAAGTTTGTTTAAGTCATTTTTTGGAGAACACTCAACCATCTACTCACAAGCATGAAGATATGAACCTAGACATCATTCATGTAAAGGGCTCCAACTTGGATAAAATCAACAAGTATGCCACTAGCTCCTACAAATGGAAAAGAGGCAAAATCTTCACACAATACCATGAGGAATGGGTGACTTACAATTTCACTTACAAAAACACTATTGCTTTTGGGGCAAATTTAGCGTTATGTTAAGCAATCGTAATTGGACTTATGTAGAAGTCACAACTGTCTGAGGTCGAGCAATAATAATATCAGTATTAATGCATGCTAGAGACAAGGTATCAATACTAAGCTACTAAAGCATACCACACACAAAAATAATAGGGAATGGATTTATCTCAATCAAGCTCATGTTGATTCATTTGACACAAGGTCATTGATGAATCAACTAGCATTTTGATCTATGAGCAATCATTGACCATGAATGGATTGGGAAATAAGTGAGATGAAGATGAATAGAAGAAGTGAAATAGACCCCAAATTGATCAAGGGATGAACCTCACTTGATCAATATCATTCATTCATCTTGAGGGATGAAGTTCAAACTTCACCAATCCTCTAAATCCAATGGTATTGACCAAGTCAATGTCCAATTCAACCCAGACCAAGGCCAAACAGAACTTGAGTCAACATAAAGTCAAGAAAATGGCTCAACAAAATATTAAAGTAATTAAAACAATTTAAATCAATTTTAAAAATTAACAAAATACATTTTAAACTGTCAAAAACCTGAAATCCCTTCAAATCACCAAAGAAATGGCAAAGGCATTTATCATAGGTTAAACAAGGTCAAATAACCATTGACAAATTTTTTTGGCATTTTTTTAAAGTCATAAGTATTTAAAAATCAATTAAAACAAATCAAAAGTCACAAAATTCACTAAAAATATCAAACCCAATCCAAAAATTAATTTTAATTCAGAAATGAAAAGAGGAAATTATTTATGAAATTTTGGTGTTGGTCTAATTTTTTTTTGGATTAATATTGAAATTATAGTGAATTTAATAAGAAAATGATATTTAAAAAATAATTTGGAAAAATAAACTAAATCAGAAAAACAATGGCCATCAGATTTCCCTCATTAATTGAGGTGGCAGATCTGGTGGTCATGCACATAACATCCACCATGGGCCTTAGTCAATGCACGCGTAGCAATGATAATCACAATCAAGGGACCAGATTAGAATGTGGTCATGGGATCAGATGGTCTGGACAACACCAACACACCACCGGAGCCCTAGCTCCGGTCATCTTCTTCGGCAACCTCATCGGACTGATCCAGATCAAAAGTTTACAAAAATAAATGGATCATACATCAATTTGAAGAGAAAATCACGACGATTCCAAATATGACCTCCAAATCTTCCAACTCTCACTCTATAATGAGAAATATGGAGTTGAAAGTTGAGGTGTTCAAACTGAATTGCTTCGATTCAACCTCAAAGCAACTTAGTATCAATGCCTACATTGGTAGGGCTTTAGTCATACACAAAACAAGCCAAGATCTCAAAGAATGAGTGAGAATCGAAGAATTAAAGTTTTAGAAAATTCACCTTTCGATTGCAACTTTTAAGCTAGATCTTGATGTAATTCCACTTGCTTCTTCTTCATCTAGCTTGCAGGAGATGAATAGGATTAAAAAGACTGTGTATCCTTGGAGTTCTAGTTCACAAACAGAAGTTTAAAAGGATTTCAATTCATTCCATCGAACACTGAAAGTTTGGTACTCAAATTACCGTTTCCGTTCATATTCAACCTTGGGCAATACACTCAAATATCCACAAACACTAGTGTTTCCCAATCTCGCAGAATCAAGAAATGTGATTTTGTTACGATTCCAATTAACAGTTCAACACGAACTCAAGAAGCGAAATCAATCACACAACGCCACACCGTTCACTCGTGTTTCCCGGTGTTTCCTTGTGGATCTGAACCGGAGCTCTAGATACCAATTGTTGGTGCATAAGATGAAGAAGATGAAAATGAAAGAAGAGAGAGAAGAGAGAATAACAAACTTCAACTACTCTGTTAAAATGGTTAGAGCAAAATGGTTGCACATACACCATATCACAATACTCGGTGGATACATATGTTAACAACCACAGTACTATATATACACAAATAATAATGTCACGTAGACGAAATACTAAAATACTAAATTACCCCTCAACATAATTGAGTGGTTTAAATGGAAAGTCTTTTAAAGGAATTATTTTTGTTCATGAAATTAAATCATCATAATTTTGTGAGCACACAAATTTAACTAAAAGTGCTTTGGAGGAATTTGTTAAAAAAAAAATTCATATCTCATTCTCTCGCAGCTCACTCTTCCACTCCTCTCCAAACGTAAAAATGAAATTGTTGGATTTAAGTATGAGTGGTTATGTCTCATGTTGACATGAAATGGAGTGATTAAGTCTCCTATTCACACCAATTGCACAAAATGATAAATATATAAGAGAAATGATTCATACACCCGTGACCTTAAGATTTTGGATGAATGAGTTTTAGTCCATTAACACTTCTGATGTTCCATGAACTCTCAAATAAATAGTATTAGAGTCATGGTTAGGCTCAAATTTGTGGTGTCGATTGTTGAATTCAAGTGTAAATGTTTAAGTCTTACATTAATTAATAAAAAAATAAAATATTGGATATATAAAAGAAATTACCCTGAGATCCTAAGCGTTTTGTTCATTGACACTTGCGGGAAACTTGAAGAAATTATAGAACCCAATATATTAGAAACTCGAAGAAATTGACGTAATGGTAAAAAAGATTGATCTTTTTGACCATCTTAAAAAACCCTAAAACCTGTCAGAAACTCTTTGTTTAACATAAAAAAACGGATCCAATGCTCTTGGTCATTGTTTAATATCTATAGCAAATTGTACTTAACTAATTTATATAGCTGACTTAACAATGTGTTGTTTAAAGAGACCTAACAACATGCCATTATATTTATTAGATGCACTATGGATTCCATATTTTCAGCTGTGAGCATGTCTTAAACAAATTAAATTTCTCATAACAAGCAATAAGAGATTTAGATTTATCACATGCAACATGTGAACCAAATTAAATTTAATATTTAAAGTTCACATTACCAGTAATATCTATATAAACGTAGTCCTTCATAAATTGAATTACCAACATTTCATATCTAAAGAAAATACTTGAATAAGAAAAAAATGTCAAATCTTAATATAGATGCTGCATTCCGTTCATCTACTCCCAATGAATGTTATATGTTTGTGGGAGAAAACTATGTGGTTTTGAATTATGCTCCATGTTCTGGAGACATAAAGAAAAATATCATTAATGGGCCAATTAAAACTGTTGTTGGGTTTCCAATGTTTGCTGGAAAAACATTCGAAGGTAAAATAGATTGTGCCTTTGACACCGAAGACACTGATGTATTCATCTTTTCTGGAAATGAATGTGCCAAAATTCAGTATGTTCCACATTCTGCTGAGGCTACATTACTCATAGCTCCTATTCCAATATCTCAGATGTTTCCTTGTATCTATAGTTTATTTTTTGCTAATGGAATAGATGCTGCAATCAAGTCCACCGGAAATGAGGTTTTCTTATTCAAAGGCGGTTGGTATGCTCGTATAAACTATCGCACCAAGCAGCTCATGTCTGAAAATTACATTGGCAAGGGTTTTAGTAGTTTGTATGGTACAGTATTTGAAAGTGGAATTGAAGCAGCTTTTGCTTCTCACGTTCAAAATGAAGCTTACATTTTTAAAAAAGAATACTATGCACGTATCAACTTTGCCCCAGGTACAGCTGATGGTGACTTTATTGTTGGTGGTAAAATTAGGAAAATCTCTACTGATTGGCCTGCTCTTAAAAACATCTTACATTTTTAATTTTGGTTTATTTTCGAATCCTAAATGTAATGTCATGTGTGTGGTAATGAGTGTGGAGGCTTCTCGTTCGTTACCTCACATTTTGTGTTGTTGTTATGTTTTAATACTCTTTCTGTTACAAAATGACCGTCAGCTTATGATGTTCATTGTTTGCTTCTTTTTCTTATCCTGTCTTTCTTTAATAATTTGAATAAAATTCAATATTTTAATATTACTATCTCAAATCATTTTATGTTAATAGATTAGCTATATATATAAAAGAAAAAAAAAATCCTTGATTAAGAGTAGTTAATGGATACTTGATGATCAGAAGAACAAGGAGGGAGTCGATCTTTGATTTTCTATAATTAGAAAAAACAATTTCAATGTTTGAAGAGATTTGTTGTCCATTCAAAAACCCATCTAAAATAGGTTTCACATTACCATACACACAAAGATAACAATCTCATTGATTCCAACGACCTTCAAATTTGTTAGAGCAAAATTCAATCACAAGATACAATAATGAACAAATATGGAGAGTGTGAGAGAATAAAAAGAATTGGGTGAAAATAGATGTTGTAGCCAACCAACTAAGAAAAAAAAATTATTCAAAAGTAATTGGGGTTTCTACATACATAAAGATATATTCAAAAGTTAATTTTCTTTCATCTTAACTCCACACGAGTTTGAGTTTGTATAACCAAGCCATTTGGGTCGTCTAGCTTTGTCAAATGCGGGAAACATAATTCAGCAACCAATTGACATATCTTAGAATTCTCTTAACTGCTGTAAAGTGTGATGCCTTTGACTTTCCGGTAAATCTGCTCACTATGCCCATGCAATATGCCAAGTCCGGTCTCGTATTGCACAAGTACCTCAATGATCCAATCAACCTTCTATACTGTATTGGATTAATAGTTTTCTCATCTCCATTCTTTGACATATGGAACCTTGGTTCTGTAGGGGTAATGACCACATTACAATGGTCCATTTTAAACTTCTTCAATATCTCAAGTGCATACCTCCTTCGATGCATGATAAGCTCTTTTTTGGACTTGTAAAACTCAATGTCCGAAAAATATGTCATGAGACCGAGGTCACTCGTCTCGAAATCCTTCATTAGATCAATCTTAAATTTTGTAATATAACCTTCACTAAATCATCGACGTAAAGACACATGGTGATCACTCCTTTATTTGTAGCCTTCTTCACATGCACACCGCGTTTGGATGAACATTTATCAAATCCTATCTCTTTTAGAAACTCATCAATTCTCTTGTTTCAAGATTCTTGTGGTTGTTTCAGCCCATACAACTCCTTTTTTGAATTTATAGAACTTGGATTCTTGATTTTTTACCACAAAACCAGGAGGTTATGCCACAAACACTTCCTCTTCTAATAGACCATTCAAAAATATAGATTTGACATCCATTTGGAAGATGTATCCATTGTTGTTATTCGAAATTCTAACAACTAGCCTAATGATTTCAAACCTAGCCATCAGTGCAAATATTTCTTCAAAGCGCATGCCTTCTCTTTGAAAAAATCCTTTACCATTAATCTAGCCTTGTGCTTGATCGCTTCATCTTTCAGATTTCCTTCACATCATACACATATTTTACAACAATTGGATTCTTTCTTTAAGATGTATCAACTAGTACCCATATTTTATTTTTCTCAATTGACTCTAGCTCCTCTTTTGTACATATCCATCTTGGATCACCCAAGGTCTACTTCATTTTCATCAATTTGGATTAAGCTATAAGTCCAAAATAGACAAAATCATTGTTATTGTTTACTTTGATATCCGAGAACAACTCAGAATCTTGCAATCTCACATGCATATGTCTATTTTCCTTATTGATCTTCTCACGTTTTCTGCAATTTATCCAACGTAAACTATGATCAACAAAGAAGAAAAAGTTAAAGACATTGAAAGATAAAGATGAAGACAACAATCGATCATGACAAAATCACAATGATCAACATTGAACAAAGTTAAGATTTTCTTTATCTATGATGAATCATCCTTCTTAATTTAAATAACATAAAATCTCTGAAAATATTATTAAAACTTAAAACATTTTTTTTTCAAAGTTAACGCATAAAAACCCATGGAGGACTTGCCTTAAGAAGCTATTTTAAAAGTGTAAAAATGTTATTTTTAATGCTTCTAGGAAATTGGTAGTCTGTTATTAGAATATGGTAGGCAAATACCAACGTTATTTTTTAAAAAAAATTGGAACGTTGTAAACTAGTAGTCGACTACGAGAATTTGGTAGTCGACTACCAGCTGAACCAATGTGTTTTTTATCAAACAAAATCACTTGACTTATAAAGATCATGGAAGCAAGATGTCCAAAATGAACAAACGTCTTTTAAGGTTTCTTCCCTGAATTGTGTCTCGTCATTAAACATTTATAAAAAACTATTATGCTGTAAAAATCATTATCATGTAATTGTATAAATATATTACTTGCTCCCAAGAATCATTAATGCCGGCAGAGACAATGTTTATCATGTATTTTATGACATAAAATCCACATTTGTATCCTCCTGGTTGTACATACAAAACTCATGTAATTATAGATAAATGAATATCATAAATAATACACTAACTATAAGGATAAAATATTTGGACTTTTTTCTAATTTCTTTCAACATATTGGTTCATTCCACAACTCTATATATTAAAAAAAATTAAATATTGCATGCTAATTACAAAGTCAAAGAAAATATATATTATTAAGTCACAAAAAAGATAAACTTACGTAGCAACTATACATTTCATCCTTGAATCAAGTTTTTTTGCCTAAGGAACATAGCACAATCATCATACTTTGTTTACGACAGATAATAATCAATTATCAATGAGCACTGCAAAATTACGAGTATAATTAATAATGGGTAAAAAATTGAATACTAAACAAGAGAAAATATTAATTCATAAAAAATTGAATGGATATATGGGAGATTTTTTTTTAAATAATCAATTTTTAAACAAAAATCCAAAAAAACCGATATTTTCAAAAAAATTACATATATGGGCAATTTTTGCCCTAATATGTGCATGGGCGCCACCCTAGATGGCGCCTACCCTTAATTGTAGGGCAAGTCGCCACTAGGAGTGGCGCCTACTCCTAATTCCTTTTTTTTTTTTTGCTTTTTTTTTTTAATATATTTTTAAATATTTTTTTAATTTTTTAAAATCTTTTTTAACTTATTTTAAATTTATTAATTTATATTTATATTAACTTACAAGATATTATTTACAAGATATCTTTTTTAACATATATATAAATAATATTTTTATAAATTATTAAAATATATTAATTTATATACATGTAAATAAATAATATTATGTATATATTTGTAAAATACACAAGATATATATATATAAATATATATTAATATATATATATATATATATATATATATATATATATTAATTTATATTAATAAACACAATATATTTATATTAAAATAATACACAAGACAAATATTATAAAGTATAATTAAAATGCATTATTAATTTGGGATTTATCACATATTATGCGGTCCCTGGTACGATCCGCACGGGGGAGGTCTAACTACTCGTCTAGACGACTCACGTCGTGGTGGTGCTTCCCTATTCCCACCCCTAGTCCTAATGCGTCCCCTTGCCATTTGCCGTTGTGGTTGGGTCGAAGTCCCTTCAATGCTGTAGGAAAGGTGGGTGCCCTCTGCGCCCTCAAAGCTTTGTCTCGGTGAGACAAACTGACTCTTGTTGGGTGCGCCCTCGAAATATGGCCTTTGGTAGTTGAGGGTTGAATCGGGTTGGCTAAAGAACAATGTCTGTTGTGGTGTGTAGTAGTCTTGTTGGTAATCCTCTTGTATACCTGTGTCGGGGCTAAGTGGAGGACTGGAAGAGCCCGGGACATCGTCGTGATGGAAGTGTTGGGATTGGTGTTGCTGGGGGGATTGAGTTTGTGGTAGGTGTTGGGACTGTTGATGGTGGTGGGAATGTTGAGGTTGGTGTTGGTAATCTTCATGATATTGGGGTTGAGTTTGTGGTATGTAGTGTTGATTTGGTTGGGGGTGGACATGTGTTGTGGTGATTGTTGTTGGTAATACGGTGGTGGTGGTTGTTGTTGGTAATACGTTGGTGGTGGTGGTTGTTGATAATATGGTGGTGGTTGTTGTTGTTGGTAATACTGTGGTGGTTGTTGTTGTTGGGAATATTGTGGTGGTTGTTGTTGTTGGAAATATGGTTGTTGCATTCGGGGATCGTCCAAATAGAACGGGTCAGACAAAATCATTTCTGGATTTGTATTTGCTCTATACCAATCCACATATTCGCTTGTCGGCTTCATTTCGTTGGGCGCCACCGGAAATTGTAGAACATAGTGGGCACGCTCTTTCCACATTTTACGGAACTCCTTTGCAAATGCCTTCCAATTTTGGGCATACCACTGGTGGCTGACTTTTTTAAGATGCCAAGGTTCTAAAGACATTGGGGGGCCTGGGATTTCTTGATGCATTCCGAATTGCAGTTTGGCACGGTCACTTTGGTGCATCTCCATAGTGGTGAACCGCATGATAGCCGTTTTTGCTGTCCAAACAGCTGCAACCAATTGACATATCTTAGAATTCTCTTAACTGCTGTAGAGTGTGATGCCTTTGACTTTCCGGTAAATCTGCTCACTATGCCCATGCAATATGCCAAGTCTGATCTCGTATTGCACAAGTACCTCAATGATCCAACCAGCCTTCTATACTGTGTTGGATTAATAGTTTTCTCATCTCCATTCTTTGACATATGCAACCTTGGTTCTGTAGGGGTAATGACTGAAGGAGAACGGCGATCCAAAACGCAGCGGAAATTGAAATTTTCTCCTTTAGTGATCCTTACGAATGGGCATGATCAGTGATAGAATAGTTACCTCTTGTGATGATTGAAACCTTTGATGCAGATCTACGGAGCGATCATGAACGTTGAACGATGACAACGCCTCTACTCAGTCCACACGAACAGATTCCTTCAATCTCAGTGCTAACTTCTATGAATGAAGGCTTTGAGTGAGAGAGAGAGAGAGAAAGAGAAAACGAAAATGCAAAACCGCAATGAATGCTTCTGCACAAGGGTTCTATTTATAGAACCACTTGCGTGGGCTTCAAGCTAAAAAGCCCACTTAAGTGTATGTGGCCCATATCTTATAATATGCCCAAAATCACTTAAGCGCATGGTACCTTACCATATTTCGTATTCACTTAAGTGCACCATACCTTACGGTGTTCCTTAGTTACTCTATCTCTCATCAATCTGTCCTTTGTGTGTGACCCTGTAGGTTTTCGCGACATTGCAGTTATATTAAATCACGTATTTAACATAATAAACAGTGGGCGGTATCTAGCAACACATCACTGCTACCCAAGACACGAAAATGTCATGTGATCTGACAAATCCTTCTGTGATAATACTTATGCATATAATTACCCTTTTACCCTTATGTCTATATTGAACACAAGGCATAGACCGTGTCATCCTTGTCCAGTTCAATATTGGGCCCATAGACATTTATCCTGTTATGCAGAATGGGCAAATTCCATCTAGGTCACTCATGTCCCTCAGCATGCTTCGTGGAGTACCCATCAACTGTTTTTATGGTTATCCAGTTACGGACAATGTTTGATCAGCAATAAAGCACTCGACTCTACATCTAGGGTCCATAGTGGTTTCAGGTCGAAGGGTGGTATACACCATTATCACCATGAGAATAACTTATGACACTTTGCATAACATTCTATCTAGTATTCTCATAGCGGGTCAATTCGGTATAAATATTACTCTTAATATTCATACCTATGTTTAAGACTTGATAACTCCTTATCCATGATCCATGAGATGTGATCATCAGTGTATATACATAATAGTCTTAATGCTATAATGTTATCCCACTTCACAATAAAGCTCGACTACGGATACTTTAAGAATAGTGTCCTTATGTTTAATGTGATCTCATGATCAAGTCACACTTGATACATTAAACGGACTAGCTATCCTAAGGACTTTATTAAACAAACAAAATAAAGAAAAAGCCTTTTATTATTAATAAATAATTCGATACAAGTACCAAAAGTATTGGCCTCTAGGGCTTACACCAACAATCTCCCACTAGCACTAGAGCCAATCAGGCATACCCTTAATACCCATAGATCTAGTATGACCATCATGCTTCTGCTGCGCAAGAGGCTTTGTCAGTGGGTCAGCAATAATGTTATCCCACTTCACATCTCCTCTATCTATTATCTCTCGAATGAGGTGATAACGCCTAAGTATGTATTTGGATCGTTGGTGAGATCTAGGCTCCTTAGCTTGTGCGATAGCACCATTGTTATAACAATAGAGACCAATATGATTCACGATGCTAGGAACTATGCCAAGTTCACTAATTAACTTTTTGATCCAAACAGCTTCCTTTGCTGCACTTGAGGCAGCAATATACCCGACCTCGGTTGTAGAATCAGCAACTGTATCTTGCTTTGAACTTTTTCGGCTCACAGCGCCACCGCTTAAGCAAAACACATAACCAGATTGCGATCTAAAGTCACCTTATCTGTCTGGAAGCTAGCATCGGTGTATCCAATTACAGCCAGCTCTTCCTGACCTCCATATATCAAGAATGAGTCCTTAGTCCTTCTTAAATACTTAAGGATATTCTGATTCCTAATATATAGCTGCTTCACCTAGGTCCTTCATAGAAAAGCATTTCCCCAACCAAGACTTTACTTGTTGTAGGGTAGAGATATCGTTTCCAATGAGTGATATGTCATCTACATATAATACCAGGAAAACGATCATGCTCCCACTAACCTTCTTGTAGACACAAGGCTCATCTTCGTTCTTGATGAATCCATATTGTTTTACTGTTTCATCAAAACGAAGATTCCAGCTTCTGGAAACTTGCTTCAATCCATAGATTGATCTTTGTAACTTACATATCTTTTGGGCTTCTTCTAGTATGTCAAATCCTTCAGGTTGTGTCATGTACACATCCTCAAGTAGATTCCCATTAAGGAAAGAAATTTTGACATCCATCTGCCATATTTCATAATCATGATATGTAGCGATAGCAAGTAAAATCCGAATAGGTTTAAGCATTGCAACTGGTGAAAAAGTTTCATCATAGTCAACCCCATGAATTTGTTTATATCCTTTTGCAACCAGTCTTGCCTTATAGGTATGTACCTTACCATCCATGTCAATCTTCTTTTTGAATACCCACTTGCGTCCTATAGGGTTAACTCCTACAAGAGGCTCTACCAAGGTCCAAACCTAGTTTGTGTACATGGAATCCATTTCATATTTCATGGCTTCTAGCCACTTCTCAAACTCGGGACCAGTTATGTCCTCTTGGTAGGTCACAGGCTCATCTTGATCCATAGTTATATATCTCTCAGGTAGGTGACGTATCCTGCCTGGCCTACGCTGGTCTTGTTCTACTTGAGCAGGTTGCTCTTCCACAACTACTTGTGTTTCCTGCTCTAATTCCTCCATAGGTGTATCAATGCTTTGTGATTCTTGAATTTCTTCAAGCTCTACTTTCCTCCCACTGATTCCTTTGGAAATAAAATCCTTTTCTAGGAAAACTCATGTTCAAGCGACAAACATTTTGCCCTCAGAATGTTGGTGTAAGCCCTAGAGGCCAATACTGTTGGTACTTGTATCGAATTATTTATTAATAATAATAGGCTTTTTCTTTATTATGTTTGTTACAATGGTCCATTTTAAACTTCTTCAATATATCAAGTGTATTCCTCCTTCGATGCATGATAAGCTCTTTTTTGGACTTGTAAAACTCAATGTCCAAAAAACATGTCATGAGACCGAGGTCACTCGTCTCGAAATCCTTCATTAGATCAATCTTAAATTTTGTAATATAACCTTCACTAAATCATCGATGTAAAGACACATGGTGATCACTCCTTTATTTGTATCCTTCTTCACATGCACACTGCGTTTGGATGAACATTTATCAAATCCTATCTCTTTTAGAAACTCATTAATTCTCTTGTTTCAAGATTCTTGTGGTTGCTTCAGCCTATACAACTCCTTTTTGAATTTATAGAACTTGGATTCTTGATTTTTTACAACAAAACCAGGAGGTTATGCCACAAACACCTCCTCTTCTAATGGACCATTCAAAAATATAGATTTGACATCCATTTGGCAGATGTATCCATTGTTGTTATTCGAAATTCTAACAACTAGCCTAATGATTTCAATTCTAGCCATCAGTTCAAATATTTCTTCAAAGCGCATGCCTTCTCTTTGAAAATTTTTTTTACCATTAATCTAGCCTTGTGCTTGATCACTTCATCTTTCAGATTTCATTCACATCATACACATATTTTACAACAATTGGATTCTTTCTTTAAGATGTATCAACTAGTTCCCATGTTTTATTTTTCTCAATTGACTCTAGCTCCTCTTTTGTACATATCCATTTTGGATCACCCAAGGTCTCCTTCATTTTCATCAATTTGGATTAAGCCATAAGTGCAAAATAGACAAAATCATTGTTATTGTTTACTTTGATATCCGAGAACAACTCAGAATCTTACAATCTCACAAGCATATGTCTATTTTCCTTATTGATCTTCTCACGTTTTTTGCAATTTATCCAAAGTAAACAATGATCAACAAAGAAGAAAAAGTTAAAGACATTGAAAGATAAAGACGAAGACAATAATCGATCATGACAAAATCACAAAGATCATCATTAAACAAAGTTAAGATTTTCCTCATCTATGATGTATCATCCTTCTTAAATTAAATAACTTAAAATCTCTGAAAATATTATTAAAACTTAAAATATTTTTTTTCAAAGTTAACGCATAAAAACCCATGAAAGACTTGCCTTAAGAAGCTATTTTCAAAGTGTAAAATTTTTATTTTTAATGCTTCTAGGAAATTGGTAGTCTGTTATTAGAATATGGTAGGCGAATACCAATGTTATTTTTTATAAAAAAATTGGAACGTTGTAAACTGGTAGTCGACTACGAGAATTTGGTAGCCGACTACCAGCTGAACCAGTGTGTTTTTTATCAAACAAAATCACTTGACTTATAAAGATCATGGAAGCAAGATGTCCAAAATGAACAAACGTCTTTTAAGGTTTCTTCCCTGAATTCTGTCTCGTCATTAAACATTTATAAAAAACTATTATGTTGTAAAAATGATTATCATGTAATTGTATAAATATATTACTTGCTCCCTAGAATCATTAATGCCGGCAGAGACAATATTTATCATGTATTTTATGACATAAAATCCACATTTGTACCCTCCTGGTTGTTTCCTTGTCTACAAATAAATTTTATACAATGAGTAATAATACATACAAAACTCATGTAATTATAGATAAATGAATATCACAAATAATACACTAACTATAAGGATAAAATATTTGGACTTTTTTCTAATTTCTTTCAATATATTGGTTCATTCCACAACTCTATATATTAAAAAAATATTTAAATATTGCATGCTAATTACAAAGTCAAAGAAAATATATATTATTAAGTCACAAAAAAGATAAACTTACGTAGCAACTATACATTTCATCCTTGAATCAAGTTTTTTGCCTAAGGAACATAGCACAATCATCATACTTTGTTTACGACAGATAATAATCAATTATCAATAAGCACTGCAAGATTACGAGTATAATTAATAATGGGTAAAAAATTGAATACTAAACAAGAGAAAATATTAATTCATAAAATATTGAATGGATATATGGTGCTTGATGGATAATGTTTAGAGTATCGGGGTTTGTTATCGTCTCCACAGGGATTGTGTGATAGCGCCGCCGTTCGACAGTTGTTAAGTTCTTAACTTATCGTAACAAGGGGGTTTTTGTTTTAGGTCACGGTAGCTTGCATAAAATGTAAGAAATTGCGGTAAAAGTTTTGGTTTTACTATTTGAGAAAGATTGTCAAAGTTAGGGTTCGACGATCACTTTGCATGCATATGTTCGATCAACAAAACTCATAAACTCCATTAGATGATAAATACATCCACAAAGTCCTCCCAATGTGTTTATCTCTAACACACATTGTGGGTTTTCCCATTTTGATCCATTGTTGATCTCTCACATAATCTATCAAAATGACAACTTTTAGGTTTAACTTTTTTAGTGAACAAACTCATTAATTACTATCTCTAGCTAAAAAACAAGGATGGATGAAAACCTAGGTCAAGAGTTGGAAAACATCTCTCGATCATAAACCAACACAAATAGTTATCAATAAAACAAGGTTTTCACCATATATTCATCATCAACGAGTTTACAAATGAAGATCATCCCATATACATACAAAGCTTATGATCATCTACATCTAACCTTGACAAAATGAAGGACTTAGCTACTCATTTTCATGGTAGCTTGGTCAACAAGTTTCGGTCGAAGGTTGATCAACATCTGAGTCAAATAATCGAGATTGGATGGGAATCCACCTTCTTTTTGTAGAATATTATTAAGAGATGAAAATGTATGAGAAAATGGGTTTCTAAGGTACAAAAATATGATCCCAAGAAATGCTGAAAAATATCTAAGTGTAAAAGTTCTTTCCCAAAAAAGTAGCCCCTGCTACTTATAGTACTGGTTACTGAGCTGTCATGCTCGCTAGGCGAGCAGAATGGTTCGCCTAGCGAGCCCCAAAATAGGCCACCAGAAGTGCCTGCGCCCAGAGAAGTCATCCAAGTCATGTTTGCATGTGTTCGCTAGGCGAAGAATCCTTCGCCTAGATAGTTTTGCTACTGGAATTGCTCGCTGGGAGCTTGCTGGATGCTCGCCTAGCGAATGTTGGTGAATTTTCCACTAGAAGCGTTTGCTACTTCCCTCGCCACAGCGAGTTTGATCATTTTGCTACTGTAAAATTCTGGGAATGTTCGCTGGCAACTCGCTGGGTGCTCGCCTAGCGAGCGCTTCGCTACATCACTCGCCTAGCGAGCTTGCTGATGTTTGCTTCCTTTCTTGGTTCCTTTGCCATCTTTCTTGTGCCTTAGTTTTCCACTCTTTCATGCCTAATTCCTGCACAATAACACACAAATTAAAGGTACCAAGATCATTTCACATTGTATTGCAAATCATCAAAAGCAAGGGCGGTTTCGAACATTTTTTCTACAAAAAGGAGTGAAAGATGTCCACATTTGATAGCTCAAATAAACACACTTTGGCATCTAACAACTCTCCCCAACTAGATTCTTGCTTGCCCTCAAGCAAAGTATGCCTCTTGAAGGACAAGAGGATTTGCTTAAAGAAAAAGATTTCTTCGAAATCGGATAAAACGGCTGAAACACAAGAGAATCAACTAGACACAAGTTTCCAATGGTTAGAATAACATAATACACAAGAACTAAAGCCTTATAGCAAAACAAAACATGTATCAATCCACAACAATGTTATCCTGAATGAATCACCCTATCTCTCCTCTTCGAATAAGGATTGAAGAAATTACGAGTTTGCAACCGCGGGGACAATTTCACTCTCCAACAAACAATGCAAAAGTCACTTTAATTTATACAAAGTCTAACAATTATAAATGAAAATGCAGAAGCACGAAGGTCACTAAGGTCTTTTCCGGTTGTAGCTTGGTTAGGTATACAAACAAAGGTCATATCTAAGGCCATTGAAAACGAACTTGCCGATGCAAAAGAGACATTCACTGTACAAGTTATTTACACATCTCAACTTCGTTCCACTTGTTTCTCATTTGAAACCTTCACAACTCTTATTTCACAACTCAAATTTTGTTTTTCACTATTTTTCTTCCAAGCAAGCATTCATTTTCATTTTCTCTATTTTTATTTTTCTTTTTCTACATCGTATTCACAAAACAGATGTTTCTCTTTTCTAATTTTTTTTTTCAATGCTTGCTCGGTTATTCAAGAGTTGTGGCACCTACCGATTCTCATTTTCGTTCTCCCCAACTTATCTTTTACTTACCCTAAGTGAATGCTCTTGACTTTTTACAGTAAAAGAACAATTATCAAAAATTTCAGGGTTTCAAGAAAAAAGATTTTGACATCTCGCCTTATTTCAAGCAGAGATTCAACTGTTTAAGCTCAAAGGGGTTCACGAATACTCTCTGCTCACGGGTAAGTCGTATTTGGAACTGGTTGTGCTTGAAAGAAAACAAGCACCTTGATCATTTCTAATTGCTTCCATAAATTCACAATAATAAAAGACAAAGCATGAATCAAATGAATCACACAGTTTATTAGAATCCAACATTTTAGTGTACAATGGAGGTTTCCTCACAATTTGTGGTTTTAAGTCCTAGATGAATCATTCATTCAATTATGTTGCAAAAAGAACAATATTCAATTACGAAAAGAGTAAAGTTCTTAATGCATTCTAAAATTCTAACCGGAGGTAACCATGTACCTTAGCATTATTCGCTTGTTTATTTTTATCGTCGCCATCCATGCTCGGATGCACCTTCATTGGATACTTCTTTGAGGAGCAACCAATCTAGAAGGTTTGACCCTTAACAACCAAAAATTTATTAAAACAAAAGAAATTTAAACCAAACACAATAATTTAAAACATAAACACAATCATTACTTCAAAATTTTAAAAATGTGCATGGGGGACAAAACACCCCAAAAGTACATAACCAATACCAAAAAAAATACAAGAAAATAAAACATAACATAAAGAAAAACTTAGTCCTCATAGGACTCAAAACTCTCTTCGCTACTGGCCTCAGAACCGGAACCATCCTCATCATCACCATCATCATCATCATCATCATCAGCGCCACCAGAAGTATCAGCACCAGAAGCACCAGCACCCGCCCCCTCTCCGAAAATAGGCCTGTCCACAGGCCAACTCGCATGCTGCAGGAACTGCTCACGCGTCATTAGAGGGTGCTCTCCAGAGGGGTCACGCACCTGCAACTGTAACAACTGCATAGAATCGTGAATATCAATCATGGCGCGCTGAGTCGCCGCCATCCAATCCCAATTATAATTGCAGACAGCCTGCTGGAAAGGATCAAATCCCTGAGCAAAAGTACCAGGACCATCAGCAGCCCCAGTCTCACCAGCACATGTACTACTCCTGAAGTTCTTGGGCTTACAATACTTGGCCACATATCTGTCGTCGATGGCTGACGGAATCCTCACTTGACTGCAGGAGGGTAGTATCGGTGTGTCAGCTTGTCTTCAAAATAAATGAAGAACAGAGAGTTAGACCACTGATCAAGAAGCCTGGAACAAAACCTGCTTATGCACATGATGCATGCAATGCTTGTGCATATGATTTTATTATTTTTAATCAGAGGAACTCCAGAGTTCTATTTGCAAATATTTGGAAAATATTAATCATTTAGACATATATGGAATAATCATATCAATAATATCTGGAAAAAATTTACACCAAAGAAGTACAGTCTTGGTAACCAAATACAATACAAGAGAGAAGGAAAATGAACATCCTATGGAACCCTAGAAACAATCGTCCAAAGCTCTCGAGACTGGAAGATAAGTTGCACGAAGCCTCTTCACTTCTCTCTCATAGGCTGCCTCCATATCTGCCTTCTCCTTGGCGAGTCGATCATACTTCCTCTTCCAAAACCTGGATGACAGAGGAAGAAGAGAAGTCACCACATCATCAGGCTCTTCGATAACCTGATGCTCCAGAAATTCTATCAAATCATCCTTATCTCTGATTTGCTAAAGTAGATCCTCTCACTCACGAACCCAAGCACGCGAACGGTCTTCATCTCTCAACTCCTCCACTCCTTGGTTAGGGAGGGTTGAAGGCCCAACCATAACCATAGGTGTAGGTTTCGGGTAATCATAGGGCATACGGTACTCAAAAGCTCTCTTCCTCACCCACGAGATGTAGGGTTCTAAAGCAATACAATTCTTCGGACCAAGCTCTTTCCTTCCCTTCCTATGAATCTTGCTCCAAGCGCGGACCATCCTGCCCTTCAAGTTTTGGGGATCTTTACCCTCTTGAAAGAACACACCTTCTAACAAAATGTTATTAGGTTTATCCTTTAAGGGGAACCCAAGCTGACGACGTGCCAAAATAGGGTTGTAGTTAATCCCACCACATGTACCAAGAAAAGGCACATTGGAGAATTCACCACAAGAGTCAATAATTTGCACCCCATCGTATATACGGTTTTACCAAAAGATATCATCATTAGTGAGAGACATAAGTCTCTTGGACCACTGTAGACATCCTTTGTTCTCCTTGAAGGCGAGCGTCTGTGGCAAGTGCGAAATAAACCACTTGTACAACAGAGGCAAACAACACACAATGGTACCACCACCCGTTGCATTCCTCATATGCAAAGAGAAATAAGTGTCACCCAACAGAGTAGGAATAAGATTAAGAGTAGAGAAAATCCTAATAGCGTTCGCATCCACAAAATTGTCGTTGTTGCGGAATAACACTAGCCCAAAGATGAGAAGTACAAATATGGCCTCAAGGGAGTCCTCACTGATGGCCTTCCCAAAATAAATAGCTTGAGCGATGAGGAAATCATATGAGAGACCTTGAATTCCACCTTTGGTAGTCATATGAGCACCAATAATAGATTCATCTATATGCAACAGATCAACAATCTCTTGGGAAGAAGGAACTCTCTCCAAGCCACTAAACGGCAACTGATCTAAGATAGGTATACCCACAAGATAGGCATACTCCTCAAGCGTAGGCAAAAGCTGGAAATCTGGGAAAGTGAAGCAACGGTACAAGGGATCATAGAACTGCACCAACACACTCATTAGACCTTCATCCACCTGAGTAGCAAGAATAGACAGAAGCTTGCCATGGCGAGCTTTGAACTCCAAGGGATCTAATACATAGGATGTCAAACTCCTTAACTCTTTCAAGTCGGGTTGTCTGAAACTGTACTTCTTTGTATTCCTTCTTTGCTTATCCATGTCTGAAAATTTGCAAATAGACCTCTTAAGTTCCTTGAAATTTTTCTCATTGTTGATGATATGGATGTGTATGAATACATGAATGCATGGATGCAACAATCACACTCAAGGATCAAGCAAATCACACCGCACAAAGGTCACAGGATGGGTCAAGTCATCCTTAATATCAATAATCCATTTTGGTGAATTATGGTTTACACCTTATCAACACCCAAGTTCCATTGATATTAAGGATATACGAGAACGGATCAACCGCGAATCAAGGGTTTGTTGCAAGTCACGAGCATGGAGTCTCGGTTAACAACCACCCTAAGGAAGTGTACTATGGTTAAACCTGACAATCATGTTCTACAAGAGGTTCCCATAGTCATTATCCCATCTGTCAGATATTATCGGATAAACAACTACTCGTATTCCAAAAATATTCTCAACAGAAACTCTTATGAGTGTAGTATCGCGTAACAATCGTATCAAATCTTACACTTGAACTATCTTCGCACCACGTCCTAAAATAGGTCAAGATGGGCTAGGTAATCTAAGGTCTTTGGCTTCTAAAGTTTATATTGGAAAGAGTAATGCCTAACCACGGCTACTCGTGTGACATTATTGATCCCAACAAAACCTCCACCAAGTGAATGGGCTTGCAAGTCAACTTGCTAAGGAATAACTCCACACAAGTCAACAAGACTATGCCATTCTCCTATCATAAGTGCACTCGAGTTCGGGTATAGTACTCATCTCACAAGAGACCACCAAGCACACAAGCAATTCATACATTACAAACAATACAGTCATCCCAAATTTGCACAAAAATATGTCACAAGTAAATATAAACAGACAATACAACAAAGGTAAAAAGTAGGCTAAACCCACTAGGAAAGACGAGATTCTCCCCAGCAGAGTAGCCAATTTTCTGTAGCGGGGTATTCGTTACCTTTAGATTTATTGACTAAATCAAAAGTAAATCATACAATTCGAGTCGCCACCGCACTTCTATTTATCCAAAGGAAAGGTTAGAAAGCGAACAAAAACCGAGAAGTTTTATCAAATCAAAAACTAATAAAAATGTCAGAGATATGGGTAAGGGGGTTGGATATGCAATGGGAAGGTTTTAAGCACCCAAAACATCCTTAGTACTCTAAGGGAGCCCTTTTTACAAATGTTGTATGGTAGGTTGGTATTTGTGAAAATATTTGTGCAAACATGATTCGGGAGGTGAGAAAAGAATATACAAATTATTTATAATCTTTGTGTTTGAATGGATAAACCCATTGCCTAGGTACCATCACAAAGGTAGGATCAAAACCTCGTAGTTCGGGGTAAAAATCTCAAAACAAGTTTGTGAATTGATTGGTCAAAAGCCTTAAGGTCTTTTGTTATCAAAAGGAGAAAACTCAACCTAAACCACAATCCACCATGTGAGGAGAGCTTCAACATACTAGTGAGGGATCCACCCTATAATAAGTATGGAAGACTTATAGTCCAATCACTAAGGATACAAGTGAGGTTTACATCATCCACTATGATAACTCAAACTTAATAGCTAATGTTTATGAAAAGCTTTGGCAAAGGTGACCATTGGAACCACAAAACATTTGAGTGAGTTGTACTTACAAATTAGAAGTATTCACAAAAGGAAGTCAAAGTTGACTTAAGATTCAATTCAAAATGAGTATTATGAAAAGAGTTTGAAAAATCAAAGGCATAGTGCCTAGGTTTCTAATTTTGAAAACAATGTTAATGTTTGCACAAAAAGTTTGGCTTGGGTTAGAGTGGAGAGAAGAAGAGAATGGCTAGGTCCTAAACATGCAAAGATGAGGGAAGAGAAATAAAACCGATTGGAGTTCCCTTCTTGAGATCATAAAGATGATCCAAGTTGCTCCTTTCCTTTGGACTTAGCAAGCAATAAGCAATTAAATCAAGCAATCAAGCACATATTCAATCAAGCTCCTAGGATCTTCCAATTTGGATTTGTCTCTTTTATCTTGGATGCTCATGACAATGGTCCTTCTAATAGCTCAAGTTTTGTATCCCTATCACACAAGAACACACAAATCAAAAAGTTCCACAATGCAATAACAAGAATGGACAAGAGTGAGTTTAGAATAAAGGTCTTTTCAATTCATCTTCAAGATTAAGCATTCTAAAGGCATGAGACCTAGTTGCTCTTCAACATATTTAGCATTCTAAAGGCATGAGGCCTAGTTGCTCTTGAAACTCCATTTAGCATAGGTAAGTGTCGCACCTCAAAAAATGCGATCCCTCGCGATGGAACGCGGAAAAATGTTAGTTCGAAACAGAGTCGCCACCGAACTTTATTCATTCCAATGAAGGAATAGGAAAATATCGAGAAAACCTTTATAGATAAGAATAATGGTCGTCGCAACCATATTCGGGTTCGGGAGTCGATTACGCAAGGGGAAGGTATTAGCACCCCTTACGTCCGTTGTACTCAACGGGAACCTCTTAGTCTGATTTTGCTATTTGACTGTTAATTGACTGTTTATCTGCTTGCTTCGAGTGATTAGAATTGATGATAGATATGGATGAAGACCTCAGGAGGGGAAATGGGAGGTTTTTTATTAGTGTGCTCGCGAAGATACAGCAATCTCCTGCCTACGTATCCTTATGGTGCAATAAGGAAGTCAGAGCATTTGTAGTTCGGGGGACTACGGTTTTTGTTGGTGTCTTTTTGATGAACGACTGTGTAGGTCGGCGTTCTAAAGGCTAAACGCTGGCTTGTCTACTCTCGGGGGAGGCTCTAGCACTGGTTTGTTGTGCGCATTAGAAAGGATTGACAGTGTTCTTTTTGAAGGGTTTTGGTCACGCGGGGGTGACAAGTTGAATTGATGTGTTTGGGTTTGATTGGTTGGTTTCGATCGCTCGGGGGCGAGAAATTAGGTTGATTTGTTTAAGGTGTTTTTGGAGAACGACGAAAGGTTGAGCAATGTGGTGTACACCAATCGTTCAATTCTCTCGAGGAGTAATAAGGCGAACGCCTTCTATTCCCTTTTCGTTCGATTATTTTGAAAGTTGTGTTTGTGGATGTTGAATACGCATAGTAGTGAGGCGTACGCCTCCTACTTGCTTATTCAAGGAATAACGAGGCGTACGCCACCTATTCCCTTGTCCAAGTTTATTTAGCGTGTTTTAGTCGGAAGTCGATAATTTGTGCAATATGGCGTACGCCAATTATCCAAACAATCGAGAGATGGTGAGGCGTACGCCTCCCCTCTTTTATCATCCGAGGTTTAAATTGTAAAAGATATGTTTTAGATGTTGTATTTGATTTACGAAAATAGTTTGAATTTGAATTGGTAGGTTTGGATTTGGTCGACGATTTGAGCAATGTCGATTATGTTTTAAGTTTGATGACGAAGATTCGAGCAATGTGGCGTACGCCAATTATTCGAATAATCGAAAGATAGTGAGGCGTACGCCTCCTATCCTCTTTTCATCTGAAATATGGAATTTAAAAGGATTTAGAATTTGTAGAAATGTTTTGAAATATTATGATTTGAAGTGTTAATCGGGTGACAAGAACTTGCGCAATATGGCGTACGCCAATTATTCAAGTGCTTGAGAAATAGTGAAGCGTACGCTTCCTATCTCCTTTTCAACCCAAGTTATATTTAAAAGAAAAATTCTTTAGAAGTTATATTTGGTTTGAAAAATGATTTGAATTATTTGAATTTGGAAATTATAGTTAATTTTGAAAAGTGATTTGAAATCGTGAGTTTTAAGATTTGATTGGGTGACAACAACTCGTGTAATATGGCGTACGCCAATTATTCGAGTAATTGAGAAATAGAGAAGCGTACGCTTCCTATCTCCTTTTCATCCCAAGTTCATGTTTGAAAAAAAACTTTAGAAATTGAGTTGATTTGAAAAAATGATTTGTGTTTATTTTGAAAAAAGTTGGCTTGTGTTGGATGATGGAATGAAATTGGAAGTCAAATTGAAAGTGGTTTATGAAAATGGTTTGATGAGAAAATCCTTCAATTATTAACTCATTAAAATTTGGTTAGTCTAATTAATTAAAATGAATTCTTTAAACAAAAGTCTAATTAATTATAATTTTAAACAAATAATAATAGTAACAAGGTTGATTTATTTACTTTTAAATTGATGGTGTTCGAACCGGTTTACGCTACATAGAGCGAGCCAAAATCCTCAATGGCAATCAAAATGGAGAACGTGCAAACGGTATACAAATAATTTTCTGAAACATCTCATCTTTTTTTTTTGAAATTCACAGCAGCATCCTGGCATATGCTCACTCATACACTCATACGTTTATCAACTTCATTCAAACACACATAAACTTAACCTTAACAAAATTGATTCAATCTAAAATCCATCCTAGTATTAATAAAAACCTTTAATACCACAGTAAAGCATATTCTCATTAAACTCTGTATAATAATGAAACAAGCCAAACTCAATGAGAAAGCCAACCGGAAATTTGATTTACAGCATGAATTGGCTTCAACGGCAACACAGCATTAAGCACATAATCAACAAGCAACACCATGTTTTTTTTAACTTTACAATATCAACAATTTGAATGACAATAAAGTGGACAATTGGAAGTTAAGGACATATTCGAAACAAGATTTATGATTTTAAACGTACAGCATCAAACAGCGGGATTAAATCATGTTCATCCAAAAACACCAGAAGAAAAATAATGCCGCCTACAAATAACTCAGAACATACCAACACAACCGTTTTGGAAATCAAAATCCGAATGGTAACTACCACAGTACAACATCAAGGCAATTGAAATGCACACCGTTATCGTAACCGACACACAAAATTATCTACACATTCTACTTTGTGCAACAGAAATTTTAAACCGAAATGCTTCCACGATGTAATGCATATACTGAATCCAAATACTAGTTTGCAACAGTAATGTTTCAATAATGTCTACACGGATGCTAGTTTATAACAGTAAAGAACAAATGCAGAAATTCGACAGCACCACAGCGGATATGAACCAAGCATATGCCATAACAATGTACTCATCACAGTAAGCAAGCCTAGAAGATAGCATTATCAAAAAAAAAAAATGTAGATTTTCACTGCTACAGGTTTGTAACCACTGCCGAAAAGTTAAACCGAGGAGTTACCGTAATCGTAGTAATTGCAGTAGAGCCCAAATCAAAACAGCAGCAGCTTGAGATCTCTTATCCAATCGTCATATCTTCGACGCTTTGACAATCCGCACAGCTTGCTTCACCCAATATATCCATGGCTCTTTGACCTTCAAACTTTTCCCTGAAAAAACAGCAAATTACAACAGCAACACATTTCCAAAAGTTAAATTTTTTGACAGGAACGATTGAGAGGTAGTGCGGAATGGGTTTGATTTTAAGGGTTTGGCATTAACGGAGGGTGGGTCGGAATCGTGGGTTTGGATGGTGGCGAGCGAGCGATGAAGGGTCTGAAGCGGTTGGGATTTTGAAGGTTTGAGGGACGTGATTTGAAGGTGGTAGTGAGGGTTTTGACGGTTTACGGTGGGAAGCGATAAGGGTTTCGGTGGATTGTAACGGCGGAGGTTGACGAAGATGGAGGTGGAGTTTTGGGCGGGTGACGATGTTGGCGAGCTCGCGGTTGAGATGGAGGAATGGGTTTCGGTTATTTTGACGGCGGCGAAGACATGGATGGTGGCAGATGAAGGTAAGGGTGATGGTTTTGTGGATGTGATTGAGAAGAGATTATGATGGTGGAGGTTGTGACGGAGCTTGACGGTGGCGTTTCCGGATGGAAATGAAAGATTTGTGGAGAGGTTTTTTGAGGATTTGAGAGAAAGAGGGCTTTTGTGTGAGAGTGACTGCGAGGGATTTTTTTTCAGAGAGAGATGTGAGTAGTGAATGGTGAGAGTGAAGAGGAATTGTGAGAGAGGGAGTGAAAAATGAACAGTAACGTTGAGATGTCTTATTATTTATTTTTTTTCTTTTTGTCGTTTAGTAGAGAGAGAGGAGAGGAGGGGAGATTGAGTGGAGTAGAGGAAATAGTGAGTGGAGAAAGTAGTGGAGTAGTGGGATTAGAGAGACGTTGGGAGATTTTGTTTTTTATGGATTGGAATCCAATGCAAAATATATTTTTATAATTATTAAATAAATAAAAAAAACCAATTAATATTTTAAAAACTCTAACTAATTACTATTTAAAAAATAACTAATAAAAAAGCTAACTAACACTTAAACTAATTAACACTAAAAAACTAATTATTGTTAAAAAGAAAAAAACTAACTAATATTTAAAAATTAACTAATATTTAGAAAAACTAATTAATATTAAAAAAAATACTCTAACTAATATTTTACAAAATCTAACTAAACAAACTAATTAATATTTACTTAAATACCACCTATTTAAAAATTAAACACATTCTAATTATTTTAACTAAATAACTAAACCCAAAAAATATGGACCTATAAAAAACAAGAATTGAGTACAAATGTTATTTGGAAAATTAAACCGGTCACACTAAAATTATCAGGACAAAATATACTTATTAAAAATACAGTCTTTTCTCAAATTTTAACGATTCAACCGATTTTTTCTGTATTCTCAAATAAATTCATCCTGACTGACATTTCAGGTATTATTCATGATGCAATATGTATGTCATGCTATGCGTATGATGCAAAAATGAAACTGAAATTAATTTGAAAAAAAATTAAAATAAGCCCGGACAAAATTGGGGTACGACAGCTGCCCCTATTTAATTATCTTGAATTAGAAGGTAAAAATGACAATGGTCATCATACATTCGTGGTGGAAGGTAATTAAATACTAAAGGATCCGAATTTTGTCCTTTGGAATGCAATGGAGAGATGCAGATGGAAAATGCAATGGATTCTAACAGCACCGAGGTAAAAGGGTAGAATGTTCGATCAATGCCAACCCTCGAGTCAACATTCAAATTTTGCACAGGTCTTCATGATGTGAGACACAAACTAATCAGGTTGTCTGGCACCAAAAGGATGACAGTAGGACTTGCTATCACCAAAAGGATGATAGTAGTTCATCATGATTTCCAGGATCATCATCACCAAAAGGATGATGGATAAGCCGAGCTTCAAAAGTAGTCATCACCAAAAGGATAATGGTTATAGTGGATACAACAAAGATCGCCATCACCAAAAGGATGATGGTAAGATCAACAGTAAATCTCGCTATCACCAAAAGGATGAAAGTTAGACACAATCCAAAGATTCTCATCACCAAAAGGATGATGTCCGTCACCAAAAGGATGATGGTTATTCTGATAAAGATTTCCCAGTACCGAGAGCATAATATCAAGGCTATCACCAAAAGGATGATAGTTGACTCATCAACTTCAAAGATCACCGTCACCAAAAGGATGAAGGTAAGGTCCAACAACAAAACTTGTTATCACCAAAAGGATGATAATAAGTCAAATAACTTCAATGATCACCATCACCAAAAGGATGAAGGTATAGTCACACAACAAACTTGTTATCACCAAAAGGATGATAATAAGTCAACAATCACCATCATCAAAAGGATGAAGGTATTGTCCAACGACAAAACTTGTTACCACCAAAAGGATGATAATAAGCACACACGCAATTGATCACCATCACCAAAAGGATGAAGGTAGGATCAAGACACAAACTTGTTATCACCAAAAGGATGATAAGAAGTCAACAATCACCATCACCAAAAGGATGAAGGTATTGTCAAACGACAAAACTTAGTTACCACCAAAAGGATGATAATAAGTCACACAACTCAAAGGATCCCCATCACCAAAAGGATGATAGTAAGATCGAAACAAAACCTCGTTATCACCAAAAGGATGATAAGAAGCACACACGCAATTGATCACCATCACCAAAAGGATGAGGGTAGGATCAAGACACAAACTCGTTATCACCAAAAGGATGACAATAAGTCAACAATCACCATCACCAAAAGGATGAAGGTATTGTTAAAAGACACAACTTTTATCGCCAAAAGGACGATAATAAGTCAACAATCACCATCACCAAAAGGATGAAGGTATTGTCAAACGACAAAACTCGTTACCACCAAAAGGATGATAATAAGTCACACAACTCAAAGGATCTCCATCACCAAAAGGATGATAGTAAGATCAAAACAAAGCCTTGTTATCACCAAAAGGATGATAATCACCATCACCAAAAGGATGAAGGTAGGATCAAGACAAAAACTTGTTATCACCAAAAGGATGATAAGAAGTCAACAATCACCATCACCAAAAGGATGAAGGTATTGTTAAAAGACACAACTTGTTACCACCAAAAGGATGATAATAAGCTGACAATCACCATCACCAAAAGGATGAAGGTGTTATCAAACAACAAAACTCGTTATCACCAAAAGGATGATAATAAGTCGACAGTCACCATCACCAAAAGGATGAAGGTACTACAAACAACAGGACTCGTTATCACCAAAAGGATGACAATGAATCAACAATCACCATCACCAAAAGGATGAAGGTGGAATCATAACTTCGAAACTGGTTACCACCAAAAGGATGATAATAAGTATAATAACTTCAAATATTATTGACACCAAAAGGATGACGGTAAGTTGTAATAATTGCAGGGGTCGACATTCACCAAAAGGATGAAGGTTGAACCAAAACTTCAAGGATCTTCGACACCAAAAGGATGACAGTAAGATCACAAATGTCAAGGATTTACCATTACCAAAAGGATAACGGTTATTGTAAACAGGGTGATGATGAATATTATTCCTCAATGGTCTTTCACCAAAAGGATGATAGCGAGAAAAATATTGGAAAAATAAGGCTACTGTCAAAGTTCAGTAAACCTGATTTGTTGGGTAGTGTTGGAACATTGATGGGTAAGACTTGCTTGGGGTATTGACAACAAAAGGTTGCAAAGCCAATATTCTCTGGGGAGATGTAGTTTCTGTCAACAAAAGGTTACAGGAAACGACTCATTGAGGGACGCTCAACGCGAAACAAGGTAAGTGTTTGGAGAAACATTTCTTGGCTTAGCTGAGGATAATATCTTATCAACAAAAGGTTGAAAGATGTAACTCGATGGGGGCGCCCAACAATACAAGGTAGGGACTCACTCAGAGGAAGTGACAATGACTCGACTGAGGGTTGGCCTGGATGCCCACAACTAAACCTTGGATTTTGATTCGTGTTATGTACATGAATGATATGTATGTATTATGTATGAGGTGATGCATGTGATGCATGTTTGAATGCAAAGAATGATTGGTTTGTTTGGGATTAGTCCGCCTTTCAAAGGCAATGTGTTTTCTGGAAACCAGTGTTGGTTGTATTTGTTTTTGTAAAGGTGCCAGCAAGTGGGCTTTGGCTTTTCTGGTAATTGTCAATGTGGATCGGACTGTTGGCGGGTGAAAGGATCTGACTTCCCGACACTCGGTAGCTGATGATGTGATGAACACGCACTGGGTGCGGATACTCTTGGTGCCCCAAGTTTGATCTCTCGCTGATATACTGTGTATTTGTCTTCGAGAAGATCCCGACTTCTTCTTTTGAGATGTCTGGCCAGCCTGTGACTGAGCATAGCGACGTGATCAACGCATGTTGGTTATGCCTTTGATGTGCCCCAAGGATTTTGGTCAACATATGAAGTTGTACTGGTATGAACTTTCGACATTTTGTTTGTGAATTCAAGCAGGCACTGCTGTCTGATGCAATCTGCTTGACTGGCTTGACGATATGAAGGGAATTCGTCCCTTGCAACTTGTCTTGCCCCAGATTTATAGGGTGTTCAAAGGAATTCTCCTTGAAAGGAAACCTTGAGGAGTGATTATCCCATGACATGGTCTGATTCTGTTTTTCCCCACTCCTGAATCTTGCAATGGTCTGCCCCTGATTAGCCTTTGGGGACTTTGCCCCAGATAGACTGAATGTTGAAGTGTTTTTCCTCCCTGATCAACTGATGCTTGGAGATTTGTCTTATATTGACTGCTTCTTAAGTCAACACAATCAAAAGATACCATGCCCCTGATTCACAGGATTATGAAATGGTTGTGATTCGTGTCAGCACCAACGATCAAGTGCCTCTTGAATTGCCCCTTGTTGGAATTTCTTTGATGTCAAGTACTGACTGACAATTAAGAATTGCTATCCGAGAAATGGTGATTTTAATGCAACAGTTATGCAAGTTTTGAAAAACAATCATTCATTTTGGAAGTGTTGTGGTAGTGTGTGGCGAGTGGATCATGTGTCCAAACGCGGTGCTTGATTTAGCTGGTGTGTGAGCGATATAGTGAGAAGAGAAGATTAGCAAATATCTCGGAGTCAGTTTACTCAACCTTGCTGTAGTATGCTTTTAGAATAAACCCTACTTCAATTAGGTCTTTTGAAGGTTGTAACGTGGCTTGGTTCATGGTTATTGAAACAAAAGGATATAAGGCTCAAAGTTTATTTTAACCCACCCCTTCTTCATGATGATCTCCAATCCTATGTTCAGTTAATTCACACACATTCTTCTCTTGCATGTGTAAGGATAAAGATGGTGGTTCAAAGTCCCTTGGAATGGCAGCCACCTTATTTCGTTTTTTTGGATGTCGGCGACCCTTTGATTTTGGTATGGTGGTCACTGAATCTTGTTTTGCTTTTGTTGAGGACTTTCATTGTCTCTTTCGATTTTTTGTTTTGATCCCTAACTTTTGCATGGACCGCTTTGTTTGAAGCTTTAATCCATCGGGATTGCCCCTGTTTTTTGCCTAAGTCTCCTTTTAGGGTGTTCGACTTAGCGGGCTCTTTCTTCGACCTTTTTTTTAATTGTGACTGCCAGGACATTGGTCATTGAAGAACAACCGACATAGATTCTGGATTTGTATGGTTCCTTCGACACTTCATGATGTGTGTGAAGAGTGTCATATGGTTGATCCTCGTATGGGATACTTCACCTTTGTAATTTGTATGTGTAGTCAGGTTAACTGAACACTACCCTGCCCCAGGTTAAGCGTAAAGGTTTTTTAGATCTGAAAGAAACTCCTACTTCTAGGCTCGAAGTGGTTGACTAGGGATTAACTCCTTATCTCTCCAGTGTTTGGGGATTTGAAACAATGCCTGTACATCATCAGCAGGGTTTCATCCGAAAGCATACGATCATCAATTACGAGTATTTTGTTTTTCGTCATCCTCCTTCCAACATTTACTAACAATAGTGTGATAAAGGAAGTGAAGCGGAGAAGTATGTGTTTGTGATTTGTGAATGTGATAGATGAGTGAATATGAAAGATTGATTCAGAACATGCATAATCATCCCATTAATAAGACCAAATACAAGTAACAATGTTCAAAGCATACAGTACTTAAACAAACAAGATCAAATTACAAGAATGCAAAATGATAAAAATGGCATAATGATCGCCTTCATTCAAATGAACAAGCCTTCATCTTGATTGCTCTGCTGATCAGGTTGGTGAGGAACATTATCTTCGAGCTTCACTCGACTCTGCATGCGCTGGCATGGGGTTTGTTGCAACGTTTGGCCTCACTGGTGTGAATGTAAGTGCTTTACTGTCAACCAAGTCCTGGACCTTGTGCTTGAAAGCCTTACAGTTCTCTATTGTGTGCCCTGGGGCACCCATGTGATACTCACAGTGAGCATTGGCGTCGTAGCCTGGAGGGTAAGGTGGAGTTGCAGGTGTTATCTCCTTCAGAACAACCGATCCATCCTTTAGCAGGTAGGGGAGGATCTTACTATATGATACCGGCAACGGATCGAAATGCCTTTCAGGCCTCCTTGCCCTCTGCTGGTTGGGCTGACGTTGTGGAGCACGTTGCTGTTGATTCTGATGCGGCTGCTGGTAAGCCGGTTGTTGATAACGCTGTTGATATGGTTGCTGATAGGGTGGCTGATAGGGAGGCTGATACGGTGTCGGGATGACCGCGGAAACCTGATGATAAGGCGTCTGAGCATATGGAGGTGTCCTATATCCTCCTCCTCCCATTATGGCATTGGTTTGCCCTTCCGGCTTCTTTGGGAGATTGGGATATGGTTTCTTCATCCCACTTGAAGCATTAGCAGCACAAGGTAGCTTTCCCTTCTTGATCTGGCTCTCGATTCGTTCTCCCACGGAGACAACCTCAGCAAAAGTTGGGAAGCTGGATCCTACCATCTTTTCCATGTACTGGGTATGCAGGGTTCCCATAAACATATCAATTAGCTCTTTGTCAAGGAGAGGAGGTTGGACACGAGCTGCTAGCTCTCTCCACCGCTGTGCGTATTCCTTAAATGACTCGTTGTTGCGTTGAGTCATGTCTTGCAGCTGTGTGCGATTGGGTGCTAGATCAGTGTTGTACTGATAATGCCTGAGGAATGCTTCAGCAAGGTCTCTCCATGATTGGACCTGTCCTCTCTCCAGTTGCATGTACCACTCCAAAGATGCCCCACTGAGACTATCTTGGAAGTAATGAATCAGGAGTTGATCATTACTGATGTGGGCAACCATTTTGCGACAGTAGGCTCTGAGGTGAGTTCTTGGGCAGCTGATCCCTTTGTACTTGTCAAAGTCCGGGACTTTGAATTTTTGCGGAATCACGAGTCCTGGCACCAGGCACATATCAACGGCTTCCAAATCGGGAGTAGTGTGAACCTCCAAGGACTTAAACTTTTCCTCCAAAGCATGGAGTCTATCAACAGCTGGGTCTGGGAGACCTCCAACAGCAGGTTTGACAAGTTGTGGCATGAAGAAGGCGTCATATGGATCTTCATCACCCATCACTGATCCGTGTCGAGCAGATGTAGCAGAATGCTCGTGGGGGTTCACGTTGTCCATGGGAACAGGAATGGGGATCGGTCCTCCTCTAGGCTGGGCGGGATTACCATCAAGGTTAGTTACTCCAGGGATGTTAAGTGATGGTGATCCAAACTCGACAGCAACTTTCCTGGCTTTGGCGCTAGTCTCAGCATCTTTCTCCTTCTAGGCCAGGCGCAACATGGTCTCAAGCAAGCGATCCATCTTTGCCTGCATAGAGTCAATGTCTGTTCTCATCGAAACTTGGTTGGCTTCAAGCTGTTCAAGTGTCATCTTGTAATTGCGGCGCATCTCGTACCGGTGTCGAGTAGTCAGCGTTATTGGACAAATGGTAGAATATGGTGTAAGTTTTTGTTTCTGGACAATGATATGCAATGCATGTTCATGATATGCAAATGCATGAAATTTTGCCAGGTTTTTTGCAAAGGAATACAGACTCAAGATTATTCACACGTCAGGTACGTAAGGATAAAAGGAAGAAGCAAAGATTTCTCTGATCACAAGAAATTCCCCAAAGGTAGGTTCTAAAGTTATGTTTTCAAGGAAGGAACTTAGACTCACGGATCAAGTTCAAAACTTCCTCGCAATGGTGGGCTAGCCACATCATGATGGGAGTTCTGAAATGATCTAATCTAAGTGGGATTCTCGTATTGTACGAACAGGGTGTACACCCTTCGGTTCAATACTACATAATCACCGATTATGAAAACAAAACTTGGTTTTAAGGCGAGGTCCCTAGAGTCACGGATCGTGTTTAGAACCTCCACCGCAATGATGGGCTAGCCATATTGTGATGGGAACTCCAAACAGATCTACTCTAGGTGGAGTCTTCGTATTGTCCCAATGAGGTGTACACCCCCCGGTTCAATACTACACAACTCCGGGTTCTAAGTTTTTTCTCGAAGCTCGGGTGTGGAGCTTATCTCACAGCATACACCAAGTCCCAAATTATAGTATCAAAATACAATACATACAAGCAACATAATACAATACAGAGAAACAAGCACGGAAGATAAGAACATCTTCTAAAGTCATAGCAAAATCAGACTAAGCTAGGTTAGACTCTCTCTTGCTTGGAGCAGGGTCCCCAGTGGAGTCGCCATCTGTCGCATCTCGAAAAATACGATTCCTCGCGATGGTCGCGGAAAAATTAGTTCGAACAGAGTCGCCACCGAACTTTATTTATCCCAATCAAGGAATAGGAAAATATCGATAAAACCTTTGAAAAATAGAATAATGGTCGTCGCAACCATATTCGGGTTCGGGAGTCGATTACGCAAGGGGAAGGTATTAGCACCCCTCACGTCCGTTGTACTCAACGGGAACCTTTTAGTCTAATTTGCTATTTGAATGTTAGTTAAATGTTATTTGCTTTCTTCGAGTAATTTAAAATTGATAATAAATATGGATGAAGACCTCAGGAGGGAAAAAGGGAGGTTTTTTATTAGTGTGCTCGCGAAGATACAGCAATCTCCTGCCTACGTATCCTTATGGTATAATAAGGAAATCAGAGCATTCGTAGTTCGGGCTACTATGAATATTTGGTGGGGTTTTGTTTTTGATGAACGACTGTGTAGGTCGGCGTTCTAAAGGCTAAACGCTGGTTTGTCTACTCTCGGGGGAGGCTCTAGCACTGGTTTGTTGTGCGCATTAGAAAGGATTGACAGTGTTCTTTTTGAAGGGTTTTGGTCACGCGGGGGTGACAAGTTGAATTGATGTGTTTGGGTTTGATTGGTTGGTTTCGATCGCTCGGGGGCGAGAAATTAGGTTGATTTGTTTAAGGTGTTTTTGGAGAACGACGAAAGGTTGAGCAATGTGGTGTACACCAATCGTTCAATTGTCTCGAGGAGTAATAAGGCGAACGCCTTCTATTCCCTTTTCGTTCGATTATTTTGAAAGTTGTGTTTGTGGATGTTGAATACGCATAGTAGTGAGGCGTACGCCTCCTACTTGCTTATTCAAGGAATAACGAGGCGTACGCCACCTATTCCCTTGTCCAAGTTTATTTAGCGTGTTTTAGTCGGAAGTCGATAATTTGTGCAATATGGCGTACGCCAATTATCCAAACAATCGAGAGATGGTGAGGCGTACGCCTCCCCTCTTTTATCATCCGAGGTTTAAATTGTAAAAGATATGTTTTAGATGTTGTATTTGATTTACGAAAATAGTTTGAATTTGAATTGGTAGGTTTGGATTTGGTCGACGATTTGAGCAATGTCGATTATGTTTTAAGTTTGATGACGAAGATTCGAGCAATGTGGCGTACGCCAATTATTCGAATAATCGAAAGATAGTGAGGCGTACGCCTCCTATCCTCTTTTCATCTGAAATATGGAATTTAAAAGGATTTAGAATTTGTAGAAATGTTTTGAAATATTATGATTTGAAGTGTTAATCGGGTGACAAGAACTTGCGCAATATGGCGTACGCCAATTATTCAAGTGCTTGAGAAATAGTGAAGCGTACGCTTCCTATCTCCTTTTCAACCCAAGTTATATTTAAAAGAAAAATTCTTTAGAAGTTATATTTGGTTTGAAAAATGATTTGAATTATTTGAATTTGGAAATTATAGTTAATTTTGAAAAGTGATTTGAAATCGTGAGTTTTAAGATTTGATTGGGTGACAACAACTCGTGTAATATGGCGTACGCCAATTATTCGAGTAATTGAGAAATAGAGAAGCGTACGCTTCCTATCTCCTTTTCATCCCAAGTTCATGTTTGAAAAAAAACTTTAGAAATTGAGTTGATTTGAAAAAATGATTTGTGTTTATTTTGAAAAAAGTTGGCTTGTGTTGGATGATGGAATGAAATTGGAAGTCAAATTGAAAGTGGTTTATGAAAATGGTTTGATGAGAAAATCCTTCAATTATTAACTCATTAAAATTTGGTTAGTCTAATTAATTGAAATGAATTCTTTAAACAAAAGTCTAATTAATTATAATTTTAAACAAATAATAATAGTAACAAGGTTGATTTATTTACTTTTAAATTGATGGTGTTCGAACCGGTTTACGCTACATAGAGCGAGCCAAAATCCTCAATGGCAATCAAAATGGAGAACGTGCAAACGGTATACAAATAATTTTCTGAAACATCTCATCTTTTTTTTTTGAAATTCACAGCAGCATCCTGGCATATGCTCACTCATACACTCATACGTTTATCAACTTCATTCAAACACACATAAACTTAACCTTAACAAAATTGATTCAATCTAAAATCCATCCTAGTATTAATAAAAACCTTTAATACCACAGTAAAGCATATTCTCATTAAACTCTGTATAATAATGAAACAAGCCAAACTCAATGAGAAAGCCAACCGGAAATTTGATTTACAGCATGAATTGGCTTCAACGGCAACACAACATTAAGCACATAATCAACAAGCAACACCATGTTTTTTTTAACTTTACAATATCAACAATTTGAATGACAATAAAGTGGACAATTGGAAGTTAAGGACATATTCGAAACAAGATTTATGATTTTAAACGTACAACATCAAACAGCGGGATTAAATCATGTTCATCCAAAAACACCAGAAGAAAAATAATGCCGCCTACAAATAACTCAGAACATACCAACACAACCGTTTTGGAAATCAAAATCCGAATGGTAACTACCACAGTACAACATCAAGGCAATTGAAATGCACACCGTTATCGTAACCGACACACAAAATTATCTACACATTCTACTTTGTGCAACAGAAATTTTAAACCGAAATGCTTCCACGATGTAATGCATATACTGAATCCAAATACTAGTTTGCAACAGTAATGTTTCAATAATGTCTACACGGATGCTAGTTTATAACAGTAAAGAACAAATGCAGAAATTCGACAGCACCACAGCGGATATGAACCAAGCATATGCCATAACAATGTACTCATCACAGTAAGCAAGCCTAGAAGATAGCATTATCAAAAAAAAAAAAAATGTAGATTTTCACTGCTACAGGTTTGTAACCACTGCCGAAAAGTTAAACCGAGGAGTTACCGTAATCGTAGTAATTGCAGTAGAGCCCAAATCAAATTAGCAGCAGCTTGAGATCTCTTATCCAATCGTCATATCTTCGACGCTTTGACAATCCGCACAGCTTGCTTCCCCCAATATATCCATGGCTCTTTGACCTTCAAACTTTTCCCTGAAAAAACAGCAAATTACAACAGCAACACATTTCCAAAAGTTAAATTTTTTGACAGGAACGATTGAGAGGTAGTGCGGAATGGGTTTGATTTTAAGGGTTTGGCATTAACGGAGGGTGGGTCGGAATCGTGGGTTTGGATGGTGGCGAGCGAGCGATGAAGGGTCTGAAGCGGTTGGGATTTTGAAGGTTTGAGGCACGTGATTTGAAGGTGGTAGTGAGGGTTTTGACGGTTTACGGTGGGAAGCGATAAGGGTTTCGGTGGATTGTAACGGCGGAGGTTGACGAAGATGGAGGTGGAGTTTTGGGCGGGTGACGATGTTGGTGAGCTCGCGGTTGAGATGGAGGAATGGGTTTCGGTTATTTTGACGGCGGCGAAGACATGGATGGTGGCGGATGAAGGTAAGGGTGATGGTTTTGTGGATGTGATTGAGAAGAGATTATGATGGTGGAGGTTGTGACGGAGCTTGACGGTGGCGTTTCCGGATGGAAATGAAAGATTTGTGGAGAGGTTTTTTGAGGATTTGAGAGAAAGAGGGCTTTTGTGTGAGAGTGACTGCGAGGGATTTTTTTTCAGAGAGAGATGTGAGTAGTGAATGGTGAGAGTGAAGAGGAATTGTGAGAGAGGGAGTGAAAAATGAACAGTAACGTTGAGATGTCTTATTATTTATTTTTTTACTTTTTGTCGTTTAGTAGAGAGAGAGGAGAGGAGGGGAGATTGAGTGGAGCAGAGGAAATAGTGAGTGGAGAAAGTAGTGGAGTAGTGGGATTAGAGAGACGTTGGGAGATTTTGTTTTTTATGGATTGGAATCCAATGCAAAATATATTTTTATAATTATTAAATAAATAAAAAAAAACCAATTAATATTTTAAAAACTCTAACTAATTACTATTTAAAAAATAACTAATAAAAAAGCTAACTAACACTTAAACTAATTAACACTAAAAAACTAATTATTGTTAAAAAGAAAAAAACTAACTAATATTTAAAAACTAACTAATATTTAGAAAAACTAATTAATATTAAAAAAAATACTCTAACTAATATTTTACAAAATCTAACTAAACAAACTAATTAATATTTACTTAAATACCACCTATTTAAAAATTAAACACATTCTAATTATTTTAACTAAATAACTAAACCCAAAAAATATGGACCTATAAAAAACAAGAATTGAGTACAAATGTTATTTGGAAAATTAAACCGGTCACACTAAAATTATCAGGACAAAATATACTTATTAAAAATACAGTCTTTTCTCAAATTTTAACGATTCAACCGATTTTTTCTGTATTCTCAAATAAATTCATCCTGACTGACATTTCAGGTATTATTCATGATGAAATATGTATGTCATGCTATGCGTATGATGCAAAAATGAAACTGAAATTAATTTGAAAAAAAATTAAAATAAGCCCGGACAAAATTGGGGTACGACAGTAAGGTACTAAATCTAAGTCCTTTCTCCTTTTGCATTGGTTCACACAAGCAAAACAAAACAAAACACAAGGCAATAGTATATACACAATAATATGCTCAAGTGAGCAAAAGGCAAATGGCATAAACATAAACATGAGCACAAGTGAGCAAAGGGCAAAGACAAATGAATTAATGATCAAGAAATTAAATTGCATTAAAGTAAATTGCAAGAATTAAATGCTTGAATTAAAAGTTAGTAATTAGTAGTTAGTGTTAGTGTGTCATAAGGCAATTTAGCGTTATGTTAAGCAATCGTAAGTGGACTAATGTAGTAGTCACACCTATCTGAGGCCGGTCAATAAAACTATAGGTAACTAAACACAAGTTAGAGATCATGACTAGTAAGCCAAGCTCCTACAACTTGCCATGCCAAAAGAAAAGAAGAATGACCTTGTATGGATTTAGGTTTTTTGCTTGAACAAGAAGCAACCTATCTTGGACACAAAGCAATTCACTTGATCTTTGATCAAGATGAATTTGATTTGGATCAAAGAAGGTTAACCCTCTCATATGTCAAGGCTAACCACCAATCATTAACTCATTGGTCAAAAAGAAAAAGAAGAAGAAGAAGATGGAAATGGAATGTACAAAATTGGAATTCAAAAGACATAACCAAAACACATTGATCAAACATGAATGGAATCAACTTCAATCAATGGTAAACAGAAGTGAAATGAAGCTTAGAAGTCAAGAAATAACAAAAATATTTTTGGTATTTTTTTGGAATTAAAATAATACATGAAATAAAATGAACAAATAAATGTCAAACTTCAAATCCAATTCAAATAAACTTGGATAAGTCCAATTGGATCGTTATAAGTCCAACATGGTCAAACAAGGTTTGACAAATTCTCTCAACATTTTTTGAAAACAGAAACTATTTTTAAACAATTAAAAATGGAGAAAAATAAAATAATTGGACTAAAATCTTAAATAAATCTCAAATCAATTAAGAAATTGATGAGAATATTTTTCATAGATTCATCATCATCCAAAGATGTTAAGAAAATATTTTTGAATTTTTTGAATATCAAATAGTATTTTTAATGAATTAAAAACAACCAGAAAAGAAATAATTCACAAAAAATATTAAATAGAATCACAAAAATAATTAAAAATCATTTTATGAAACTAGAATTGAAGAGAAAATTTTTGCAATTGGTCCCGTATTTTTGTTATTCCAAAAAATAAAGAAGTTATGAATTTTTGAAATAAAATAGAATAAAAGAAAATAAAACAAAAATTAATAAAAGAGAAAAAATCTGGAGCGCTGGATGACTTCATTAATTGACGTGGCAACATTCAATGGATTAGAAGCGCGCGCGTACCATAGTCATTAGTCAATGCGTCACATGCTGAATTAAAAAAAGTCATAACACGCAATGGTCAAGATTAGATTTGGTAAGCTTGATCCAAAGGCCAAGAATCAAACGCGTGGGAACGGTGGTGGAAACCACCGTCTTCTCCGGTGAGAAGGCCAGTTCCGGCCACCAGTTGCAGGTTTTCAGACCTCAACCATAACACGCGATCTATATACCATTCGAAAGCTGGGGTGATGTACATCACCCCTGTAACCTTAGTTTTCATTCAAGATCCCTATAGAGGAAGAAATCTGAGCTTGAAAAATGAGGTGTTCAATCTGAACTTGTCCAATTCTCAAGATTAAAACCACAAATCAATTGCCTCTCACATGAGGACTTCAGAGATGCTAACCAAACCAAGCAATGCACAATAATAAAAGAGATTCGAAAATAGTTATGGTGAAAACCTTTGAAGTGCAGCTTGTGTGAGCTTGATCCAATCCAATCCTCGAGTGCAGCTTGATCTTGAAGTAACAAGGAAGCAAGGCTAAGGAATTTAGAAGCTGAAGATCAACCAGGGAAGTTGAAATTCAAGCTTGAAAAGTGAAGAGAAAAATTCAGAATTCCTTTAATGGAGGTTTGGGGAATCAGTTGAGCAGAGCTTCAGACGCCTTTAGGTTATCATTTGAAGTGAGCAAGCATGTCTATTTATAACCACGGTTGATGCAAGCAAGTTGAAAACTCATGTGTGCATGAACTTGGGTCCTTCATGCATGGGCCTGTACAAGCGCATGTGAGGCCCAAAACCACTAAAAATTGAGTGCTGAACACTAATGAATGAAGTTTGGACGTGCAGATGGCAATGTAATGGAGTGTGCAAGAAGATTTAACATGTTATGCATAATTGATCACAAAACATCACCTCTTCGAAAATGCCATTTGGAAAATTGAAAACATAAGCATGTGGGTAATGATTGGAAAGGTCTTGACATAAGGAACAAATGTTATGTTAAACAAAAATTCATTTGGAGTGTGGAAAATATTAAAAACTGGCCATGAAGTTCAAGGTACAAAACATGTATTTGAGAAATTTGCCAAAATGGACCAACTTCAAGCCCTTATGTTTCAATGATGCAAGCCTCAAATGACAAAACCTTCAACATCAAAGTTGTATATCTTTTCAATAAAATAAATTTAGACTTAAATTTTGCATCATTTGGATTTTTTATGAGAATGTTATGGGCACTTGAAGTTGGACTTTTTCACATTTCAATGACTTTGGTCCAAAGTGACCTATAATGTTTTATATTATCACATGTACTTCTTTTAGGATTATGAAATTTTGTCCAACATAACAATTGAAGTATACATCTTAAAATTTCCAATGCACTTGGTCTCACCTCAAAATCATAAAATATGAAGGAGTTAGGTCCTTGGGAAGTTGACCCAAAATTAGGGTTTCAGTCAAAATGACCTATAATGTTTTGAAATCAACGATGACCTTCCAAGTTTCAAATGAATTTTTGATGAACATGAACGTTGTTCATATGGTTCTTAAGAATATTTTTTATCTTGGGGTCATCTTCATTTGACAAACACATCAAAAGGTAGGTCTCAGTGGATTTCAAAATAGTCAGATGATTTGATCATAGGTTGAGGTTGCTTCATGAGCAAGGCACAATCAATGCACAGTTGAATTAGGGTTTCCTTGGGAAACAATCCTCAAGCCCTTTAGTTTATCTTGATCAAATTGACAAATTGAGAAACTTGGGAGGCATATATGATGATTGAGAGCTTTGTGAACCATTGTCATGCTTGCTTCTAACTTCATCTGGCCACTTCATTGAGCATAGGGGCCTCCTAGGAGCCTTGAATCACATGACTGCTTGAGCTTCAAAATAAACAAGTTAGTGACATATTTTTGTGCTTTTGATTAGTAAACAAAATAAGAAAAGCAATAATATACAATTCAAGCATCCTTGGTGGTCTCAAACCAACTCACACAAAGCCCAACCCTAGGGTAAAGGAGCCAAGATGCTATGATCCTTGAGGCAAATGCAATGAGCAATGATATGATGCCATGAGGGATAGTAGGGTCAAAATTAGGGTCTTACAATATCTCATTCTCTCGCAACTCACTTTTCCACTCCAATCCAAACGTAAAAATGAAACTCTTGGATTTAAGTATGAGTGGTTATGTCTCATATTGACATGAAATGGAGGTGATTAAGTCTCCTATTCACACCAATTGCACAAAATGATAAACATATAAGAGAAATGATTCATACACCCGTGACCTTAAGATTTTGGATAAATGAGTTTTAGTCCATTAGCACTTCTGATGTTCCATGAACTCTCAAATAAATAGTATTAAAGTCATGGTTAGGCTCAAATTTGTGGTGTCGATTGTTGAATTCAAGTATAAATGTTTAAGTCTTACATTGATTAATAAATAAAAAATTGGATATATAAAAGAAATTACAGGTAAGGGGGTTGGTTACACAGAGGGAAGGTATTAGCACCCAAAGTATCCTAGGGAGCCCGTTTTTGTGTGTAAGTGTTTTAGTTGGAAAAGATGTTTGCTAAAAATAAAATGATGGGATGAGAAAAGAATTCATTATTTACAATTTTGTGTTTGACAAGACCTTTGGTCTTATGCCTATGTACCAACATAAAAATGAGGGATCAAAACCTCGTGGTTCGTGGTAAAATTTTCAAAGATGGGTGGATCGAATTTAACAAAAGCATAAAGATATTTTGTTATCAATGGGAGAATACTCAACCAAACATCCACCGTTAATGAGGGCTTTACAACATTTAAGAAGGAGGGTTCTAACTCGGATTCAATCAACAAGTATGCCACTAACCCCTAAGAAATGGAAAGTCTTACAATCAATATATCATGGAATGGGAGAATTATATCTCAACCAATGATAGACCAAATCTAAATCCTCTCTTTTGAAAAAGATAAAAGGAAAAGGCACAAAGTGGCCAAAATGATTAGATGAGGTAGTTAGTTATTTTTTTTTCTCTTTTTTGAAAATAAAGTCAAAATGATTAAGTTCATTTACAAGTTTGATTATTAAAATATTTTGAAAATCAATGGCATAAGACCAAGGTTTCTACTCATTAAAACAAGTCTAAGTTGAAAATAACAAATAAAGAAGTTTTTTTTAAAATGAGAGAGAGATTTTGAAATTAAAGAAGGAGGAGGAGATGAAGGAACTACCCTAGACAAGATTTAAAAGTTTAGAGCTGAAAAGATATAATCCATGGGAAGCATCCACAAGACAATAGTGTCAGATAGAAACCCATTTCCTTTGGATTGTTAAGCAAGCAACAAAGCATAATCATCCAAGCAAATAATAAGAAGACCAATCCTATCAAATAAAGATAACCAAAAATCCAATAAGGCACTCCAAAGCAAGTAGTCTTCAATGTCCTTTAGATGTATCAGATGAGATATCCCTTGAAACATACTCAAAGAGAAAGCATCAAATGATATCAATAAGATCAAAATAACAACTCAGACAAGGAGAGTGAGGGTGTAACAAATGAACCAAAGGAGTCTCTCAAGGCTTGTATCAGATGAATGACATTGGCCAAGAAATGGTCTCAAATTAATGGCATTGGCCAAGTTTCCACAGCTCTGGGATGTTTCCTACTCTAGGTAAATAAGTCCAAATCAAGTCAAAGACAGATGTCCAACATTCCACCAATGTATTTTTAAGATTTTTGTTGTTATTAAGTGTTTTAAGGTCCTAAGACCACAAACAAAACAAAATCACAAGCACAAAATATAACACAAGCAAAAATACAATATGGCTCAAGTGAACAAAGTAAAAATGACTTAAACATAAACAATTTGCATGAATGTAAATGACAATGAATCTGATTGCAAGAACTTAAATTTCATTAAAGTAAATGACATTAAAATAAAATCAATACACACTACTAGAATAAGTCATTTTAGCCTCCTAGTTTAGAGTCGGCCACCGACACGGACACTATTAGTGTCGGCTAAGCCTACACTAACGGACTCTATCTACGTACATCTTTTAAGACAAGTTATTTTTTTTATCAGTGTCGGCAAAACCGACACTACTTGTTATGTTACCTTTGAAGAATGTTTGATTAATTTATTTAGAGTCGGTTAGACCGACTCTATCTAGTAGCATTATTTTTTAATTAGTATTTATTTACTTAGAGTCCGCTTAGCCGACGCTATTCTTATAACATATACATTTTCCATTTATTTATCTATAATATATATATATATATTTAAGGTTTAAGTATTTTATTTATTAATTAGAGTCCGCTTGGCGGACTCTATGGAATTTTCTATTTCTGACCAAAAATTGCGCGACAGCTTATTTCCCTCTTTCCTTTTCCCTCGTCATTTTTCACTCTCCCTCCATTTCATTTCACAAAACGAAAACCCTAATTCCATGCTAAATCGTGAATCCTTTTTTTCCCAATTTCGTGAACCGATTCGTGAATCCCTAATCCGTGAATCCATTGAAGAATCCCTAATTCAAAATCCCTCGTTAAAGGGTTTCTGAATCATCAAAGGTAATGCATATTCATCTCAAGTGATTTCCATGGAGTTTTGGTTTAATGAGTATGAGATAGTCATATGTTTTATGTTTTCTGAATGTAGGTTTTCCAGAACTATCGGCTTTGTGGATGCTGGAATCAACTTTTCTTTGCAAGTTTAGTATTGTTTCCAAATATGTTTAAAGTCCCCTTTAAGTCTGAAACTACAAAAATCAAATTATTTGCTAATTGGTTTTCTGAATGTAGGTTTTCAAGAATGCTCATCTTACTTAGTGGAGGCAGTAAGCAGTTGTTGAATGCAAGTTAATTTGGAACCGAAGCACTATATCATCCGGGATTTTGCAAAGACAACTCTTTCTCAAGGTTAGTCATCCCTATGTTAATTTGGAACCAGACTGAACTGTTAGTGTTTGCAATAGTTAGTGTTTGCATCAGTTAGTATTTCTCAAGGTTGAGAATTATTTATGAATTGATTTTGTGGTTATGAGGAGGCTATGGAATTTCCTAAGTTCTGCTTAATTATTTCTTATGGGGTCAAACTAAAAGAGCTGAAAAAGTTTGTGCTGGTTTAGATTTGTTTTTGTGGAACCAAGGTTTCTGGTATGTTGATGATATTGATGCATGTTTTCATCCTTCCTCTTATCTTGAATGTCCTTCATGTGGTTCTCTTGATGATGTTGCCTCCGAGTAATTTCCAGTTGTTGCATTGTGTATTGATGATGCGGCTGCTTGAGTGCTTTATAGATGAACTCATATCTGTAGTTTAGTTTCCCTTTTGTTGCTTGATGTATGTCCTCTAATGCTCTAGATTGTCCTGTTCTTGATGAGATATTTGTTGTTGAGCCTTCCTTGCTTCAGGCTGAAGGTGATGTTTTCATTGTGCCACCTGATTTGGCTGTTGTGCTTCTTGAATTATCTGCTGTGCCTGCATTCCATAACTGATTTCTGATGTGAGTTGCAGTGCCAGTATCAGCCATTTGTAACAATCTGTGTGTCTGCTATATATTTGTGACCTGATTATTAGTGCTTGTTTTCTAACTGTTGTTGATGTGTCTTAGTTAGTGTTTTGCTTGCTTCTAGTGACTGCAATTGAGAAGTGTTCCTTTGTTCTGTCTTGTGTTGTTGTCCTGTTGTGCATTCCACGAATTCGCGATATAGGGTTCGAAGAGGTTAGAATGGTGATTTATGTTAGAACGTTCGAAGAAGCCGCAAAGTTATGAGAGAGTGAGGTTATAGTCATTTTTCAATTCTGTTTGCAGGTGATTTGCTTGAGAAGTTTGTTGGGAAAAGTTGTTAGGTAACGGTTTAGAATTTGTTGTGAAATTCGGTTAGTTGATTTTGGTCATGAGAGAATGATGGTTCTGTTAGTTGGTTCCGTTAGTTGTGAAGAGTGAAGGTTCAGTTCTGTTATAGGTTGGGAAGAGGAGTTTTGAAGTTTGTTATTTTCGGAGCGGTTGTTGAAGAAACCTGGAAGTTAGAAGTTGGTTAGTGAGGTTCAGTTTCTATTAACAAAGTTAGTTATTAGTGAAAGTGGGATGCTTTCAAAACCGTGCGTCTCATTGACATTCATACGAAAATAACAATAAGTCAGTGTGGTTTACAAACCTGTGGAGAAACCAATAGGAACTAACTGAATTAATATTACTAATACCAAAATTCAATTACAGTGGTTTTAACGGAAATGTACAAGAAATCCAAGTGTATTCTAACTGACTTGCTAATTAACATGCCGCATCATACATTGACAAGCTTTTAACGACAATATACCCGGAATTTCAAGCATTTCACATAAGCAAATTAACAAATAAAAAAACTAACATAGACTAACAGGGAGAATAATTACTAATAATTTTTTAATAACAGGAAGTCACTAACCCAATCATTTCAATAACAGTTCCAAATTTCCACTTAACTGTTTCTTAGTGTCCTAACAGGAATTTTAACAAATTAACATCCTCACAGTCTTTTTTTACTAACTGAAATTAACCTGCATAACTACATTCACATAAAACAAGGAGGGAAAATTTTACAATTTGCATTTCAGTTACATTCCACTTAAATCTCAATTTCGATTCAACTAACTTTTGAATTTCTAAACTAACTGAATTTACAATGGAATTTAATTTCAAAACAGAATTTGAGTTAAACATTTCACTCACCAAATCCACCTCTAACAGATTTTATAACTTCTCATAACAGATCCTAACTAACTAATAACCTCTAACAGAAACAAAATTGTTGCACAGTTTCTGTTATGAACTTCTTAGCTAATTAAGTGTTAGGAAATTAATTAGTTGAATGTGTTATTACTTATTAGTAATGTCAGCTGTGAACTATTGTTGAAAGTCTAATAGTTTGCTTCTGTTAATGTTAATGTTGAGTTGTTATGACTTAAATGAAACCATGATATGCTTTTATTGTGGACTGCTATTAGCGAACTGTTTGGTGATTACTGAATTTCTGTTAGGATGGAGTTAAGTTTCTGTTAGATTTCTTACTTGAGTTAAGTCTGCTATCAGTTAGTATGTTGTGTTTTTCTCTTTTCGGTTTCCCTTGGATTGCGAATTGGTTATGTTGTAAATGAAATTCTAGCATCGGGATATAACCTTTCACCTTTGTGGCACTTGATTCGCATAGATTTTGTTTATATTTCGAATTAAGTTCTATTCTGTTGTTGTGATCACTGTCCCAGTGTTGTGTTTTTTTTCTGGTTTCGAGGCGGTTGCTTTGTGTATCGGCTACCTTATGCGTTTTGGTTGCGTATGTTTGTAGGTAGAAGTTTTGTTTTGGTTTGTATGTTGATTTGTGTTGGCATGGTAATAATTTGGTACTACTGTACATGACAGTCTATATAGTGACTACATACTGCAAGTTGTTAGTTATTTCCATTAACATGTAGTTTTGGTTCGGTTTACATTATAAAATAAACTAAGAATTAAGGCTTACATTGTTTTAGTTAGATTTCAGGAAGTGAGTACAATAGCTTATTGGATTTGTTAAAATATACAGCAGTTTAATAGATTTATAAATCTGTGCAGCAATTTTGTTTACGGTCTGAAATAATAATGTACAATAGTATTAAAATTTGGTATGTTCGTCATGTTTAATTTTTGAACCACTGAAAATAAAATAAAAATCCCTTGGAATGCATGTATTCTATTCTCTCCTAATACCCATTAGGAAGTTATCTGATTTTCTCCTAATACCCATTAGGAACTTATCAGCCATTCATTTTTGTCTAATATATGTTTTAATTTTCAGTGGTTGACGAGTTAATTGTTTGCCTTATAGAAAATGGATCGTACTTGGATGTACGATAGAGTATATTCCAATAGACACGGATTGAAAGAAGAGTATGTTCGCGGGGTTAAAGACTTCGTAAAGAGGGCTTTGAAACAACCTATTTGTAAATCTGAGGGAGGGATAAGGTGTCCGTGTATAAATTGCAAGTGTCTCAAGATAAGAACACCAACTAATGTTAGACTTCACTTGTATCGAGATGGATTTCAACCAGACTATTGGATTTGGACTCAACATGGAGAAGTAGAGCTCAATGTTAATACAAGGAATGATTCAAATAGTAGTGAGCATGTGCATCATGATGACCAAATTGAGGCAATGAATCAGATGGTGTATGATGCTTTTAGGCCTTATGGAGTATTCTCTCACGTGAATGATAACATAGAAGTTGAGGAATATACGGAGGATGAGTTTCCCAACGAAGATGCCAAACGATTTTATGACAAGTTGATATCTTTCAACAAGCCCATTTATGAGGGAGCTACCCAATCAATATTATCAATATCTACTCAACTTCTTGAAATTAGGTCTAATTGGCATGTACCACAAAAAGGTTTAGATTTTGTTGCACAAATGCTTAAAAGTGTATGTCCAGTTCAAAAATGCTTGCCCGAGAACTATTACCAAGCAACACAGTTGGTATCTAAGTTAGGGCTAAAGGTTGAGAAGATTGATTGTTGTAAGAATGGTTGTATGTTATATTACAAGGATGATAGCAATCTATCAGAGTGCAAATTTTGTAATGCTCCTAGGTTCATTCCTCGCAAGACTGGCATGGGAAAGTACAAAGATATCCAAGTGAAGAGAATGTTCTACTTCCCAATCATTCCCAGATTACAAAGATTGTATGCATCAACTGAGTCGGCAAGTGAAATGAGATGGCATCACATGAACAAAAATAGTTCCAACATCCTTCGCCACCCGTCAGATGGAAAAGCATGGAAACATTTTGATAGTGTATATCCTGACTTTTCTTGGGAACCCAGAAATGTAAGGTTGGGTCTGTGTTCAGATGGTTTTACTCCTTACATTCAAGCGTCTGCTTCTCCATACTCATGTTGGCCAATAATAGTTACTCCGTATAATCTCCCCCCTGAAATGTGCATGACCAAACCATACTTGTTTTTGGCATGCCTCATACCCGGACCTAAAAACCCTAAATTAAAGATAGATGTCTACTTGCAACCATTGATTGATGATCTACATCGATTGTGGTCCAATGGAATATTGACCTATGATATATCTACAAAACAAAACTTCATCATGAAAGCCTGCTTGATGTGGACAATTAATGATTTTCCAGCCTATGGTATGTTATCTGGATGGGGAACACAAGGTAAATTGGCATGCCCTCATTGTATGGAACACACTGATGCTTTCACCTTGAAAAGTGGCCATAAGAATTCCTGGTTTGACTGTCATCGTCGTTTCTTGCCATCTAATCACTCCTTCAGAAGGAGTAAAAGAAGTTTCCTAAAAAATAGGGTTGTGACCAATGAGCCACCTCCCATTTCCACAGGGAAAGATATATGGGCGGTAATAAGTAATTTTCCAAAAGTTACTGAAATTGGATGGGAGGCGAAATGGAAAGAATTCGAAGGGTATGGAGTGGATCACAATTGGAAAAAGCGAAGTATTTTTTGGGATCTCCCATATTGGAAGGATAACTTGTTAAGGCATAACCTCGATGTGATGCACATAGAAAAAAACGTCTTCGATAATATATTTAATACTATCATGAATGTTAAGGATAAAACAAAGGATAATGAAAAGGCAAGAGAAGACTTGGCTAAATTATGCTTTCGCGGGGACTTGGAGCTCCAACCCTTAGAAAACGGAAAGAATGGTAAACCAAAGGCTAGTTACACTCTAACCAAATCTGAAGCCAAGTTGGTTTGTAAATGGCTTAAGGAAATGAGAATGCCAGATGGCTATGCTTCAAACCTCAGTAGGTGTGCCAATGTAGAAAAGGGTACGGTGCATGGGATGAAGAGCCATGATTGTCATGTTTTCATGGAATGTTTACTCCCAATTGCATTCCATTCATTGCCAGATTTGGTTTGGAAACCATTAACTGAGCTAAGTCGATTCTTTAAAGATCTTTGTTGCAATACATTGAGGATGGACGACTTAATTAAGTTGGATGAGAATATTCCAATTATCATATGCAAGTTGGAAAGGATTTTTCCACCAGGTTTCTTTGGCTCAATGGAGCATCTTCCAATCCATCTTGCCAAAGAAGCAATTCTAGGTGGTCCAGTACAGTACCGATGGATGTATCCATTCGAAAGGTAATTGTTGTGGTTGATTTTATTAAGTTATTGCATATTTATCATAAATTAATAAACGTGGAATGATTGAATGTGCAGATTTATGGGAGTCTCAAAGAGGGCAGTGACAAATAAGGCCAGAGTTGAAGGTTCCATATGCAGTGATTATATACATCGCGAGACAAATTACTTTTGCTCTCATTATTTCAACTCTTTCCGTTTGTTGCCAACCATAAATCTTAGTAACAAACCTCATTTAGACAATGATGACATTCTACCTACAATGTCCATTCTACAAAGTGGCGGTCGACCAAGTGGGAAGTCACGAAAATATTTTCTATCTGATAAGGAATGGAAGTCTTCACATGTGCATGTCTTGATAAATTGTGATGAGGTTAAACCATATCTTGAGTAAGTGTGCATCATAATATATTCAATCAAATTATTGATGCATATCATAATAGATATTTACTTATGAATCGTGTGATTTATTTCAGCATATTCTTAAGGGACCACTCTCTAGATATAGAAGATTCATCTGGGCGCATACATATAGAGTTTCCCATATGGCTGAAGAAATATGTAAATGAGGAGACAAATGGAGTTACTAACCAAGATATAATTGCCTTGTCTCGCAGTCCTGCATCAATGGCCATATCATGGAACATGTATTTTATCAATGGGTACAAGTTTCATACTGAAGAATGGAGCAAAGGTAAAAAAACTAGCAATTGTGGTGTGCACGTGAAAGGTCTTGCAGAAGGAGGAAATACTGATTTTTATGGAATAATCAAACATATCTTTGAGCTAGATTACTTTGGTCTGAAGCATAAGATTCCAGTTTTTTATTGTGAATGGTTTGATCCAACAAGGAATACGGGCACAAAGGTTCACCCACAATATAAAACTGTGGATATTAAGATGGATAAACGTTATCGTCCTTGTGATCCTTTCATCCTTGCGCAAAATGCAAGACAAGTGTATTATGTCCCATATCCAGAAATGTGTAGAGATATGCGTGGATGGTGTGCGGCAATCACCACAAAACCAAGGGGTCGCGTAGAGATTGACAACATAGAGGATGAAGTACCTTATCAATCTGATGGGATGTTACCGGCGCTACCCAATGTAGAAATTGAAGCAATATCTTGTTTGCGTGACATGTCACAATTAGATGTGTTTGAAGAGATTTTTGATTGCTCTACTAGTGAAGCAGATAGAGGGCATTGATGAAGATAAATTAAGTCGCTGTGCATTTATCTTTTCCCTGTAGAGAACTTTTTCTTTGTTTACCCCTCCTTTGTTAGCAGCATTCCTTTGTATTTGAAATGGCTCCATTTCTAATATCCAATAATTTGGCTATGTAGTGAATCACTATAGTTCTTCCCTGTGCTATCATGCAGTATAATACTGTCTAAAGGTCAGATACAGTTTTCTACACCTTGCAATATCATTTTACATGTTTTTGCATTTATTGATTGATTAATATGAGTCCTGTGCTATCATGCAGTATAATACTTTCTAATGGCTCCATTTATTGATTGATTAATATGAGTCCTGTTTTTATAAAGTTTGGAGATGTATGAGAATATCGTACAACAACAATGAATGTTTTGTTTTCTAGTAGAACTAGAATTCACTTTATATGTTTTATGAATTTTTTTATTTAGCAAGCAGCCGCCTCCCTTTATCTGTCTTCTGGCATATAATAAAAAATCCACATCTTCTCTGTTGAAACTAGGGGGCATTTTGGATTCTCCATTAAGAATCCGTACTGTAAATTGCTCAAATTGTTTCCTGTAGAGCAGTGTTGTGTTATCAAAAATCCGTAACTGCGGCGCTATGGTAGGTATACGTGGCAGTTTTCGGACTCGCCACAGTATGGAGAGGTTTTTGCTGTTGTTGATGTTTGGAGGGGTTTTTGCGTGTTATGATAATGTTTGGCAACTGCATTTGAATTATCAGAAACAACGTTGTTTCTTTTCTTTTACTTTTAATTTTATCAGAAACTGCATTTGATAATGTTATGATAATGTTAAGAGTGTGAGACTGACTAATCCTTTTATTTTTATGACAACAGATGACTAAAAGAGGTGGAAAAGCTAAGGTATTAGCACCAGGAAAACTTCAAGAAGAACGAAATCGCATAATTAACAAGAAGCATATCGTTAGGAAACCTGCTCAAACAACATTGTCTATGCAGGATGCATCATCGGCACCAACACCAGCTCAGGCAGCACCGTCCGTGCAGGTTGCATCGTCGATGCCGACATCAGCTTCGAAAAAATCATCTGTGCAGGCTACATCGTCGATGCCAACACCAGCTCAGGAAGCATCGTCCGTGCAGGTTGCATCATCAATGCCAACATCAGCTTCTAAAAAATCGTGTGTGCAGGCTGCATCGTTGATGCCAACACCAGCTCAGGCAGCATCGTCCGTGCAGGCTGCATCGTCGATGCCAACACCAGCTCAGGCAGCATCGTCTGTGCAGGCTGCATCGTCGATGCCAACACCAGCTCCAACTGTAGTACCTGTTCATGCCACTACCTCTGAGAAATTCAGTTTTATGCCTACTCCAACTTTAAGCCATCAAACAATGGCTGGCCCTCAAAGTATAAACCTTCAAACAATGGCTAGCCCTTCAAATTTGGCAGAGGAGGAAGATGTGGATGCTGATGAGGATGAGGCGGTGGGTCAAGAAACTATTACCCCTCTTGTGCCAACAATAGATGAGAATGGGAAAGTTATTATAAAACCATCTGGTACTGGGTAAGTCATATATATTCTCATAATTTAATAATTTAGTAGTTTTATTATTGTATTTTGTCTAAAATATATATAACCTGTTAAGAAAGTTGAGAATATTACTATCCATATGATTCTTAATAATTTAGTAGTTTTATTATTGTATTTTGTAGGCTAGTTCCTGCCAAAGAAGTTGCTGGTGCCATTAATTATGCGATACGCAAACAATTTTATAAACCTATACATCATTGGTCTGCACTCGATCCTGATACGAAAGCTGATTGGTTTAAGTTGTTTGGAGTAAGTATTTATTGACTTTTGTCACTTAAGTTGATCAAATTATATTTAAAAAAGTAACTAATTGGTTATTAATATTAATTATGTGATTTTAATTATTTTTAGGAGAAGGTTTCGTGGGATCCTTTCGATCATGCATTTGTCTATAGCGCATTTGAAAAAAAAGGAAGAAAACGATTAAACGACATGTTGGGGAAGGCGAGGAGAAAAGGGACTCGACCTTCATGGATTGGTGATGATGCTTGGGTTGAACTTCAAACTTATTGGAAAAAGACCGAGTTTTTGGCTGTGTCTTCTCAAAACAAGACCAATCGAGCTTCCGCAAGAGGCGGAGCAGTCCACACCACAGGCCGTAAGGCTCATATTGATGTTGCACTTCAACTTGTAAGTAATAAAATCCTAACAAATTATTATTATTATGAAGATTCTTTATATCTTGACAGTTTTACTCGTATTCTGTATTGATTATTGGATTATTTGATTTTTGTAGTCACGTGAACTTCAAAGGGATCTGCGTCCCGATGAGTTATTTTAAAAACACACAAGAGGAAAAATGGTGAATGGGTTGACAGTCGTGCTGCATCTACTTATGTAAGTTCTCGTAAATTTTACTGCATCAATATTTGCATCCATGCTTTCAGAAGCAGACTTATTCAAATTAAACTCTCCAAAAAGGATCTAGTTATCCATTTTTATAGTCTAATGTAAGTTAGATATAATAGCACAAGTCCTATGTTTAACTATCAGTTTGAAATTCCTGCAATCAGTTTGCTGTGCTGTTTGATATTTGTTTGAAATTCCTGCATCAATATTTGCTGTGCTGTTTGATATCAGTTTGAAATTCCTGCAATCAGTTTGAAATTCCTGCTTGTGTTATCTTGCTGTTAAATATTCCTTACTTTTTCAACCTACTGACAGTGACGTGCTAACAACTCAACATTACTCACTAATCCGACTCCTAACACTAACAGAAATCAAACATTCAATTAACCATGCTAACCACTAATTCGAACTATTTTTTTTACTTGCAGTCCAATTAAGGTTGGTATATAATTCTAATAGAGTTTCAAAACTGCTAACTCTATCCATGTAAACTAACTCTAACTTTTGTGATAATTCGTTCTATTAATCAACAAGGAGCATAGTTAGTAATATTTTTTATTAGTTTTTTTGTTTGGTTGTTACACTGTGAGTGAAGTTAGGAAAGAGTTGTTAAAATGCAATTAATTATAACTTCTGTTAGATGACAGTTGGAATGTTAATTCGGTTAGAGTTAATTTGTTAGATGTTTGGACAAGTTGAATTCTGCTAGGGAATCGATTCCATTGAAAATGAAATTCTGTCACATATATTACCTTCTAGATGCATGAGTTTACTAAGTCGATTTTGATCAAATGGAAACTAGCTTAATTGGTTCAGTCACATGAAAATGCTAGCAATCTTGTGGTGCAAATTGATTTGATTCATGATTTATGAAAACCTACTGTTAATTGATTATGCATTATTGTCACACTTATTTGAATATTAAATAGGATGGTTATTACTGTTGGCATTTTATTGAATTACGAAGTTATTGAATCAATTAGGAAATGAATGTGATTGAACAAATTTGGTTAAGTTGTTGTTGCTGCAGTTTTTTATGAAATTGAAACGCAGGTTGAAAAATCAATTAGGAAACTAACTATTACTAACTATGTAACTCAAACAAACTTAGCATTATAAATAGTTAACTGATTCAACCTTTTAACAACATTTAACAAATTCTAACAATTCTTAACAGAGCACTAACTTCTAACCAACATATCATCTCTAAATTCTTAACAGAGCACTAACTTAGCATTATAATGTTGTGTTATGCAGAACACTTTTAAAGAGAAGTTTGATGCAGAACTTCAGCCAACTGAAGAAGGGAATGGAGAGGTTGTTCAAGTGTTAGATGGAGAGCGTGTAAATCAGCTATGGACAGAGGCTACTGGGGGCCGTAACCGTGGTCGGGTTTATGGCGCTGCAGATTTAGCTATTAATCTAAAACGTGGATCAAAAAGTTTTACCCAACAATCTCAAACTCCTCAACACTCTATGTTTGGGATGTCATTAGAAGCTGAAAGAGCAGCTAGAATTAGAGCTGAACAAATTGCCGAGGCTGCAACGACCCAATTACAAGAGGCTAACGAAGCAATGCGAGCTGCTACCGAGGCTGCAAAAGCTGCTACCGAGACTGCACAAAGGATGGAGAGGGAGATGAATGCTTGGAAGGAATTTATGATGAAGAAATTTGACACTTCAACTTTTGTATCACATTCTCATCATTATGATGACGATTTGGATGATCAATCATTAGATGAAGATTGATCTTGTACTTTTAGTAGAACGAATTAATCTTGGATGTGATTACTTTTTGTGTATGTTTTTTGAAAGTTAATGTGGGTAGAACTTTTGTAGTTACTTTCACGAATGTTTAAAATTGTTTCCAAATGTTTTACCATAAATATGATATTGTGGATTGAAAAAATTTGTTCGAGTGAGGTTGTCATGTTGCAACCCGTTATTGTCCTTTTTTGTTGACTTTAGAGTCGGTGTATGCAAGGCTAAATATTATTATAGACTTTTGTATGTTGACTTTAGGGTCGGTGACACGGACGCTATCTGTTGACTTTTTTTGTTGACTTTAGAGTCGGACCGGCCAACGCTAAACATAATATTGACGTTTCATGGTTTTGAAACAACATAGCGTCGGTTCAATTAGTGTCCGCTTTAGCCTCCGTCTCCCCGAGGCTACGTAGCCTCGGTGTATCTTTAGCCGACGTTACACAGTAGCTTCGCAACTTTTATTCAAGGCCCGACACCGACGCTAAACCGACGCTAACCACATATTAGTGTCTGTTTTTTCACCGTTAGCGTCTGTAAATGGCCGACGCTAATAACAGTTTTTCTAGTAGTGACAATGAGATATTAATGAATGTTAGTGAAGGAAGAAAAGTTTGTTTAAGTCATTTTTTGGAGAACACTCAACCATCTACTCACAAGCATGAAGATATGAACCTAGACATCATCCATGTAAAGGGCTCCAACTTGGATAAAATCAACAAGTATGCCACTAGCTCTTACAAATGGAAAAGAGGCAAAATCTTCACACAATACCATGAGGAATGGGTGACTTACAATTTCAGTTACAAAAACACTATTGCTTTTGGGGCAAATTTAGCGTTATGTTAAGCAATCGTAATTGGACTTATGTAGAAGTCACAACTGTCTGAGGTCGAGCAATAACAATATCAGTATTAATGCATGCTAGAGACAAGGTATCAATACTAAGCTACTAAAGCATACCACACACAAAAATAATAGGGAATGGATTTATCTCAATCAAGCTCATGTTGATTCATTTGACACAAGGTCATTGATGAATCAACTAGCATTTTGATCTATGAGCAATCATTGACCATGAATGGATTGGGAAATAAGTGAGATGAAGATGAATTGGAGAAGTGAAATAGATCCCAAATTGATCAAGGGATGAACCTCACTTGATCAATATCATTCATTCATCTTGAGGGATGAAGTTCAAACTACACCAATCCCCTAAATCCAATGGTATTGACCAAGTCAATGTCCAATTCAACCAAGACCAAGGCCAAACAGAACTTGAGTCAACACAAAGTCAAGAAAATGGCTCAACAAAATATTAAAGTAATTAAAACAATTTAAATCAATTTTAAAAATTAACAAAATACATTTTAAACTGTCAAAAACCTGAAATCCCTTAAAATCACCAAAGAAATGGCAAAGGCATTTTTCATAGGTTAAACAAGGTCAAATAACCATTGACTAATTTTTTTGGCATTTTTTTAAAGTCATAAGTATTTAAAAATCAATTAAAACAAATCAAAAATCACAAAATTCACTAAAAATATCAAACCCAATCCAAAAATTAATTTTAATCCAGAAATGAAAAGAGGAAATTATTTATGAAATTTTGGTGTTGGTCACATTTTTTTTTTGGATTAATATTGAAATTATAGTAAATTTAATAAGAAAATGATATTTAAAAAATAATTTGGAAAAATAAACTAAATCAGAAAAACAATGGCCATCAGATTTCCCTCATTAATTGAGGTGGCAGATCTGGTGGTCATGCACATAACATCCACCATGGGCCTTAGTCAATGCACACGTAACAATGATAATCACAATCAAGGGACCAGATTAGAATGTGGTCATCGGATCAGATGGTCTGGACAACACCAACACACCACCGGAGCCCTAGCTCCGGTCATCTTCTTCGGCAACCTCATCGGACTGATCCAGATCAAAAGTTTACAAAAATAAATGGATCATACATCAATTTGAATAGAAAATCACGACGATTCCAAATATGACCTCCAAATCTTCCAACTCTCACTCTATAATGAGAAATATGGAGTTGAAAGTTGAGGTGTTCAAACTGAATTGCTACGATTCAACCTCAAAGCAACTTAGTATCAATGCCTACATTGGTAGGGCTTTAGTCATACACAAAACAAGCCAAGATCTCAAAGAATGAGTGAGAATCGAAGAATTAAAGTTTTAGAAAATTCACCTTTAGATTGCAACTTTTAAGCTAGATCTTGATGTAATTCCACTTGCTTCTTCTTCATCTAGCTTGCAGGAGATGAATAGGATTAAAAAGACTGTGTATCCTTGGAGTTCTAGTTCACAAACAGAAGTTTAAAAGGATTTCAATTCATTCCATCGAACACTGAAAGTTTGGTACTCAAATTACCGTTTCCGTTCATATTCAACCTTGGGCAATACACTCAAATATCCACAAACACTAGTGTTTCCCAATCTCGCAGAATCAAGAAATGTGATTTTGTTACGATTCCAATTAACAGTTCAACACGAACTCAAGAAGCGAAATCAATCACACAACGCCACACCGTTCACTCGTGTTTCCCGGTGTTTCCTTGTGGATCTGAACCGGAGCTCTAGATACCAATTGTTGGTGCATAAGATGAAGAAGATGAAAATGAAAGAAGAGAGAGAAGAGAAAATAACAAACTTCAACTACTCTGTTAAAATGGTTAGAGCAAAATGGTTGCACATACACCATATCACAATACTCGGTGGATACATATGTTAACAACCACAGTACTATATATACACAAATAATAATGTCACGTAGACGAAATACTAAAATACTAAATTACCCCTCAACATAATTGAGTGGTTTAAATGGAAAGTCTTTTAAAGGAATTATTTTTGTTCATGAAATTAAATCATCATAATTTTGTGAGCACACAAATTTAACTAAAAGTGCTTTGGAGGAATTTGTTAAAAAAAAAATTCATATCTCATTCTCTCGCAGCTCACTCTTCCACTCCTCTCCAAACGTAAAAATGAAATTGTTGGATTTAAGTATGAGTGGTTATGTCTCATGTTGACATGAAATGGAGTGATTAAGTCTCCTATTCACACCAATTGCACAAAATGATAAATATATAAGAGAAATGATTCATACACCCGTGACCTTAAGATTTTGGATGAATGAGTTTTAGTCCATTAACACTTCTGATGTTCCATGAACTCTCAAATAAATAGTATTAGAGTCATGGTTAGGCTCAAATTTGTGGTGTCGATTGTTGAATTCAAGTGTAAATGTTTAAGTCTTACATTAATTAATAAAAAAATAAAATATTGGATATATAAAAGAAATTACCCTGAGATCCTAAGCGTTTTGTTCATTGACACTTGCGGGAAACTTGAAGAAATTATAGAACCCAATATATTAGAAACTCGAAGAAATTGACGTAATGGTAAAAAAGATTGATCTTTTTGACCATCTTAAAAAACCCTAAAACCTGTCAGAAACTCTTTGTTTAACATAAAAAAACGGATCCAATGCTCTTGGTCATTGTTTAATATCTATAGCAAATTGTACTTAACTAATTTATATAGCTGACTTAACAATGTGTTGTTTAAAGAGACCTAACAACATGCCATTATATTTATTAGATGCACTATGGATTCCATATTTTCAGCTGTGAGCATGTCTTAAACAAATTAAATTTCTCATAACAAGCAATAAGAGATTTAGATTTATCACATGCAACATGTGAACCAAATTAAATTTAATATTTAAAGTTCACATTACCAGTAATATCTATATAAACGTAGTCCTTCATAAATTGAATTACCAACATTTCATATCTAAAGAAAATACTTGAATAAGAAAAAAATGTCAAATCTTAATATAGATGCTGCATTCCGTTCATCTACTCCCAATGAATGTTATATGTTTGTGGGAGAAAACTATGTGGTTTTGAATTATGCTCCATGTTCTGGAGACATAAAGAAAAATATCATTAATGGGCCAATTAAAACTGTTGTTGGGTTTCCAATGTTTGCTGGAAAAACATTCGAAGGTAAAATAGATTGTGCCTTTGACACCGAAGACACTGATGTATTCATCTTTTCTGGAAATGAATGTGCCAAAATTCAGTATGTTCCACATTCTGCTGAGGCTACATTACTCATAGCTCCTATTCCAATATCTCAGATGTTTCCTTGTATCTATAGTTTATTTTTTGCTAATGGAATAGATGCTGCAATCAAGTCCACCGGAAATGAGGTTTTCTTATTCAAAGGCGGTTGGTATGCTCGTATAAACTATCGCACCAAGCAGCTCATGTCTGAAAATTACATTGGCAAGGGTTTTAGTAGTTTGTATGGTACAGTATTTGAAAGTGGAATTGAAGCAGCTTTTGCTTCTCACGTTCAAAATGAAGCTTACATTTTTAAAAAAGAATACTATGCACGTATCAACTTTGCCCCAGGTACAGCTGATGGTGACTTTATTGTTGGTGGTAAAATTAGGAAAATCTCTACTGATTGGCCTGCTCTTAAAAACATCTTACATTTTTAATTTTGGTTTATTTTCGAATCCTAAATGTAATGTCATGTGTGTGGTAATGAGTGTGGAGGCTTCTCGTTCGTTACCTCACATTTTGTGTTGTTGTTATGTTTTAATACTCTTTCTGTTACAAAATGACCGTCAGCTTATGATGTTCATTGTTTGCTTCTTTTTCTTATCCTGTCTTTCTTTAATAATTTGAATAAAATTCAATATTTTAATATTACTATCTCAAATCATTTTATGTTAATAGATTAGCTATATATATAAAAGAAAAAAAAAATCCTTGATTAAGAGTAGTTAATGGATACTTGATGATCAGAAGAACAAGGAGGGAGTCGATCTTTGATTTTCTATAATTAGAAAAAACAATTTCAATGTTTGAAGAGATTTGTTGTCCATTCAAAAACCCATCTAAAATAGGTTTCACATTACCATACACACAAAGATAACAATCTCATTGATTCCAACGACCTTCAAATTTGTTAGAGCAAAATTCAATCACAAGATACAATAATGAACAAATATGGAGAGTGTGAGAGAATAAAAAGAATTGGGTGAAAATAGATGTTGTAGCCAACCAACTAAGAAAAAAAAATTATTCAAAAGTAATTGGGGTTTCTACATACATAAAGATATATTCAAAAGTTAATTTTCTTTCATCTTAACTCCACACGAGTTTGAGTTTGTATAACCAAGCCATTTGGGTCGTCTAGCTTTGTCAAATGCGGGAAACATAATTCAGCAACCAATTGACATATCTTAGAATTCTCTTAACTGCTGTAAAGTGTGATGCCTTTGACTTTCCGGTAAATCTGCTCACTATGCCCATGCAATATGCCAAGTCCGGTCTCGTATTGCACAAGTACCTCAATGATCCAATCAACCTTCTATACTGTATTGGATTAATAGTTTTCTCATCTCCATTCTTTGACATATGGAACCTTGGTTCTGTAGGGGTAATGACCACATTACAATGGTCCATTTTAAACTTCTTCAATATCTCAAGTGCATACCTCCTTCGATGCATGATAAGCTCTTTTTTGGACTTGTAAAACTCAATGTCCGAAAAATATGTCATGAGACCGAGGTCACTCGTCTCGAAATCCTTCATTAGATCAATCTTAAATTTTGTAATATAACCTTCACTAAATCATCGACGTAAAGACACATGGTGATCACTCCTTTATTTGTAGCCTTCTTCACATGCACACCGCGTTTGGATGAACATTTATCAAATCCTATCTCTTTTAGAAACTCATCAATTCTCTTGTTTCAAGATTCTTGTGGTTGTTTCAGCCCATACAACTCCTTTTTTGAATTTATAGAACTTGGATTCTTGATTTTTTACCACAAAACCAGGAGGTTATGCCACAAACACTTCCTCTTCTAATAGACCATTCAAAAATATAGATTTGACATCCATTTGGAAGATGTATCCATTGTTGTTATTCGAAATTCTAACAACTAGCCTAATGATTTCAAACCTAGCCATCAGTGCAAATATTTCTTCAAAGCGCATGCCTTCTCTTTGAAAAAATCCTTTACCATTAATCTAGCCTTGTGCTTGATCGCTTCATCTTTCAGATTTCCTTCACATCATACACATATTTTACAACAATTGGATTCTTTCTTTAAGATGTATCAACTAGTACCCATATTTTATTTTTCTCAATTGACTCTAGCTCCTCTTTTGTACATATCCATCTTGGATCACCCAAGGTCTACTTCATTTTCATCAATTTGGATTAAGCTATAAGTCCAAAATAGACAAAATCATTGTTATTGTTTACTTTGATATCCGAGAACAACTCAGAATCTTGCAATCTCACATGCATATGTCTATTTTCCTTATTGATCTTCTCACGTTTTCTGCAATTTATCCAACGTAAACTATGATCAACAAAGAAGAAAAAGTTAAAGACATTGAAAGATAAAGATGAAGACAACAATCGATCATGACAAAATCACAATGATCAACATTGAACAAAGTTAAGATTTTCTTTATCTATGATGAATCATCCTTCTTAATTTAAATAACATAAAATCTCTGAAAATATTATTAAAACTTAAAACATTTTTTTTTCAAAGTTAACGCATAAAAACCCATGGAGGACTTGCCTTAAGAAGCTATTTTAAAAGTGTAAAAATGTTATTTTTAATGCTTCTAGGAAATTGGTAGTCTGTTATTAGAATATGGTAGGCAAATACCAACGTTATTTTTTTAAAAAAATTGGAACGTTGTAAACTAGTAGTCGACTACGAGAATTTGGTAGTCGACTACCAGCTGAACCAATGTGTTTTTTATCAAACAAAATCACTTGACTTATAAAGATCATGGAAGCAAGATGTCCAAAATGAACAAACGTCTTTTAAGGTTTCTTCCCTGAATTGTGTCTCGTCATTAAACATTTATAAAAAACTATTATGCTGTAAAAATCATTATCATGTAATTGTATAAATATATTACTTGCTCCCAAGAATCATTAATGCCGGCAGAGACAATGTTTATCATGTATTTTATGACATAAAATCCACATTTGTATCCTCCTGGTTGTACATACAAAACTCATGTAATTATAGATAAATGAATATCATAAATAATACACTAACTATAAGGATAAAATATTTGGACTTTTTTCTAATTTCTTTCAACATATTGGTTCATTCCACAACTCTATATATTAAAAAAAAATTAAATATTGCATGCTAATTACAAAGTCAAAGAAAATATATATTATTAAGTCACAAAAAAGATAAACTTACGTAGCAACTATACATTTCATCCTTGAATCAAGTTTTTTTGCCTAAGGAACATAGCACAATCATCATACTTTGTTTACGACAGATAATAATCAATTATCAATGAGCACTGCAAGATTACGAGTATAATTAATAATGGGTAAAAAATTGAATACTAAACAAGAGAAAATATTAATTCATAAAAAATTGAATGGATATATGGGAGATTTTTTTTTAAATAATCAATTTTTAAACAAAAATCCAAAAAAACCCAAATTTTCAAAAAAATTACATATATGGGCAATTTTTGCCCTAATATGTGCATGGGCGCCACCCTAGATGGCGCCTACCCTTAATTGTAGGGCAAGTCGCCACTAGGAGTGGCGCCTACTCCTAATTCCTTTTTTTTTTTTTGCTTTTTTTTTAAAATATATTTTTAATTATTTTTTTAATTTTTTAAAATCTTTTTTAACTTATTTTAAATTTATTAATTTATATTTATATTAACTTACAAGATATTATTTACAAGATATCTTTTTTAACATATATATAAATAATATTTTTTACAAGTGATATATATATATATATATATATATATATATATATATATATATATATATATATATATATATATATATATATATATATATATATATATATATATTAATTTAATTTAACAAAATAATATTATTTATAAATTATTAAAATATATTAATTTATATACATGTAAATAAATAATATTATGTATATATTTGTAAAATGCACAAGATATATATATATATATATATATATATATATATATATATATATATATATATATATATATATATTAATTTATATTAATAAACACAATATATTTATATTAAAATAATACACAAGACAAATATTATAAAGTATAATTAAAATGCATTATTAATTTGGGATTTATCACATATTATGCGGTCCCTGGTACGATCCGCACGGGGGAGGTCTAACTACTCGTCTAGACGACTCACGTCGTGGTGGTGCTTCCCTATTCCCACCCCTAGTCCTAATGCGTCCCCTCGCCATTTGCCGTTGTGGTTGGGTCGAAGTCCCTTCAATGCTGTAGGAAAGGTGGGTGCCCTCTGCGCCCTCAAAGCTTTGTCTCGGTGGGACAAACTGACTCCTGTTGGGTGCGCCCTCGAAATATGGCCTTTGGTAGTTGAGGGTTGAATCGGGTTGACTAAAGAACAATGTCTGTTGTGGTGTGTAGTAGTCTTGTTGGTAATCCTCTTGTATACCTGTGTCGGGGCTAAGTGGAGGACTGGAAGAGCCCGGGACATCGTCGTGATGGAAGTGTTGGGATTGGTGTTGCTGGGGGGATTGAGTTTGTGGTAGGTGTTGGGACTGTTGATGGTAGTGGGAATGTTGAGGTTGGTGTTGGTAATCTTCATGATATTGGGGTTGAGTTTGTGGTATGTAGTATTGATTTGGTTGGGGGTGGACATGTGTTGTGGTGGTTGTTGTTGGTAATACGGTGGTGGTGGTTGTTGTTGGTAATACGTTGGTGGTGGTGGTTGTTGATAATATGGTGGTGGTTGTTGATAATATGGTGGTGGTTGTTGTTGTTGGTAATACTGTGGTGGTTGTTGTTGTTGGGAATATTGTGGTGGTTGTTGTTGTTGGAAATATGGTTGTTGCATTCGGGGATCGTCCAAATAGAACGGGTCAGACAAAATCATTTCTGGATTTGTATTTGCTCTATACCAATCCACATATTCGCTTGTCGGCTTCATTTCGTTGGGCACCACCGGAAATTGTAGAACATAGTGGGCACGCTCTTTCCATATTTTACGGAACTCCTTTGCAAATGCCTTCCAATTTTGGGCATACCACTGGTGGCTGACTTTTTTAAGATGCCAAGGTTCTAAAGACATTGGGGGGCCTGGGATTTCTTGATGCATTCCGAATTGCAGTTTGGCACGGTCACTTTGGTGCATCTCCACAGTGGTGAACCGCATGATAGCCGTTTTTGCTGTCCAAACAGCTGCAACCAATTGACATATCTTAGAATTCTCTTAACTGCTGTAGAGTGAGATGCCTTTGACTTTCCGATAAATCTGCTCACTATGCCCATGCAATATGCCAAGTCTGATCTCGTATTGCACAAGTACCTCAATGATCCAACCAGCCTTCTATACTGTGTTGGATTAATAGTTTTCTCATCTCCATTCTTTGACATATGCAACCTTGGTTCTGTAGGGGTAATGACTGAAGGAGAACGGCGATCCAAAACGCAGCGGAAATTGAAATTTTCTCCTTTAGTGATCCTTACGAATGGGCATAATCAGTGATAGAATAGTTACCTCTTGTGACGATTGAAACCTTTGATGCAGATCTACGGAGCGATCATGAACGTTGAACGATGACAACGCCTCTACTCAGTCCACACGAACAGATTCCTTCAATCTCAGTGCTAACTTCTATGAATGAAGGCTTTGAGTGAGAGAGAGAGAGAGAGAAAGAGAAAACGAAAATGCAAAACCGCAATGAATGCTTCTGCACAAGGGTTCTATTTATAGAACCACTTGCGTGGGCTTCAAGCTAAAAAGCCCACTTAAGTGTATGTGGCCCATATCTTATAATATGCCCAAAATCACTTAAGCGCATGGTACCTTACCATATTTCGTATTCACTTAAGTGCACCATACCTTACGGTGTTCCTTAGTTACTCTATCTCTCATCAATCTATCCTTTGTGTGTGACCCTGTAGGTTTTCGCGACATTGCAGTTATATTAAATCACGTATTTAACATAATAAACAGTGGGCGGTATCTAGCAACACATCACTGCTACCCAAGACACGAAAATGTCATGTGATCTGACAAATCCTTCTGTGATAATACTTATGCGTATAATTACCCTTTTACCCTTATGTCTATATTGAACACAAGGCATAGACCGTGTAATCCTTGTCCAGTTCAATATTGGGCCCATAGACATTTATCCTGTTATGCAGAATGGGCAAATTCCATCTAGGTCACTCATGTCCCTCAGCATGCTTCGTGGAGTACCCATCAACTGTTTTTATGGTTATCCAGTTACGGACAATGTTTGATCAGCAATAAAGCACTCGACTCTACATCTAGGGTCCATAGTGGTTTCAGGTCGAAGGGTGGTATACACCATTATCACCATGAGAATAACTTATGACACTTTGCATAACATTCTATATAGTATTCTCATAGCGGGTCAATTCGGTATAAATATTACTCTTAATATTCATACCTATGTTTAAGACTTGATAACTCCTTATCCATGATCCATGAGATGTGATCATCAGTGTATATACATAATAGTCTTAATGCTATAATGTTATCCCACTTCACAATAAAGCTCGACTACGGATACTTTAAGAATAGTGTCCTTATGTTTAATGTGATCTCATGATCAAGTCACACTTGATACATTAAACGGACTAGCTATCCTAAGGACTTTATTAAACAAACAAAATAAAGAAAAAGCCTTTTATTATTAATAAATAATTCGATACAAGTACCAAAAGTATTGGCCTCTAGGGCTTACACCAACAATCTCCCACTAGCACTAGAGCCAATCAGGCATACCCTTAATACCCATAGATCTAGTATGACCATCATGCTTCTGCTGCGCAAGATGCTTTGTCAGTGGGTCAGCAATAATGTTATCCCACTTCACATCTCCTCTATCTATTATCTCTCGAATGAGGTGATAACGCCTAAGTATGTGTTTGGATCGTTGGTGAGATCTAGGCTCCTTAGCTTGTGCGATAGCACCATTGTTATAACAATAGAGACCAATATGATTCACAATGCTAGGAACTATGCCAAGTTCACTAATGAACTTTTTGATCCAAACAGCTTCCTTTGCTGCACTTGAGGCAGCAATATACCCGACCTCGGTTGTAGAATCAGCAACTGTATCTTGCTTTGAACTTTTTCGACTCACAGCGCCACCGCTTAAGCAAAACACATAACCAGATTGCGATCTAAAGTCACCTTATCTGTCTGGAAGCTAGCATCGGTGTATCCAATTACAGCCAGCTCTTCCTGACCTCCATATATCAAGAATGAGTCCTTAGTCCTTCTTAAATACTTAAGGATATTCTGATTCCTAATATATAGCTGCTTCACCTAGGTCCTTCATAGAAAAGCATTTCCCCAACCAAGACTTTACTTGTTGTAGGGTAGGGATATCGTTTCCAATGAGTGATATGTCATCTACATATAATACCAGGAAAACGATCATGCTCCCACTAACCTTCTTGTAGACACAAGGCTCATCTTCGTTCTTGATGAATCCATATTGTTTTACTGTTTCATCAAAACGAAGATTCCAGCTTCTGGAAACTTGCTTCAATCCATAGATTGATCTTTGTAACTTACATATCTTTTGGGCTTCTTCTGGTATGTCAAATCCTTCAGGTTGTGTCATGTACACATCCTCAAGTAGATTCCCATTAAAAAAAGCAATTTTGACATCCATCTGCCATATTTCATAATCATGATATGTAGCGATAGCAAGTAAAATCCGAATAGGTTTAAGCATTGCAACTGGTGAAAAAGTTTCATCATAGTCAACCCCATGAATTTGTTTATATCCTTTTGCAACCAGTCTTGCCTTATAGGTATGTACCTTACCATCCATGTCAATCTTCTTTTTGAATACCCACTTGCGTCCTATAGGGTTAACTCCTACAAGAGGCTCTACCAAGGTCCAAACCTAGTTTGTGTACATGGAATCCATTTCATATTTCATGGCTTCTAGCCACTTCTCAAACTCGGGACCAGTTATGTCCTCTTGGTAGGTCACAGGCTCATCTTGATCCATGAGTAATACATCACCTTGATTAGTTATAAGATATCCATATCTCTCAGGTAGGTGACGTATCCTGCCTGGCCTACGCTGGTCTTGTTCTACTTGAGCAGGTTGCTCTTCCACAACTACTTGTGTTTCCTGCTCTAATTCCTCCATAGGTGTATCAATGCTTTGTGATTCTTGAATTTCTTCAAGCTCTACTTTCCTCCCACTGATTCCTTTGGAAATAAAATCCTTTTCTAGGAAAACTCATGTTCAAGCGACAAACATTTTGCCCTCAGAATGTTGGTGTAAGCCCTAGAGGCCAATACTGTTGGTACTTGTATCGAATTATTTATTAATAATAATAGGCTTTTTCTTTATTATGTTTGTTACAATGGTCCATTTTAAACTTCTTCAATATATCAAGTGTATTCCTCCTTCGATGCATGATAAGCTCTTTTTTGGACTTGTAAAACTCAATGTCCAAAAAACATGTCATGAGACCGAGGTCACTCGTCTCGAAATCCTTCATTAGATCAATCTTAAATTTTGTAATATAACCTTCACTAAATCATCGATGTAAAGACACATGGTGATCACTCCTTTATTTGTATCCTTCTTCACATGCACACTGCGTTTGGATGAACATTTATCAAATCCTATCTCTTTTAGAAACTCATTAATTCTCTTGTTTCAAGATTCTTGTGGTTGCTTCAGCCTATACAACTCCTTTTTGAATTTATAGAACTTGGATTCTTGATTTTTTACAACAAAACCAGGAGGTTATGCCACAAACACCTCCTCTTCTAATGGACCATTCAAAAATATAGATTTGACATCCATTTGGCAGATGTATCCATTGTTGTTATTCGAAATTCTAACAACTAGCCTAATGATTTCAATTCTAGCCATCAGTTCAAATATTTCTTCAAAGCGCATGCCTTCTCTTTGAAATTTTTTTTTACCATTAATCTAGCCTTGTGCTTGATCACTTCATCTTTTAGATTTCATTCACATCATACACATATTTTACAACAATTGGATTCTTTCTTTAAGATGTATCAACTAGTTCCCATGTTTTATTTTTCTCAATTGACTCTAGCTCCTCTTTTGTACATATCCATTTTGGATCACCCAAGGTCTCCTTCATTTTCATCAATTTGGATTAAGTCATAAGTGCAAAATAGACAAAATCATTGTTATTGTTTACTTTGATATCCGAGAACAACTCAGAATCTTACAATCTCACAAGCATATATCTATTTTCCTTATTGATCTTCTCACGTTTTTTGCAATTTATCCAAAGTAAACAATGATCAACAAAGAAGAAAAAGTTAAAGACATTGAAAGATAAAGACGAAGACAATAATCGATCATGACAAAATCACAAAGATCATCATTGAACAAAGTTAAGATTTTCCTCATCTATGATGTATCATCCTTCTTAAATTAAATAACTTAAAATCTCTGAAAATATTATTAAAACTTAAAATATTTTTTTTCAAAGTTAACGCATAAAAACCCATGAAAGACTTGCCTTAAGAAGCTATTTTCAAAGTGTAAAAATTTTATTTTTAATGCTTCTAGGAAATTGGTAGTCTGTTATTAGAATATGGTAGGCGAATACCAATGTTATTTTTAAAAAAAAAATTGGAACATTGTAAACTGGTAGTCGACTACGAGAATTTGGTAGCCGACTACCAGCTGAACCAGTGTGTTTTTTATCAAACAAAATCACTTGACTTATAAAGATCATGGAAGCAAGATGTCCAAAATGAACAAACGTCTTTTAAGGTTTCTTCCCTGAATTCTGTCTCGTCATTAAACATTTATAAAAAACTATTATGTTGTAAAAATGATTATCATGTAATTGTATAAATATATTACTTGCTCCCTAGAATCATTAATGCCGGCAGAGACAATATTTATCATGTATTTTATGACATAAAATCCACATTTGTACCCTCCTGGTTGTTTCCTTGTCTACAAATAAATTTTATACAATGAGTAATAATACATACAAAACTCATGTAATTATAGATAAATGAATATCACAAATAATACACTAACTATAAGGATAAAATATTTGGACTTTTTTCTAATTTCTTTCAACATATTGGTTCATTCCACAACTCTATATATTAAAAAAATATTTAAATATTGCATGCTAATTACAAAGTCAAAGAAAATATATATTATTAAGTCACAAAAAAGATAAACTTACGTAGCAACTATACATTTCATCCTTGAATCAAGTTTTTTGCCTAAGGAACATAGCACAATCACTACGCCAAACAAGACCTTAGACAGCGCTTTTTTTAGCCTTAGACAGCGCTTTAAAGCGCTGTCTAAACCTCCGCTGCTAAAGGTTTAGACAGCGCTTTTTGAAATCTTAAAAGCGCTGTCTAAGCCCCCCCCTTAGACAGCGCTTTGGCCTAAAGTGCTTTCTAAGACCCTCCTATTTTAATTTTTTTAGGTATACCTTAGACAGCGCTTTTGGCAAAAGCGCTGTCTAAGGTATACCTAAAAAAATTAAAATAGGGGGGCTTAGACAGCGCTTTTTGAAAAGCGCTGTCTAAGCCCCCCTATTTTAATTTTTTTAGGTATACCTTAGACAGCGCTTTAGGCAAAAGCGCTGTCTAAGGGGGGGGCTTAGACAGCGCTTTTCATAAAGCGCTGTCTAAGCCCCCCCCTTAGACAGCGCTTTTGCCTAAAGCGCTTTCTAAGCCCCCCCTTAGACAGCGCTTTTTCCAAAAGCGCTGTCTAATGTATACGAAAATTTTTGTAGCTTTTGTTTTAAACCACATTTTTTCCAGGTTTATAAACCAGAATTTCTACCTGTTTTCAACCAGATTTTGACAGACAGAATCACATTTTATACATGCCATTTTGGCCTTTTTTCTACCAATTTTTGGCTAACAAGTATATATATACCAATTCAAACCAATTTTGCCTTAAATGTATCAAAATATATACAAATTTATGTACACATTTACAAGTCATTACCTATACTACAAATTTATGTACACATTTACAAGTCATTACATATATTACAAATATACTACAAAATTACACAAATTTATGAAAAAACTTTGAGCTCTATCATGAATTGACACCACTCCTCTTTGATTTCGTCCACTTGATCCTTTGTATAAAATGCACACTTGAATTCCTCAAAGTACTACATATGAAGCAAAAAATATTTTGAATTAATTCCAACTATTTAATTATATGAGATATGTGTAAATATAAAATTAACTCATAAGTTAGTAATACATACATCGGTGGGAATCACTAATCGGCCCAAAGCAAGAGTATCCCGCATAAACCTCAACACGAAATACCCGCAATCTATTTGATTACGTTGTTGAGGACACTACATGAAAAAAAAATATGGATTATAAATCCTAAGTTTTATCAAGTGTCATCACTAATATAATAAAAAATGTGGTAATTAAAAATATACCGCCACTTTAATCCATGTAATGCGGTTGGCGCCCCTCCTTGAGGTTTGGATATCTCGTTGGGCCCGAAAAGCTTGTAGGATGCTAATAAAATAAAAATGAAGCAATTAGAACAATTAACATAAACTAAGAAAAATTTTGAACATTCTCACTTACGTGTCAATTAGGCGCTTCATATCCGGGTATGTTGTCCAATCATTTCCTAACGAGTCAAGATAATACACAATTTCTCGGATAGGATTGATTGCGAGCAACAACCAATGTCCACTGTAATGATTAGGCAAATGTTAGATGGTAACTTGGAAAATAATTATAATATATGAATTTAGAATGAAATGCTAACCCGGTATTAAACGGTATAAAAAACAACTTCTCCGCATCTTTATTGTCATTGAGGATCCGAAGAACGTACTCCGTCACGGAATCCGGGTTATTTAAGATTGCACCTAAGTTGATGCTCGCTGGTGCTAAGAATCCGAATGACTCGTCCAAATCATTGGGGCGCATCATTTTGTCATACAAAAACCTAATATAAAAACATCATTAACACCTCTTTTGAAACATAAAGTAAACCGGATTAACATAAAGTAAACCGAATTAATAAAACAAAGTAGACCGGATTTACCTAATATATGTATTGACAACGTTGACGCCGATTTCTTCATGACCAAAAACTTGCATGAAGTCTTCATTACCAATCATTTGGTCGTGAGCAAAGCCGAAAATCCCTTCCTCCATATGTATAGTCCGAACACCTCCGGTCGGTATATCGGTCATCTCTATAAATGTCCTGAGGCACGACCTATACTTGGTGGTAGGTTTTTTCCTAGCTACGGTCTTCTTAGCACCAGAACTTTTTACCCGTGCGGAGGCGTTCTTAACCTCCTTTATTTGTTGTGCGGAGGCATTGCTAACCTCATTTTCTTGAACCTACATGTCATATAAATAGTTAGATCAAATTAAGAATGTAACAACTTCCATGAATATATGTCATATAATTGTATATTACCTCTTTTCTTGATTTGGATTTTGTGGGAGTCTATTTAACATAATCAAGGAAAATATGTAAGTAAAATTTTAAGCATAAATTTTAAACTTTGAATATACACATTAAAGTTAACATAAGTTTTAAGCATACCTCATATCCTACGCATATGAGGTTTGTCGGCCATGCAACAAACGAACATACTGCTTCGTGCACCGTTGTTGCATCCGAATCATCGCTAGGATATGGTAATAATGCATTCGGGTCAACTGCAATATCAACTGATACCTTCAAACATCCAGCAGGGAGCTCTCTAGTGTGGAGTAATACTCCGCTAACGTTATGCACTTTTCCCTTGCCAACCATCCGATAGTGTGGTGACGACAAATACAGCTGACAATGGGAAATGCCCTAAAACCAATAATAACAAGAAATCGTTAATGTGTATATATGTCAAATACATAATTTAAGCAAACAGTTCAATTTAAGACAATTATATGTAATTACCTCTGGAATGTTCGGCTGAAAGGTACAGTTGATACTGTTTTTGTCCGAAGCATCTCTGTATACCGTTGAGGCGCTAGCCTCTCTTTCTCTCCTCAATGCATCAAGCTCAGCTTGCATGGCTTCCAATCTTGCATGAAGCTCCCGATTACTAGGAGCCTTTCCTTTTCTAACACTGAGGGAGGTCGGAGTGACTCCAAATCCCTTACCCCTCACCCGACCAGAATACTCAGGGACATCTAATGCCCGACTAAGTATGCTCTTAGTATCATCGGGAGATAGAGACTGAGATAGCTCCTCCTGAAAAATCAGATGAATACCGTATACTTGTCAAATATGTGTATAAAAATGTTATTCAATTAATGAAAAAATATTATACTTACACATTTCTGGTATACGTTTAAAACTTCTTCTTGTGGAACTCCAGATTTGCCCACACGGGCTTCCTTCCACAAAACATGTGCAGGAAGAGATGTTTCTGAACTTTCCTCCTTCTGCAGCTACACATTAAGTCATACAATTTGATCAGATAAAACTAATATATGATGAACAAATTTGTTTTCGCAATTTATAAATACTTACCATGGATTGTTCTAAGCGTCCATATCCGACACGTCCTTTTCGGTACGGATATGCGGGACTCGATGCTCTTTCCCGATTCGTAGCACTTATTCTTTGAAAAGTCGGGTCTTGTCTTTTGGATTTGAAAGCTTCCCATTCTTCAGCCGATATCAAACTTTCATATTTTCTAGGAAGCTCCGCATCCACAAAATTACCATCCGCATCCTTAAGGAACTTGGATGATAAAAATGTCCGAAACCCTCTAAGAAGCTTTCCGGCCAATTTCATGCAAAACCCTCTTCTTTCTTCTTCGATGTTAAAACATCGCTAAGAAAAACATACAGATTGATAGTTAGTATCGGTAATTGAAAAAAACATAATTGATACGGTATAATTAAGGGCCAAATGATTGTACCTTTATCTCACTCCAAATTTTTTCTTTGGACTCTTTCAACTCTTTATTTCTCCAATCATCACACGTAATGGGAATTTCATTCCTTACTAGTGCACCGATGAAACTAGTTAAGGTATGCCCATTAGGTTCTATAAGTTGTCCCTGGTTGTTCCAAGAGACATCTAGTATGATGCCTCGAGATCTTCCTTGGACCACCCTTCGCATTACTGTGATGCCTCTTCGGATTTCTTCTTCCGCGGATACTTTACTAACTTCCTCATGTTGGTCATCAGCCATGTCTAACCTGTAATAAACCAAGGAAACCATCAAATATCAAATATAACTTATAATCAAAACAATTGAAAACAAAAAAATAAAGAAATCATGCATTATCAGATATAACTTATAATCAAAGCAATTGAATACAAAAATATAATGAAATCATGCATTACCACATATAACTTATAATCAAAACAAATGAAAAAAAACATAAAGAAACCATGGATAATTTACCTAAGTCACTAACATCTCTTTCTTTTCTTTGTTGGAATATTAATCACTTGTTTCTTAGCAATGCGTACGGATGAATTGATCCAAATTCCCTCATTATGATCGTTTCTTATATATGACTCATCCGGTATAAGATCCTCAACTTCATCATTTCTATTCAACTCATTCCGTCTAATGCATGACTCATTCTCAACATCAATATCACATTGATCGACACCGCTATCATCAGTCACTTTGTTAGAGAAAAGCACTATAGACCATTTTGTACTCTTCGGGTCATTCACATAGAACACTTGTTTAGCTTGAGATGCTAGAATAAAAGGTTCATCTTTGTACCCCACCCTAGTAAAATCAACTTGCAAAAATCCAGACTTATCCATTCGTATGCCACTACTACTCACCCACTTGCAACCAAAGATGGGAATCTGAAACTTCTCGTAATCAAACACCCAAATATGCTCAATAACTCCAAAATATGACAAATTTGCATATTTGGGGTTTAAGTCCTTCATACTTGATATATGCATTGCTTCAGCTAGCACGGTGACACCACTATTTTGCATAGTACTCTTATCATCTTGTTCTTTGGTATAAAATGTGTATCCATTAATTGAATATGCGCTATGAGAAAACACATGCAAACTTGGACCATACGCCAAACATCTCAACCTTTCTGTTACCGAAGAAGGATCTGAAGAGCGCTTCAAATAAATATGATCCTTCAACCATTGTATGAAACTTTGATTGTGCTCTATAACTATCCAATTTTCATTTCTGTTCGGATTTAACCTTCGGAGTACATCCTTGTGCATTTCAACATATGGCTCAACCTCATTATTATTGTGCAGAACATACAAATGAACTTGATCCCGTTCATCCCTTGATATTGTCACAATTTTATTCCCAATTAATTTTTTACCTTCCATTTTGTCGAAAATCTGAGCTCTGGGGAGTCCAATCGATTGAACGTTAGACAAATATTCAGTACAAAACTCAACAGCTTCTTCAACAATGTATCGTTCAACAATACAACCCTCTGGTCGACTTCGGGATTTCACGTACCCTTTTAATATTTTCATATACCGTTCAGCAGGGTACATCCATCTCATATAAGCTGGTCCACACAACTGTGTCTCTTTCACAAGATGAACAACTAAATGAACCATTATGTCAAAAAAAGACGGAGGAAAATACATTTCAAGCTCACACAAGGTAATTACAATCTCTTTTTGTAGTGTTGGTAAGATCTCGGGATCGATCACCTTACTACAAATTGACCTAAAGAAAAAACACAATTTAGTTATGGCACTTCTTACTTTTTCTGGCAAAATAGAACGTATACCTATCGGTAGAAAATGTTCCATTATAACATGGCAATCATGTGTCTTCAAATTCTTCAACTTGAGGTCTTTCATAGAAACAAGTCTTCTGATATCAGATGAGTATCCTTCTGGAACCTTAACTTCACTCAGAGACTTACACAAAATTTTTTTCTCCTTTCTAGATAAAGTAAAAGCAGCAGGTGGTAGATATGTTCGTCTTCCTTTCTTCACGGGTGCTAATTCAGTTCTCATTCCCATTTTTAACATGTCCTCCCTTGCTTTAAGGCCATCCTTAGACTTGCCTTTTATATTGAGTAATGTACCGATAACACTTTCAAATACGTTTTTTTCAATATGCATAACATCGAGAAAATGTCTCACGTACAAAGACTTCCAATATGGCAATTCAAAAAATATCGACCTTTTCTTCCACCCACCTTTCACAATCTTATGTGCAAAAGGCTTGCCAAACTCAGTACGCACATCTTTCACCTTTTCAAAAACTTGTTCACCTGACAATGCGGGTGGAGCTCTACGATGTTCGGTGTCTCCATTGAATGCTTTTCTCCACCCACGGTAGTGATGTTTAGAATGTAAGAATCTACGATGACCGAGAAACACATTCTTCTGGCAAAGTTCCAATCGAATCGTATCGGTTCCGTCTTCACAAACAGGACACGCACGTTGACCTTTAATGCTATACCCAGATAGATTCCCGTATGCTGGAAAATCATTAATTGTGCCAAACAACATCGCCCTCAAATTGAAACTTTCTTTCCTATATCCATCATAAACCTCCACACCGTTCTCCCACAAAATCTTTAAATCTTCGATCAGAGGTGTCAAGTATACGTCTATGTCATTCCCTGGTTGTTTAGGCCCAGAGATTAACATAGATAACATCATGTACTTACGCTTCATACATAGCGACGGAGGTAGGTTATAAATCATAAGAATCACAGGCCATGTGGTATGTGAGATACTTTGAAGACCATGTGGGTTCATTCCATCAGTAGATAATGCCAATCGAAGGTTTCTTGCTTCTGATCCAAACTCAGGATAATCATTATCAATCTTCGACCACTGTGGTGAATCAGCCGGATGCCGATACATTCCATCAATAATTCTTTCATCTGCATGCCAAGTAAGATGTCTTGCATCGGTTTCACTACGAAACATGCGCCTAAATCTCGGAATTATCGGAAAATACCATAAGACTTTTGCGGGAGATAATCTTTTCTTATATCGAGACAAACCGCATTTAGGGCACTCAGTTAACATTGCATATTCGTTACGAAACAAAATGCAATCGTTAGGACAAGCATGTATCTTATCATAGCTCATGCCAATAGAGCACAACATTTTTTTTGCCTCATAGGTTCGATTAGGAAGAACATTATCATCCGGTAGCATTTCTCTCATAAGGGCCAACAACTCTGTGAAACTTTTATCCGACCATCCATTACCCGCCTTTAAGTTGTACAACTTTAATACAGCAGAAAGTCTTGAGAATTTAGTGCAACCTTTGTACAACGGTTTCTCAGCATCGCTTACCATCCTCTCAAACATTTCAGGACAATCATGAAGATCTTCTTCCAGTGCTTCTACAATCTCTTCAACTCGATCACAATCGTATGTTTCCGTGTCTTTGTCGTATGAAGCATAGGTCGTACTACTTTTTCCACTCGATTCAACATTCTCGTTAATTTTCTCACCATGAAATATCCAACACTGATAACTTTGATCAATTCCATGCCTCAGCAAATGCGATTTCAATCCATGTGCGTCAACCTTACCAATATAACAACAACGCAAGCAAGGACAATGCATTCGTCTGGGGTTTTCAGCGTGTTGAACAGCATACTTAACGAATTCCAAAACCCCACTCTCGTACTCTTTGGTCATTCGATCGGCACAGATCCATGTTTTATCCATGGTTTTCCTTTCAAATTGCATGTACATATACATACACAATTCAATATACATACATACACAAACTAACAACTCCCAAATCACCAACTTTCATTAAACATTGCATTTGTGATCATATAAATTTAAAAAACTACTACAAACTTAAAAATTCATTTCGCTAAAAGAGTCTAACTAATTTCTTTTTCTTAAAATGGTCTAATCAACTTGTAGTTATCCATGTGAATGCAATCAGCTACTATCAGTATTCTTAAATATATGTCCCTCTTGAATATCTTCTCCTTTTTTACAAAATTCTTTTTAAATTTCTTTGTACATATACTATTAATTGTGTTGTATTTGTTCCTGCAATCTACACTAAATACTCTCGTATAAACATTAAATAATTTTGTAATATATTTTTACAATTATACAAATAGTCAATAAACTAAATATTTAAATAACATTTTTATTGGTCAAGATTTCAACAGGGCAATAGCAAAACCATTAACAATGACAGTTGTGGTGGATAGTAAAAATTTGATCAAGATTGCAACAGGGCAATGGACAAACCACAAGCATTGAGTGTAGATTCAAACAGGGAAGCCATATGCTAACACCAACCCATACACATACATTCAGCCATGGATCTAATTACATCCCTCAACATGATTCAAGCAGAGCAATTAACATAGGCAAAACATACAACTGCAACAAGTATAAAAAAAAGAAACTATTGCAGTAACAATCCAAGTTATTTGAACTCATGGCATTACAATCAAACAAGCACATTTTTAACACCAACATTCCAGTTCAAGCCAAAGTCAAACAAGCAGGCGTTGTGGCATTGCATAACTAGTAAGCTAGCTAACTAACACATTAGAGCAGAACGTACCGTGAGAGGCGAGTGCGGCGGTCGAATGTTTCGGTGACGGCGGAGGGACCCTCGACGGCGGATAAAAGGGTTTTCGGAAGTTGAAGGAAAATAGGGTTTTCGTGTTTTGGAGTGGAAGGCGTGATGTTGTGTGATGTCGTCTTTTAGAGTGGAAGGTTGTTGGAGATTGAGGGGAAGACGAGTGCGGCGGAAGCGCTGTGAGGTGAGTGAAGAAGAGGCAAAACAAAAGAACAGAGAACGAAAGCGCTAAAGTCTGAAATTTTATTTTTATTAGACCTTAGACAGCGCTTTTGTGGAAAGCGCTTTCTAAGGGGGGCCTTAGACAGCGCTTTCCAAAAGCGCTTTCTAAACCCCCCCTTAGACAGCGCTTTTGGTTTTAATTTTTTTTTAAAATTTAAAGACTTTAGACAGCGCTTTTTCAAAAGCGCTGTCTAAGGTCTATGTTTAAAAGCGCTTTCTAAAAGCGCTGTCTAAGGGGGGGTCTTAGACAGCGCTTTTCAAAAGCGCTGTCTAAGACCCCCCCTTAGACAGCGCTTTCATTATTTTCTTGGAACATTTTCAGCGCTTAATTTTTATTTTAACCTTAGACAGCGCTTTCTTTTAAAAGCGCTGTCTAAGATGCGCTGTTAATAGTCCTTTTTGGCGTAGTGAATCATCATACTTTGTTTACGACAGATAATAATCAATTATCAATAAGCACTGCAAGATTACGAGTATAATTAATAATGGGTAAAAAATTGAATACTAAACAAGAGAAAATATTAATTCATAAAATATTGAATGGATATATGGTGCTTGATGGATAATGTTTAGAGTATCGGGGTTTGTTATCGTCTCCACAGGGATTGTGTGATAGCGCCGCCGTTCGACAGTTGTTAAGTTCTTAACTTATCGTAACAAGGGGGTTTTTGTTTTAGGTCACGGTAGCTTGCATAAAATGTAAGAAATTGCGGTAAAAGTTTTGGTTTTACTATTTGAGAAAGATTGTCAAAGTTAGGGTTCGACGATCACTTTGCATGCATATGTTCGATCAACAAAACTCATAAACTCCATTAGATGATAAATACATCCACAAAGTCCTCCCAATGTGTTTATCTCTAACACACATTGTGGGTTTTCCCATTTTGATCCATTGTTGATCTCTCACATAATCTATCAAAATGACAACTTTTAGGTTTAACTTTTTTAGTGAACAAACTCATTAATTACTATCTCTAGCTAAAAAACAAGGATGGATGAAAACCTAGGTCAAGAGTTGGAAAACATCTCTCGATCATAAACCAACACAAATAGTTATCAATAAAACAAGGTTTTCACCATATATTCATCATCAACGAGTTTACAAATGAAGATCATCCCATATACATACAAAGCTTATGATCATCTACATCTAACCTTGACAAAATGAAGGACTTAGCTACTCATTTTCATGGTAGCTTGGTCAACAAGTTTCGGTCGAAGGTTGATCAACATCTGAGTCAAAGAATCGAGATTGGATGGGAATCCACCTTCTTTTTGTAGAATATTATTAAGAGATGAAAAAGTATGAGAAAATGGGTTTCTAAGGTACAAAAATATGATCCCAAGAAATGCTGAAAAATATCTAAGTGTAAAAGTTCTTTCCGAAAAAAGTAGCCCCTGCTACTTATAATACTGGTTACTGAGTTGTCATGCTCGCTAGGCGAGCAGAATGGTTCGCCTAGCGAGCCCCAAAATAGGCCACCAGAAGTGCCTGCGCCCAGAGAAGTCATCCAAGTCATGTTTGCATGTGTTCGCTAGGCGAAGAATCCTTCGCCTAGATAGTTTTGCTACTGGAATTGCTCGCTGGGAGCTCGTTGGATGCTCGCCTAGCGAATGTTGGTGAATTTTCCACTAGAAGCGTTTGCTACTTCCCTCGCCACAGCGAGTTTGATCATTTTGCTACTGTAAAATTCTGGGAATGTTCGCTGGCAACTCGCTGGGTGCTCGCCTAGCGAGCGCTTCGCTACATCACTCGCCTAGCGAGCTTGCTGATGTTTGCTTCCTTTCTTGGTTCCTTTGCCATCTTTCTTGTGCCTTAGTTTTCCACTCTTTCATGCCTAATTCCTGCACAATAACACACAAATTAAAGGTACCAAGATCATTTCACATTGTATTGCAAATCATCAAAAGCAAGGGCGGTTTCGAACATTTTTTCTATAAAAAGGAGTGAAAGATGTCCACATTTGATAGCTCAAATAAACACACTTTGGCATCTAACAACTCTCCCCAACTAGATTCTTGCTTGCCCTCAAGCAAAGCATGCCTCTTGAAGGACAAGAGGATTTGCTTAAAGAAAAAGATTTCTTCGAAATCGGATAAACCGGCTCAAACACAAGAGATTCAACTAGACACAAGTTTCCAATGGTTAGAATAACATAATACACAAGAACTAAAGCCTTATAGCAAAACAAAACATGTATCAATCCACAACAATGTTATCCTGAATGAATCACCCTATCTCTCCTCTTCGAATAAGGATTGAAGAAATTACGAGTTTGCAACCGCGGGGACAATTTCACTCTCCAACAAACAATGCAAAAGTCACTTTAATTTATACAAAGTCTAACAATTATAAATGAAAATGCAGAAGCACGAAGGTCACTAAGGTCTTTTCCGGTTGTAGCTTGGTTAGGTATACAAACAAAGGTCATATCTAAGGCCATTGAAAACGAACTTGCCGATGCAAAAGAGACATTCACTGTACAAGTTATTTACACATCTCAACTTCGTTCCACTTGTTTCTCATTTGAAACCTTCACAACTCTTATTTCACAACTCAAATTTTGTTTTTCACTATTTTTCTTCCAAGCAAGCATTCATTTTCATTTTCTCTATTTTTCTTTTTCTTTTTCAACATCGTATTCACAAAACAGATGTTTCTCTTTTCTAATTTTTTTTTCAATGCTTGCTCGGTTATTCAAGAGTTGTGGCACCTACCGATTCTCATTTTCGTTCTCCCCAACTTATCTTTTACTTACCCTAAGTGAATGCTCTTGACTTTTTACAGCAAAAGAACAATTATCAAAAATTTCAGGGTTTCAAGAAAAAAGATTTTGACATCTCGCCTTATTTCAAGCAGAGATTCAACTGTTTAAGCTCAAAGGGGTTCACGAATACTCTCTGCTCACGGGTAAGTCGTATTTGGAACTGGTTGTGCTTGAAAGAAAACAAGCACCTTGATCATTTCTAATTGCTTCCATAAATTCACAATAATAAAAGACAAAGCAGGAATCAAATGAATCACACAGTTTATTAGAATCCAACATTTTAGTTTACAATGGAGGTTTCCTCACAATTTGTGGTTTTAAGTCCTAGATGAATCATTCATTCAATTATGTTGCAAAAAGAACAATATTCAATTACGAAAAGAGTAAAGTTCTTAATGCATTCTAAAATTCTAACCGGAGGTAACCATGTACCTTAGCATTATTCGCTTGTTTATTTTTATCGTCGCCATCCATGCTCGGATGCACCTTCATTGGATACTTCTTTGAGGAGCAACCAATCTAGAAGGTTTGACCCTTAACAACCAAAAATTTATTAAAACAAAAGAAATTTAAACCAAACACAATAATTTAAAACATAAACACAATCATTACTTCAAAATTTTAAAAATGTGCATGGGGGATAAAACACCCCAAAAGTACATAACCAATACCAAAAAAAATACAAGAAAATAAAATATAACATAAAGAAAAACTTAGTCCTCATAGGACTCAGAACTCTCTTCGCTACTGGCCTCAGAACCGGAACCATCCTCATCATCACCATCATAATCATCATCATCATCAGCGCCACCAGAAGTATCAGCACCAGAAGCACCAGCACCCGCCCCCTCTCCGAAAATAGGCCTGTCCACAGGCCAACTCGTATGCTGCAGGAACTGCTCACGCGTCATTAGAGGGTGCTCTCCAGAGGGGTCACGCACCTGCAACTGTAACAACTGCATAGAATCGTGAATATCAATCATGGCGCGCTGAGTCGCCGCCATCCAATCCCAATTATAATTGCAGACAGCCTGCTGGAAAGGATCAAATCCCTGAGCAAAAGTACCAGGACCATCAGCAGCCCCGGTCTCACCAGCACATGTACTACTCCTGAAGTTCTTGGGCTTACAATACTTGGCCACATATCTATCGTCGATGGCTGACGGAATCCTCACTTAACTGCAGGAGGGTAGCTTCAACCTCGACTGTTGGCACAAAGCCATGATGAGACAAGGAAAAGCAAGGGGGCAGTTAACTCGTGCCGCCGACTTCAGCCCGCTCTCAACCACGAACTTCATCTCTAAAGCAATGATTCTCGCCATATCGATCTGAATATTAGTGAGAATGCAGTGGACCAAGTGTGCCACTGGGATCGGCACGGTTGATGTGTGGGACTTGGGTTTAATATTGGTCAGAACCAGCATTAGGATCAGCTGAGCCAAGGGAATCATATCCTCCCTATGGTAGTTCATAGGAACCCCAGATGGGTTCACCTCAACTGACTTCCCTTCAAATAATAGGGCTGCAGAAATAGAATCGGTGTCCCTGTGTAGCCTCAGATCCATGTGGTATGTGTCTCTCTCATTAGCTCCCAGATGGAGCGGTTCACCCAGCACACGGTTGATAGCATCCCTATCGAAAGCAACCTGACACTCTTGTCGTCCAAGTGAAAGGCTCGTCGTCATTTGGTAGTGCGTTCGCATAGAACTCACGCACTATCTCGATGTCATAGCTTTCAAGTGGAGCAATCAACCGGTCCCATTTCTTGCTATGAATCAACCCAGCAAATGTCCGACAATCGCCTTCGGGGTTGATCATAAACCTCTTTTCTGGCAAGATTTTTCTTTTTTCCAAAGCCACATAGCGTGCAGCTTGCTTTGCCCCGATGAATTTGTCTGTGTCAAACTGAATTGGCACAGTACGAGAAGTGCTCCCGACCTTTCTCTTTTTCGAAACACTCGACCTGGATGCCATCTGTAAATTCATAAAAAAGAAACACCACACAACCACAAAACAGATTAGAGAGCAAAACAGAAAAACCAACTACTGTCATGATCGCTACTGCTTCGCTTAGGAGCACCGAAATGATAAACAGCAGGTGGGTCACGTGGAGTAATCAGCTTCCTTTCAATCAATGAAGGATATAGCTCTACATAAGTCATTGGAATAGGATCAAAAGTGACCCTCTTCCTATCATAGCTAGTGCTGGTTTAATTGTTGTTACGAGGCTGGTAGGCCTGCTGTTGCGGACGATGTTGTTGTTGTTGATACTATTGATGTTACTGTTGCTGGTTCTGATGCTGATAATGTTGATTTTCTCTGAAAGCAGGTGCTATATGATCCACCTGGTGCTGGGTACTGACTGGGCGCACAGTCTTCCTCTTCACAGAGGGTCTTCTTTGTTTGACATGGGAGGATACAACATGTGCCTCTCCATCTTTCTTCTTGGCAAACGCCCCATAACGTTTGGCAGAAGAGCCTTCTTCTCTAGTCAGGCGTCCTTCCCTGACTCTTTCTTCCAGTCGCATCCCCATGTTCACCATCTCGGTGAAGTCAGAGGGAGCACTAGCGATCATCGCTCGTAGTAGAAAGAGCTTAAAGTCTTGAGAAAGATCTTCATCATTTCCTTCTCTTCGAGCGGGGGCACAATTTATGCAGCCAATTCACGCCACCTCTAGGCGTACTCCTTGAATTTTTCTTTCTCCTTCTGGGACATAACCCTCATTAGGTCCCTATCGGGAGCCATATCAACATTGTACTTGTACTACTTGACGAAAGCTTCGCCAAGGTCGTTGAAGGAGCGAATATTCACACCATCCAAGCCCATATACCATCTCAATGCAGCACCAGACAGGCTGTCCTGGAAGTAGTGGATGAGGAGTAGATCGTTGTCAATCTGAGTCGACATCTTGCGTGCGTACATCACAAGATGGTTGAGCGGGCAAGTGTTCCCCTTGTACTTTTCAAAGTCAGGCACTTTGAACTTGATAGGAATCTTGACGTTTGGCATGAGACACAGCTCAGTAGCAGATTTACCGAAGAGGTCCTTCCCTCTTAGAGTTTTAAGTTCCTTGCGCAGCTCAAGGAATTGATCATTCACAGCGTCCATTTTCTCATACACATCTGGGCCCTCAGATGGCTCAGAGTGATAAATGGTGACAACTGGAGGTGGCACAGCAAGGACCGGGCTAGATGCCGGCAGAGAAGCAAAAGTAGGGGTGAGACCCTCTGGAACAAAATTTGCGGGCATCCCCCAGGGAAACCCGGATGGCATAGCAGACGGAGAAAAATGAGCACTGGCAGCAGGCACGGCAGAGGAAGCTACCTTTGAAATGACCGTCCTCTGGGGAGAAGTGGAAGGCGTTGGAGAAGACTGGCTTTGGGCGGCCAAGAATGACTCCATTAGGGCAGTCAATCTTGCCACTTACTCCTTGAGTTCTCTGTTTTCTTGCTCGAGGTGATCCATTAGCTATAAAGAGTTGGCTCTGGTGTAGTATCGGTGTGTCAGCTTGTCTTCAAAATAAATGAAGAACAGAGAGTTTGACCACTGATCAAGAAGCCTGGAACAAAACCTGCTTATGCACATGATGCATGCAATGCTTGTGCATATGATTTTATTATTTTTAATCAGAGGAACTCCAGAGTTCTATTTGCAAATATTTGGAAAATATTAATCATTTAGACATATATGGAATAATCATATCAATAATATTTGGAAAAAATTTACACCAAAGAAGTACAGTCTTGGTAACCAAATACAATACAAGAGAGAAGGAAAATGAACATCCTATGGAACCCTAGAAACAATCGTCCAAAGCTCTCGAGACTGGAAGATAAGTTGCACGAAGCCTCTTCACTTCTCTCTCATAGGCTGCCTCCATATCTGCCTTCTCCTTGGCGAGTCGATCATACTTCCTCTTCCAAAACCTGGATGACAGAGGAAGAAGAGAAGTCACCACATCATCAGGCTCTTCGATAACCTGATGCTCCAGAAATTCTATCAAATCATCCTTATCTCTGATTTGCTAAAGTAGATCCTCTCGCTCACGAACCCAAGCACGCGAACGGTCTTCATCTCTCAACTCCTCTACTCCTTGGTTAGGGAGGGTTGAAGGCCCAACCATAACCATAGGTGTAGGTTTCGGGTAATCATAGGGCATGCGGTACTCAAAAGCTCTCTTCCTCACCCACGAGGTGTAGGGTTCTAAAGCAATACAATTCTTCGGACCAAGCTCTTTCCTTCCCTTCCTATGAATCTTGCTCCAAGCGCGGACCATCCTGCCCTTCAAGTTTTGGGGATCTTTACCCTCTTGAAAGAACACACCTTCTAACAAAATGTTATTAGGTTTATCCTTTAAGGGGAACCCAAGCTGACGACGTGCCAAAATAGGGTTGTAGTTAATCCCACCACATGTACCAAGAAAAGGCACATTGGAGAATTCACCACAAGAGTCAATAATTTGCACCCCATCGTATATACGGTTTTACCAAAAGATATCATCATTAGTGAGAGACATAAGTCTCTTGGACCACTGTAGACATCCTTTGTTCTCCTTGAAGGCGAGCGTCTGTGGCAAGTGCGAAATAAACCACTTGTACAACAGAGGCAAACAACACACAATGGTACCACCACCCGTTGCATTCCTCATATGCAAAGAGAAATAAGTGTCACCCAACAGAGTAGGAACAAGATTAAGAGTAGAGAAAATCCTAATAGCGTTCGCATCCACAAAATTGTCGTTGTTGCGGAATAACACTAGCCCAAAGATGAGAAGTACAAATATGGCCTCAAGGGAGTCCTCACTGATGGCCTTCCCAAAATAAATAGCTTGAGCGATGAGGAAATCATATGAGAGACCTTGAATTCCACCTTTGGTAGTCATATGAGCACCAATAATAGATTCATCTATATGCAACAGATCAACAATCTCTTAGGAAGAAGGAACTCTCTCCAAGCCACTAAACGGCAACTGATCTAAGATAGGTATACCCACAAGATAGGCATACTCCTCAAGCGTAGGCAAAAGCTGGAAATCTGGGAAAGTGAAGCAACGGTACAAGGGATCATAGAACTGCACCAACACACTCATTAGACCTTCATCCACCTGAGTAGCAAGAATAGACAGAAGCTTGCCATGGCGAGCTTTGAACTCCAAGGGATCTAATACATAGGATGTCAAACTCCTTAACTCTTTCAAGTCGGGTTGTCTGAAACTGTACTTCTTTGTATTCCTTCTTTGCTTATCCATGTCTGAAAATTTGCAAATAGACCTCTTAAGTTCCTTGAAATTTTTCTCATTGTTGATGATATGGATGTGTATGAATACATGAATGCATGGATGCAACAATCACACTCAAGGATCAAGCAAATCACACCGCACAAAGGTCACAGGATGGGTCAAGTCATCCTTAATATCAATCATCCATTTTGGTGAATTATGGTTTACACCTTATCAACACCCAAGTTCCATTGATATTAAGGATATACGAGAACGGATCAACCGCGAATCAAGGGTTTGTTGCAAGTCACGAGCATGGAGTCTCGGTTAAGAACCACCCTAAGGAAGTGTACTATGGTTAAACCTGACAATCATGTTCTACAAGAGGTTCCCATAGTCATTATCCCATCTGTCAGATATTATCGGATAAACAACTACTCGTATTCCAAAAATATTCTCAACAGAAACTCTTAGGAGTGTAGTATCGCGTAACAATCGTATCAAATCTTACACTTGAACGATCTTCGCACCACGTCCTAAAATAGGTCAAGATGGGCTAGGTAATCTAAGGTCCTTGGCTTCTAAAGTTTATATTGGAAAGAGTAATGCCTAACCACGGCTACTCGTGTGACATTATTGATCCCAACAAAACCTCCACCAAGTGAATGGGCTTGCAAGTCAACTTGCAAAGGAATTACTCCACACAAGTCAACAAGACTATGCCATTCTCCTATCATAACTGCACTCGAGTTCGGGTATAGTACTCATCTCACAAGAGACCACCAAGCACACAAGCAATTCATACATTACAAACAATACAGTCATCCCAAATTTGCACAAAAATATGTCACAAGTAAATATAAACAGACAATACAACCAAGGTAAAAAGTAGGCTAAACCCACTAGGAAAGACGAGATTCTCCCCAGCAGAGTAGCCAATTTTCTGTAGCGGGGTATTCGTTACCTTTAGATTTATTGACTAAATCAAAACTAAATCATACAATTCGAGTCGCCACCGCACTTCTATTTATCCAAACGAAAGGTTAGAAAGCGAACAAAAACCGAGAAGTTTTATCAAATCAAAAACTAATAAAAATGTCAGAGATATGGGTAAGGGGGTTGGATATGCAATGGGAAGGTTTTAAGCACCCAAAACATCCTTAGTACTCTAAGGGAGCCCTTTTTACAAATGTTGTATGGTAGGTTGGTATTTGTGAAAATATTTGTGCAAACATGATTCGGGAGGTGAGAAAAGAATATACAAATTATTTATAATTTTTGTGTTTGAATGGATAAACCCATTGCCTAGGTACCATCACAAAGGTAGGATCAAAACCTCGTAGTTCGGGGTAAAAATCTCAAAACAAGTTTGTGAATTGATTGGTCAAAAGCCTTAAGGTCTTTTGTTATCAAAAGGAGAAAACTCAACCTAAACCACAATCCACCATGTGAGGAGAGCTTCAACATACTAGTGAGGGATCCACCCTATAATAAGTATGGAAGACTTATAGTCCAATCACTAAGGATACAAGTGAGGTTTACATCATCCACTATGATAACTCAAACCTAATAGCTAATGTTTATGAAAAGCTTTGGCAAAGGTGACCATTGGAACCACAAAACATTTGAGTGAGTTGTACTTACAAATTAGAAGTATTCACAAAAGGAAGTCAAAGTTGACTTAAGATTCAATTCAAAATGAGTATTATGAAAAGAGTTTGAAAAATCAAAGGCATAGTGCCTAGGTTTCTAATTTTGAAAACAATGTTAATGTTTGCACAAAAAGTTTGGCTTGGGTTAGAGTGGAGAGAACAAGAGAATGGCTAGGTCCTAAACATGCAAAGATGAGGGAAGAGAAATAAAACCGATTGGAGTTCCCTTCTTGAGATCATAAAGATGATCCAAGTTGCTCCTTTCCTTTGGACTTAGCAAGCAATAAGCAATTAAATCAAGCAATCAAGCACATATTCAATCAAGCTCCTAGGATCTTCCAATTTGGATTTGTCTCTTTTATCTTGGATGCTCATGACAATGGTCCTTCTAATAGCTCAAGTTTTGTATCCCTATCACACAAGAACACACAAATCAAAAAGTTCCACAATGCAATAACAAGAATGGACAAGAGTGAGTTTAGAATAAAGGTCCTTTCAATTCATCTTCAAGATTAAGCATTCTAAAGGCATGAGACCTAGTTGCTCTTCAACATATTTAGCATTCTGAAGGCATGAGGCCTAGTTGCTCTTGAAACTCCATTTAGCATAGGTTAGGTACTAAATCTAAGTCCTTTCTCCTTTTGCATTGGTTCACACAAGCAAAACAAAACAAAACACAAGGCAATAGTATATACACAATAATATGCTCAAGTGAGCAAAAGGCAAATGGCATAAACATAAACATGAGCACAAGTGAGCAAAGGGCAAAGACAAATGAATTAATGATCAAGAAATTAAATTGCATTAAAGTAAATTGCAAGAATTAAATGCTTGAATTAAAAGTTAGTAATTAGTAGTTAGTGTTAGTGTGTCATAAGGCAATTTAGCGTTATGTTAAGCAATCGTAAGTGGACTAATGTAGTAGTCACACCTATCTGAGGCCGGTCAATAAAACTATAGGTAACTAAACACAAGTTAGAGATCATGACTAGTAAGCCAAGCTCCTACAACTTGCCATGCCAAAAGAAAAGAAGAATGACCTTGTATGGATTTAGGTTTTTTGCTTGAACAAGAAGCAACCTATCTTGGACACAAAGCAATTCACTTGATCTTTGATCAAGATGAATTTGATTTGGATCAAAGAAGGTTAACCCTCTCATATGTCAAGGATAACCACCAATCATTAACTCATTGGTCAAAAAGAAAAAGAAGAAGAAGAAGATGGAAATGGAATGTACAAAATTGGAATTAAAAAGACATAACCAAAACACATTGATCAAACATGAATGGAATCAACTTCAATCAATGGTAAACAGAAGTGAAATGAAGCTTAGAAGTCAAGAAATAACAAAAATATTTTTGGTATTTTTTTGGAATTAAAATAATACATGAAATAAAATGAACAAATAAATGTCAAACTTCAAATCCAATTCAAATAAACTTGGATAAGTCCAATTGGATCGTTATAAGTCCAACATGGTCAAACAAGGTTTGACAAATTCTCTCAACATTTTTTGAAAACAGAAACTATTTTTAAACAATTAAAAATGGAGAAAAATAACATAATTGGACTAAAATCTTAAATAAATCTCAAATCAATTAAGAAAGTGATGAGAATATTTTTCATAGATTCATCATCATCCAAAGATGTTAAGAAAATATTTTTGAATTTTTTGAATATCAAATAGTATTTTTAATGAATTAAAAACAACCAGAAAAGAAATAATTCACAAAAAATATTAAATAGAATCACAAAAATAATTTAAAATCATTTTATGAAACTAGAATTGAAGAGAAAATTTTTGCAATTGGTCCCGTATTTTTGTTATTCCAAAAAATAAAGAAGTTATGAATTTTTGAAATAAAATAGAATAAAAGAAAATAAAACAAAAATTAATAAAAGAGAAAAAATCTGGAGCGCTGGATGACTTCATTAATTGACGTGGCAACATTCAATGGATTAGAAGCGCGCGCGTACCATCGTCATTAGTCAATGCGTCACATGCTGAATTAAAAAAAGTCATAACACGCAATGGTCAAGATTAGATTTGGTAAGCTTGATCCAAAGGCCAAGAATCAAACGCGTGGGAACGGTGGTGGAAACCATCATCTTCTCCGGTGAGAAGGCCAGTTCCGGCCACCAGTTGCAGGTTTTCAGACCTCAACCATAACACGCGATCTATATACCATTCGAAAGCTGGGGTGATGTACATCACCCCTGTAACCTTAGTTTTCATTCAAGATCCCTATAGAGGAAGAAATCTGAGCTTGAAAAATGAGGTGTTCAATCTGAACTTGTCCAATTCTCAAGATTAAAACCACAAATCAATTGCCTCTCACATGAGGACTTCAGAGATGCTAACCAAACCAAGCAATGCACAATAATAAAAGAGATCCGAAAATAGTTATGGTGAAAACCTTTGAAGTGCAGCTTGTGTGAGCTTGATCCAATCCAATCCTCGAGTGCAGCTTGATCTTGAAGTAACAAGGAAGCAAGGCTAAGGAATTTAGAAGCTGAAGATCAACCAGGAAAGTTGAAATTCAAGCTTGAAAAGTGAAGAGAAAAATTCAGAATTCCTTTAATGGAGGTTTGGGGAATCAGTTGAGCAGAGCTTCGGACGCCTTTAGGTTATCATTTGAAGTGAGCAAGCATGTCTATTTATAACCACGGTTGATGCAAGCAAGTAGAAAACTCATGTGTGCATGAACTTGGGTCCTTCATGCATGGGCCTGTACAAGCGCATGTGAGGCCCAAAACCACTAAAAATTGAGTGTTGAACACTAATGAATGAAGTTTGGACGTGCAGATGGCAATGTAATGGAGTGTGCAAGAAGATTTAACATGTTATGCATAATTGATCACAAAACATCACCTCTTCGAAAATGCCATTTGGAAAATTGAAACATAAGCATGTGGGTAATGATTGGAAAGGTCTTGACATAAGGAACAAATGTTATGTTGAACAAAAATTCATTTGGAGTGTGGAAAATATTAAAAACTGGCCATGAAGTTCAAGGTACAAAACATGTATTTGAGAAATTTGCCAAAATGGACCAACTTCAAGCCCTTATGTTTCAATGATGCAAGCCTCAAATGACAAAACCTTCAACATCAAAGTTGTATATCTTTTCAATAAAATCAATTTAGACTTAAATTTTGCATCATTTGGATTTTTTATGAGAATGTTATGGGCACTTGAAGTTGGACTTTTTCACATTTCAATGACTTTGGTCCAAAGTGACCTATAATGTTTTGTATTATCACATGTACTTCTTTTAGGATTATGAAATTTTGTCCAACATAACAATTTAAGTATACATCTTAAAATTTCCAATGCACTTGGTCTCACCTCAAAATCATAAAATATGAAGGAGTTAGGTCCTTGGGAAGTTGACCCAAAATTAGGGTTTCAGTCAAAATGACCTATAATGTTTTGAAATCAACGATGACCTTCCAAGTTTCAAATGAATTTTTGATGAACATGAACGTTGTTCATATGGTTCTTAAGAATATTTTTTATCTTGGGGTCATCTTCATTTGACAAACACATCAAAAGGTAGGTCTCAGTGGATTTCAAAATAGTCAGATGATTTGATCATAGGTTGAGGTTGCTTCATGAGCAAGGCACAATCAATGCACAGTTGAATTAGGGTTTCCTTGGGAAACAATCCTCAAGCCCTTTAGTTTATCTTGATCAAATTGACAAATTGAGAAACGTGGGAGGCATATATGATGATTGAGAGCTTTGTGAACCATTGTCATGCTTGCTTCTAACTTCATCTGGCCATTTCATTGAGCATAGGGGCCTCCTAGGAGCCTTGAATCACATGACTGCTTGAGCTTCAAAATAAACAAGTTAGTGACATATTTTTGTGCTTTTGATTAGTAAACAAAATAAGAAAAGCAATAATATACAATTCAAGCATCCTTGGTGGTCTCAAACCAACTCACACAAAGCCCAACCCTAGGGTAAAGGAGCCAAGATGCTATGATCCTTGAGGCAAATGCAATGAGCAATGATATGATGCCATGAGGGATAGTAGGGTCAAAATTAGGGTCTTACAATATCTCATTCTCTCGCAACTCACTTTTCCACTCCAATCCAAACGTAAAAATGAAACTCTTGGATTTAAGTATGAGTGGTTATGTCTCATATTGACATGAAATGGAGGTGATTAAGTCTCCTACTCACACCAATTGCACAAAATGATAAACATATAAGAGAAATGATTCATACACCCGTGACCTTAAGATTTTGGATAAATGAGTTTTAGTCCATTAGCACTTCTGATGTTCCATGAACTCTCAAATAAATAGTATTAAAGTCATGGTTAGGCTCAAATTTGTGGTGTCGATTGTTGAATTCAAGTATAAATGTTTAAGTCTTACATTGATTAATAAATAAAAAATTGGATATATAAAAGAAATTACAGGTAAGGGGGTTGGTTACACAGAGGGAAGGTATTAGCACCCAAAGTATCCTAGGGAGCCCGTTTTTGTGTGTAAGTGTTTTAGTTGGAAAAGATGTTTGCTAAAAATAAAATGATGGGATGAGAAAAGAATTTATTATTTACAATTTTGTGTTTGACAAGACCTTTGGTCTTATGCCTATGTACCAACATAAAAATGAGGGATCAAAACCTCGTGGTTCGTGGTAAAATTTTCAAAGATGGGTGGATCGAATTTAACAAAAGCTTAAAGATATTTTGTTATCAATGGGAGAATACTCAACCAAACATCCACCGTTAATGAGGGCTTTACAACATTTAAGAAGGAGGGTTCTAACTCGGATTCAATCAACAAGTATGCCACTAACCCCTAAGAAATGGAAAGTCTTACAATCAATATATCATGGAATGGGAGAATTATATCTCAACCAATGATAACTCAAATCTAAATCCTCTCTTTTGAAAAAGATAAAAGGAAAAGGCACAAAGTGGCCAAAATGATTAGATGAGGTAGTTAGTTATTTTTTTTTCTCTTTTTTGAAAATAAAGTCAAAATGATTAAGTTCATTTACAAGTTTGATTATTAAAATATTTTGAAAATCAATGGCATAAGACCAAGGTTTCTACTCATTAAAACAAGTCTAAGTTGAAAATAACAAATAAAGAAGTTTTTTTTTAAATGAGAGAGAGATTTTGAAATTAAAGAAGGAGGAGGAGATGAAGGAACTACCCTAGTCAAGACTTAAAAGTTTAGAGCTGAAAAGATATAATCCATGGGAAGCATCCACAAGACAATAGTGTCAGATAGAAACCCATTTCCTTTGGATTGTTAAGCAAGCAACAAAGCATAATCATCCAAGCAAATAATAAGAAGACCAATCCTATCAAATAAAGATAACCGAAAATCCAATAAGGCACTCCAAAGCAAGTAGTCTTCAATGTCCTTTAGATGTATCAGATGAGATATCCCTTGAAACATACTCAAAGAGAAAGCATCAAATGATATCAATAAGATCAAAATAACAACTCAGACAAGGAGAGTGAGGGTGTAACAAATGAACCAAAGGAGTCTCTCAAGGCTTGTATCAGATGAATGACATTGGCCAAGAAATGGTCTCAAATTAATGGCATTGGCCAAGTTTCCACAGCTCTGGGATGTTTCCTACTCTAGGTAAATAAGTCCAAATCAAGTCAAAGACAGATGTCCAACATTCCACCAATGTATTTTTAAGATTTTTGTTGTTATTAAGTGTTTTAAGGTCCTAAGACCACAAACAAAACAAAATCACAAGCACAAAATATAACACAAGCAAAAATACAATATGGCTCAAGTGAACAAAGTAAAAATGACTTAAACATAAACAATTTGCATGAATGTAAATGACAATGAATGATTGCAAGAACTTAAATTTCATTAAAGTAAATGACATTAAAATAAAATCAATACAATGAGATATTAATGAATGTTAGTGAAGGAAGAAAAGTTTGTTTAAGTCATTTTTTGGAGAACACTCAACCATCTACTCACAAGCATGAAGATATGAACCTAGACATCATTCATGTAAAGGGCTCCAACTTGGATAAAATCAACAAGTATGCCACTAGCTCTTACAAATGGAAAAGAGGCAAAATCTTCACACAATACCATGAGGAATGGGTGACTTACAATTTCAGTTACAAAAACACTATTGCTTTTGGGGCAAATTTAGCGTTATGTTAAGCAATCGTAATTGGACTTATGTAGAAGTCACAACTGTCTGAGGTCGAGCAATAACAATATCAGTATTAATGCATGCTAGAGACAAGGTATCAATACTAAGCTACTAAAGCATACCACACACAAAAATAATAGGGAATGGATTTATCTCAATCAAGCTCATGTTGATTCATTTGACACAAGGTCATTGATGAATCAACTAGCATTTTGATCTATGAGCAATCATTGACCATGAATGGATTGGGAAATAAGTGAGATGAAGATGAATTGGAGAAGTGAAATAGATCCCAAATTGATCAAGGGATGAACCTCACTTGATCAATATCATTCATTCATCTTGAGGGATGAAGTTCAAACTTCACCAATCCCCTAAATTCAATGGTATTGACCAAGTCAATGTCCAATTCAACCAAGACCAAGGCCAAACAGAACTTGAGTCAACACAAAGTCAAGAAAATGGCTCAACAAAATATTAAAGTAATTCAAACAATTTAAATCAATTTTAAAAATTAACAAAATACATTTTAAACTGTCAAAAACCTGAAATCCCTTAAAATCACCAAAGAAATGGCAAAGGCATTTATCATAGGTTAAACAAGGTCAAATAACCATTGACTAATTTTTTTGGCATTTTTTTAAAGTCATAAGTATTTAAAAATCAATTAAAACAAATCAAAAATCACAAAATTCACTAAAAATATCAAACCCAATCCAAAAATTAATTTTAATTCAGAAATGAAAAGAGGAAATTATTTATGAAATTTTGGTGTTGGTCACATTTTTTTTTTGGATTAATATTGAAATTATAGTAAATTTAATAAGAAAATGATATTTAAAAAATAATTTGGAAAAATAAACTAAATCAGAAAAACAATGGCCATCAGATTTCCCTCATTAATTGAGGTGGCAGATCTGGTGGTCATGCACATAACATCCACCATGGGCCTTAGTCAATGCACGCGTAACAATGATAATCACAATCAAGGGACCAGATTAGAATGTGGTCATGGGATCAGATGGTCTGGACAACACCAACACACCACCGGAGCCCTAGCTCCGGTCATCTTCTTCGGCAACCTCATCGGACTGATCCAGATCAAAAGTTTACAAAAATAAATGGATCATACATCAATTTGAAGAGAAAATCACGACGATTCCAAATATGACCTCCAAATCTTCCAACTCTCACTCTATAATGAGAAATATGGAGTTGAAAGTTGAGGTGTTCAAACTGAATTGCTTCGATTCAACCTCAAAGCAACTTAGTATCAATGCCTACATTGGTAGGGCTTTAGTCATACACAAAACAAGCCAAGATCTCAAAGAATGAGTGAGAATCGAAGAATTAAAGTTTTAGAAAATTCACCTTTCGATTGCAACTTTTAAGCTAGATCTTGATGTAATTCCACTTGCTTCTTCTTCATCTAGCTTGCAGGAGATGAATAGGATTAAAAAGACTGTGTATCCTTGGAGTTCTAGTTCACAAACAGAAGTTTAAAAGGATTTCAATTCATTCCATCGAACACTGAAAGTTTGGTACTCAAATTACCGTTTCCGTTCATATTCAACCTTGGGCAATACACTCAAATATCCACAAACACTAGTGTTTCCCAATCTCGCAGAATCAAGAAATGTGATTTTGTTACGATTCCAATTAACAGTTCAACACGAACTCAAGAAGCGAAATCAATCACACAACGCCACACCGTTCACTCGTGTTTCCCGGTGTTTCCTTGTGGATCTGAACCGGAGCTCTAGATACCAATTGTTGGTGCATAAGATGAAGAAGATGAAAATGAAAGAAGAGAGAGAAGAGAGAATAACAAACTTCAACTACTCTGTTAAAATGGTTAGAGCAAAATGGTTGCACATACACCATATCACAATACTCGGTGGATACATATGTTAACAACCACAGTACTATATATACACAAATAATAATGTCACGTAGACGAAATACTAAAATACTAAATTACCCCTCAACATAATTGAGTGGTTTAAATGGAAAGTCTTTTAAAGGAATTATTTTTGTTCATGAAATTAAATCATCATAATTTTGTGAGCACACAAATTTAACTAAAAGTGCTTTGGAGGAATTTGTTAAAAAAAAAATTCATATCTCATTCTCTCGCAGCTCACTCTTCCACTCCTCTCCAAACGTAAAAATGAAATTGTTGGATTTAAGTATGAGTGGTTATGTCTCATGTTGACATGAAATGGAGTGATTAAGTCTCCTATTCACACCAATTGCACAAAATGATAAATATATAAGAGAAATGATTCATACACCCGTGACCTTAAGATTTTGGATGAATGAGTTTTAGTCCATTAACACTTCTGATGTTCCATGAACTCTCAAATAAATAGTATTAGAGTCATGGTTAGGCTCAAATTTGTGGTGTCGATTGTTGAATTCAAGTGTAAATGTTTAAGTCTTACATTAATTAATAAAAAAATAAAATATTGGATATATAAAAGAAATTACCCTGAGATCCTAAGCGTTTTGTTCATTGACACTTGCGGGAAACTTGAAGAAATTATAGAACCCAATATATTAGAAACTCGAAGAAATTGACGTAATGGTAAAAAAGATTGATCTTTTTGACCATCTTAAAAAACCCTAAAACCTGTCAGAAACTCTTTGTTTAACATAAAAAAACGGATCCAATGCTCTTGGTCATTGTTTAATATCTATAGCAAATTGTACTTAACTAATTTATATAGCTGACTTAACAATGTGTTGTTTAAAGAGACCTAACAACATGCCATTATATTTATTAGATGCACTATGGATTCCATATTTTCAGCTGTGAGCATGTCTTAAACAAATTAAATTTCTCATAACAAGCAATAAGAGATTTAGATTTATCACATGCAACATGTGAACCAAATTAAATTTAATATTTAAAGTTCACATTACCAGTAATATCTATATAAACGTAGTCCTTCATAAATTGAATTACCAACATTTCATATCTAAAGAAAATACTTGAATAAGAAAAAAATGTCAAATCTTAATATAGATGCTGCATTCCGTTCATCTACTCCCAATGAATGTTATATGTTTGTGGGAGAAAACTATGTGGTTTTGAATTATGCTCCATGTTCTGGAGACATAAAGAAAAATATCATTAATGGGCCAATTAAAACTGTTGTTGGGTTTCCAATGTTTGCTGGAAAAACATTCGAAGGTAAAATAGATTGTGCCTTTGACACCGAAGACACTGATGTATTCATCTTTTCTGGAAATGAATGTGCCAAAATTCAGTATGTTCCACATTCTGCTGAGGCTACATTACTCATAGCTCCTATTCCAATATCTCAGATGTTTCCTTGTATCTATAGTTTATTTTTTGCTAATGGAATAGATGCTGCAATCAAGTCCACCGGAAATGAGGTTTTCTTATTCAAAGGCGGTTGGTATGCTCGTATAAACTATCGCACCAAGCAGCTCATGTCTGAAAATTACATTGGCAAGGGTTTTAGTAGTTTGTATGGTACAGTATTTGAAAGTGGAATTGAAGCAGCTTTTGCTTCTCACGTTCAAAATGAAGCTTACATTTTTAAAAAAGAATACTATGCACGTATCAACTTTGCCCCAGGTACAGCTGATGGTGACTTTATTGTTGGTGGTAAAATTAGGAAAATCTCTACTGATTGGCCTGCTCTTAAAAACATCTTACATTTTTAATTTTGGTTTATTTTCGAATCCTAAATGTAATGTCATGTGTGTGGTAATGAGTGTGGAGGCTTCTCGTTCGTTACCTCACATTTTGTGTTGTTGTTATGTTTTAATACTCTTTCTGTTACAAAATGACCGTCAGCTTATGATGTTCATTGTTTGCTTCTTTTTCTTATCCTGTCTTTCTTTAATAATTTGAATAAAATTCAATATTTTAATATTACTATCTCAAATCATTTTATGTTAATAGATTAGCTATATATATAAAAGAAAAAAAAAATCCTTGATTAAGAGTAGTTAATGGATACTTGATGATCAGAAGAACAAGGAGGGAGTCGATCTTTGATTTTCTATAATTAGAAAAAACAATTTCAATGTTTGAAGAGATTTGTTGTCCATTCAAAAACCCATCTAAAATAGGTTTCACATTACCATACACACAAAGATAACAATCTCATTGATTCCAACGACCTTCAAATTTGTTAGAGCAAAATTCAATCACAAGATACAATAATGAACAAATATGGAGAGTGTGAGAGAATAAAAAGAATTGGGTGAAAATAGATGTTGTAGCCAACCAACTAAGAAAAAAAAATTATTCAAAAGTAATTGGGGTTTCTACATACATAAAGATATATTCAAAAGTTAATTTTCTTTCATCTTAACTCCACACGAGTTTGAGTTTGTATAACCAAGCCATTTGGGTCGTCTACCTTTGTCAAATGCGGGAAACATAATTCAGCAACCAATTGACATATCTTAGAATTCTCTTAACTGCTGTAAAGTGTGATGCCTTTGACTTTCCGGTAAATCTGCTCACTATGCCCATGCAATATGCCAAGTCCGGTCTCGTATTGCACAAGTACCTCAATGATCCAATCAACCTTCTATACTGTATTGGATTAATAGTTTTCTCATCTCCATTCTTTGACATATGGAACCTTGGTTCTGTAGGGGTAATGACCACATTACAATAGTCCATTTTAAACTTCTTCAATATCTCAAGTGCATACCTCCTTCGATGCATGATAAGTTCTTTTTTGGACTTGTAAAACTCAATGTCCGAAAAATATGTCATGAGACCGAGGTCACTCGTCTCGAAATCCTTCATTAGATCAATCTTAAATTTTGTAATATAACCTTCACTAAATCATCGACGTAAAGACACATGGTGATCACTCCTTTATTTGTAGCCTTCTTCACATGCACACCGCGTTTGGATGAACATTTATCAAATCCTATCTCTTTTAGAAACTCATCAATTCTCTTGTTTCAAGATTCTTGTGGTTGTTTCAGCCCATACAACTCCTTTTTTGAATTTATAGAACTTGGATTCTTGATTTTTTACCACAAAACCAGGAGGTTATGCCACAAACACTTCCTCTTCTAATAGACCATTCAAAAATATAGATTTGACATTCATTTGGAAGATGTATCCATTGTTGTTATTCGAAATTCTAACAACTAGCCTAATGATTTCAAACCTAGCCATCAGTGCAAATATTTCTTCAAAGCGCATGCCTTCTCTTTGAAAAAATCCTTTACCATTAATCTAGCCTTGTGCTTGATCGCTTCATCTTTCAGATTTCCTTCACATCATACACATATTTTACAACAATTGGATTCTTTCTTTAAGATGTATCAACTAGTACCCATGTTTTATTTTTCTCAATTGACTCTAGCTCCTCTTTTGTACATATCCATCTTGGATCACCCAAGGTCTACTTCATTTTCATCAATTTGGATTAAGCCATAAGTCCAAAATAGACAAAATCATTGTTATTGTTTACTTTGATATCCGAGAACAACTCAGAATCTTGCAATCTCACATGCATATGTCTATTTTCCTTATTGATCTTCTCACGTTTTCTGCAATTTATCCAACGTAAACTATGATCAACAAAGAAGAAAAAGTTAAAGACATTGAAAGATAAAGATGAAGACAACAATCGATCATGACAAAATCACAATGATCAACATTGAACAAAGTTAAGATTTTCTTTATCTATGATGAATCATCCTTCTTAATTTAAATAACATAAAATCTCTGAAAATATTATTAAAACTTAAAATATTTTTTTTTCAAAGTTAACGCATAAAAACCCATGGAGGACTTGCCTTAAGAAGCTATTTTAAAAGTGTAAAAATGTTATTTTTAATGCTTCTAGGAAATTGGTAGTCTGTTATTAGAATATGGTAGGCGAATACCAACGTTATTTTTTTAAAAAAATTGGAACGTTGTAAACTAGTAGTCGACTACGAGAATTTGGTAGTCGACTACCAGCTGAACCAATGTGTTTTTTATCAAACAAAATCACTTGACTTATAAAGATCATGGAAGCAAGATGTCCAAAATGAACAAACGTCTTTTAAGGTTTCTTCCCTGAATTGTGTCTCGTCATTAAACATTTATAAAAAACTATTATGCTGTAAAAATCATTATCATGTAATTGTATAAATATATTACTTGCTCCCAAGAATCATTAATGCCGGCAGAGACAATGTTTATCATGTATTTTATGACATAAAATCCACATTTGTATCCTCCTGGTTGTACATACAAAACTCATGTAATTATAGATAAATGAATATCATAAATAATACACTAACTATAAGGATAAAATATTTGGACTTTTTTCTAATTTCTTTCAACATATTGATTCATTCCACAACTCTATATATTAAAAAAAAATTAAATATTGCATGCTAATTACAAAGTCAAAGAAAATATATATTATTAAGTCACAAAAAAGATAAACTTACGTAGCAACTATACATTTCATCCTTGAATCAAGTTTTTTTGCCTAAGGAACATAGCACAATCATCATACTTTGTTTACGACAGATAATAATCAATTATCAATGAGCACTGCAAGATTACGAGTATAATTAATAATGGGTAAAAAATTGAATACTAAACAAGAGAAAATATTAATTCATAAAAAATTGAATGGATATATGGGAGATTTTTTTTTAAATAATCAATTTTTAAAAAAAATCCAAAAGAACCCATATTTTTAAAAAAATTACATATATGGGCAATTTTTGCCCTAATATGTGCATGGGCGCCACCCTAGATGGCGCCTACCCTTAATTGTAGGGCAAGTCGCCACTAGGAGTGGCGCCTACTCCTAATTCCTTTTTTTTTTTTTTGCTTTTTTTTTTAATATATTTTTAATTATTTTTTTAATTTTTTAAAATCTTTTTTAACTTATTTTAAATTTATTAATTTATATTTATATTAACTTACAAGAGATTATTTACAAGATATCTTTTTTAACATATATATAAATAATATTTTTTACAAGATATATATATATATATATATATATATATATATATATATATATATATATATATATTAATTTAATTTATAACAAAATAATATTATTTATAAATTATTAAAATATATTAATTTATATACATGTAAATAAATAATATTATGTATATATTTGTAAAATACACAAGATATATATATAATATATATTAATATATATATATATATATATATATATATATATATATATATATATATATATATATATATATATATATATATATATATATATATATGTACATATATATATATATTAATTTATATTAATAAACACAATATAGTTATATTAAAATAATACACAAGACAAATATTATAAAGTATAATTAAAATGCATTATTAATTTGGGATTTATCACATATTATGCGGTCCCTGGTACGATCCGCACGGGGGAGGTCTAACTACTCGTCTAGACGACTCACGTCGTGGTGGTGCTTCCCTATTCCCACCCCTAGTCCTAATGCGTCCCCTTGCCGTTTGCCGTTGTGGTTGGGTCGAAGTCCCTTCAATGCTGTAGGAAAGGTGGGTGCCCTCTGCGCCCTCAAAGCTTTGTCTCGGTGGGACAAACTGACTCCTGTTGGGTGCGCCCTCGAAATATGGCCTTTGGTAGTTGAGGGTTGAATCGGGTTGGCTAAAGAACAATGTCTGTTGTGGTGTGTAGTAGTCTTGTTGGTAATCCTCTTGTATACCTGTGTCGGGGCTAAGTGGAGGACTGGAAGAGCCTGGGACATCGTCGTGATGGAAGTGTTGGGATTGGTGTTGCTGGGGGAATTGAGTTTGTGGTAGGTGTTGGGACTGTTGATGGTGGTAGGAATGTTGAGGTTGGTGTTGGTAATCTTCATGATATTGGGGTTGAGTTTGTGGTATGTAGTGTTGATTTGGTTGGGGGTGGACATGTGTTGTGGTGGTTGTTGTTGGTAATACGGTGGTGGTGGCTGTTGTTGGTAATACGTTGGTGGTGGTGGTTGTTGATAATATGGTGGTGGTTGTTGTTGTTGGTAATACTGTGGTGGTTGTTGTTGTTGGGAATATTGTGGTGGTTGTTGTTGTTGGAAATATGGTTGTTGCATTCGGGGATCGTCCAAATAGAACGGGTCAGACACAATCATTTCTGGATTTGTATTTGCTCTATACCAATCCACATATTCGCTTGTCGGCTTCATTTCGTTGGGCGCCACCGGAAATTTTAGAACATAGTGGGCACGCTCTTTCCACATTTTACGGAACTCCTTTGCAAATGTCTTCCAATTTTGGGCATACCACTGGTGGCTGACTTTTTTAAGATGCCAAGGTTCTAAAGGCATTGGGGGGCCTGGGATTTCTTGATGCATTTCGAATTGCAGTTTGGCACGGTCACTTTGGTGCATCTCCATAGTGGTGAACCGCATGATAGCCGTTTTTGCTGTCCAAACAGCTGCATCTTCGGGGTTGGGTTGATGTTCCAATCCCAAATATGGCCTCCAAATAAACTGCAAAGAAAAAAATAAATATGTTATTTATTGAGAATGCTTGATATTAATAAATTAGTTAGAAGATGAATGATTTAGTGGTAATACATCTTGTGCTCGGAGACGATCCAAGAGTTGAATATAAAATATTATTTTATTTTTCGGGGTAAGACTGTAATCTAGTCCAATTGTAATGAACCTAAACAAAAAAAGATAAATAATATTATTTACAAATATTTATAAATGTACAGTGGAGCAAAAAAGCACATCCAGAAAATGTACAGTGGTCATTTTATGTATTTTTACACAAAGAGCTATATAGGAAAACCAATACAGCAGAACCCCAACTATACGTGCTTATTCTATCAATGTCCTCGAGCAAACTCAAGTACATAAAGTTTATGCTATTTCCCGTGCCTTCGGAAAATAGCAAGTTCCCAAACAATAACATAATGTAAAACCTTGTTTTTATGATTTTTTCTTGTTCAGACGAATCCTCAGTCAAATTTATAGACTCGTGGTAGAATTGGAGGCTCAATAGTTTAATACCCTGGCCCCTTACTTTTGCAGATCCCTCACCCTCGACCAAATCTACGCCCAACATTTGAACACATAGTTCGTTGGGATGTTGAACATTTCCAGTCACAGGCTTACCATCTATTCGAAGACCCAAAAGCATGTACGCGTCCTCTAGTGTGACGGTACATTCACCGATTGGTAGGTGAAAAGTGTGTGTCTCTGGTCTCCAACGTTCACACAAAGCAAGAATAAATTTCACATCAATTGTGGCATTTACCACATGCATAACATGACCGAACCCCGCACGCTCTATGTAAGGTACGCACCATGGGTCTGGATAAGGCATAGGGTGTGAACGTTGACGAAATTTCTTGGGATCCTTTAAAAACAAGTAATATAAACAATCAATAGATTGGAGTTTTTAAAAATAAATTTTAAACATAGGAAAGAGGCAATGTTCAAGAAAAACTTACGAATGAGACAATGTTTGCCCTAGTGCCTCTGTGTTCTTGGCCCATGGTAAAAGAGACATGATTGCAATGTAGAACGTAGGTTTGTTGATGAAAAGTTTCGTCGGAGTTCTCTGAATAAAAGTGTTAGTGGCTGATGAAAACTTTCAAGAATGACCTGCTCTTTATAACCGTATTCAAATAGCATGAATATGTAAAAAAAATTGGACACGTGTAACGCATGCGTGGGAATCTTGCAGACTAGGTGGTGAAGATATTTGATGGATAGGCATGCGTGAGAATCTTGCAGGCTAAGTGCAGGCTAGGTGGATAGGTTAGCATGCATTTGTACAGATTAGGTTGCACTTGTCTTGTCTAGGGGAAGGCTTGGTGGTAGTGTTGCATGCAAAAATGTGACACGTGTAACGCATGCGTGGGAATCTTGCAGACTAGGTGGTGAAGACATTTGATGCATAGGCATGCGTGAGAATCTTGCAGGCTAGGTGCAGGCTAGGTGGATAGGTTAGCATGCATTGGTACAGATTAGGTTGCACTTGTCTTGTCTAGGGGAAGGCTTGGTGGTAGTGTTGCATGCAAAAATGTGACACGTGTAACGCATGCGTGGGAATCTTGCAGACTAGGTGGTGAAGACATTTGATGGATATGCATGCGTGAGAATCTTGCAGGCTAGGTGCAGGCTAGGTGGATAGGTTAGCATGCATTGGTACAGATTAGATTGCACTTGTCTTGTCTAGGGGAAGGCTTGGTGGTAGTGTTGCATGCAAAAATGTGACACGTGTAACTCATGCGTGGGAATCTTGCAGACTAGGTGGTTAAGAATCTCCGAACGCACGTGACTCCACAAGTTGGCATCTGTGTGATTTCTGACAGGCACACTTCTATAGACAGTGCATACAAAAATCCAGCAAATGGTTGGCATGACCCCCCGTCTACGCATGTCTACTGCATCAGGCATATTGCTCAAAATTTTGTGCGGGAGTTCAAAGATAATTTCTTGAAGCAAAATTTGATAAACGCGGGGTATGCATTAAACCAACCTGGATTCCAATACTACCGCTGGGAAATAGTGTTGGCAAATTCTGATGCAGGGAGGTGGATCGATAATATTGACAGAGCAAAGTGGACTAGGTCATACGACGATGGGGTGAGGTGGAGCCACATGACAACAAATCTTGTGGAATCAATGAACGGCATCTTTAAGGGCATACGTAACCTCCCGGTAACCGCTTTGGTGAGTGCGACCTATTTTCGGATGGCAACTTTGTTCGTAACAAGAGGCAAGCGCTGGCATGCAGTGTTATAGACGAGTCAAGTATATAGTGATGCCTGCATGAAGTTTATGAGGCAGGAATCTGCCAAAACCAGCAGCCATCAGGTTACGGAATTTGACCGCCATGCCCACACTTTTAGTGTCAAGGAAACAATTGACCACAACCAGGGGCTGCCCAGACAAGAGTATAGGGTCCTAATACCAAACTATTGGTGCGACTGTGGTCAATTTCAGGCCTATCGTATGCCTTGTTCCCATGTCATTGCAGCGTGTTCACACACCCACTTCGATGCATTGTCGCTAGTGTCTCCCATCTGCAAAGTTGCAACATTGCTAAATGTATACGACAATCCCTTTCCGGTGGTAGCATTGGAGGCATATTGGCCAGAGTATGACGGGGAAATTGTTTGGCACAACGAATCGATGCGGCGAAATAAAAGTGGTCGCCCAAACAGCAGGCGCATTAGAACTGAAATGGATGTCGCAGAGAAAATGCAGAGGAAGTGTAGCATATGTCGACAACTGGGGCATAATAAGAACAAATGTCCATATCGTGGATCTAGTTCCACAACATAGTTTTCATATTCATAACTCTGTGTACCAATGCTATTTATCAATAAAGTTTACTTTTTATTCCAAATAGAAGATGACACTGGAACAACAAACACAAACATCTAACATTACAACAACAATTACTAAAACAAAAATAAATACTGGAACAAGAAGAAGTACTAGAACAATAACAAATACAACAACAACAACACAAACAACCATTTAAATCTAGGAAATTACAACAGTTAACACTATGTCGTCTGATCCATGCATCATTTGGATGCAATCAATGTCGCTTTCAACTTCAACCCACGAACATACCGTTTCTCCAGTTTCAAATGAGAAACTTCTTCAAAGCCTCTGAATCCTTCTGATGACTTCACAAGATTCGTAATCTCCCTCTAACAAAGACATCAAGGACCTTTTCAGTTGGTCCAACGAACGGATGTTCCAAAATTTCATCTCCATTGGGGGTTTCACAGGCGAGAAAGTAACATGCCCATCCCTTTTTAAGATTACTGGTTCAGGATCCGGGCGCCTTGATGATTTTAGCTGCCATGATGACGGTCTGGGGGATGCCATGATGACGGTCTGGGGGATGCCATGAACTCAACTTGATAGAGAAAGTGATAGGAAATAGTGGTGAAGAAAATGCAAGGAAATAACACTTTATTTATAGGAAAAGATCTAGGTTGTACACCAATGTACTTAACCCTAATTAGTGTCGCACTTGATTAATTAGTCTTAGGGGGAATTACGGTTTGAATTAGGTCATAACTACCAAACTCTAATTATAACCGATCAATAAACCCTAATTATAATTGATTAATTAACCCTAACATGATTAACCCTAATTCTCCCAAAAATTTATAAATAATATTAATTAGTTATAAATTAAATTAATATATATATAAATTAATATATATATATATATATATATATATATATCTTGTAAATATTATTATTTATATATATGTATTAATATAAATTAATATAATTTATAATAAATATAAATTAATAAATTTAAAATAATTTTAAAAAGATTTAAAAAAAATTAAAAAAATAATAAAAAACATATTAAAAATAATTATAAAAAAAAAAAAGGAAATAGGTGTAGGCGCCACTCCTAGTGGCGACTTGTCCTACCTTTAAAGGTAGGCGCCATCTAGGGTGGAGCCCATGAAGAAATGAGGGCACAAATGTGTTCATTTATGTAATATTTTTTAAATAAAGGTTATTTTTGAAAAAAAAATTAAAATATTGTTTATTTAAAAAAAAATCGATATATGGTGCTAGAATATAAACTTTATTCGAATATGTTAAACATGTTTGTAAGTATGCTTCAACCATGTTTGATTTATTCGTTGGAAAATTTATATAATGCGAGTCAAAGATTTCATAAATATTTGATTTATTTGTTTATATACATAAACAATGTATCTACCTAAATATTAAAACAAAATTCAAAAGTTGAAGTGAGTCTTAACATTGAAAGTACTTAGGTGCACCAATTTAAATTGGATGTTAGCGTAGAAAATGTACTTATATGCACAATAATTATAGTATAGATATGTCTAGCCACTAATTTGCAAACATGAAATTCTTTACATTCTTAGGATGAAGATACAAAAGTTATATATTTTGACAATGCTTTAATGGAACAAACATGTCACATTTAATATCCATGATCAAGCATACTAATCTTTTTATCAGATCTTCGTAAAGAACTGACATCTCATTAGTCTTTGGGCGACTGAACATCTTTATTTTTTGCTCACATCACCCAAAACAAGTTTTCCAGACAACTCAACTACATTTGTATTCGGTGTGACGATTACACCCATCGTTGGAAATTTATCCATCATAAAAACAACAATAACACATAAAAACCATGATCATTTGAGAGTTGCTTTGAGTCTGTCACAGTTGTAAGGAAATCAACTACGTGTTATGGACAAAGGACGGATGGGTTTTTTTGTTTTGGAATATGATATGCAATACAATGTATTTTTATTTTATTTTTAAGCGATACAGTTCCAAAGGTCCAGGGTAGTTCCAAAGGTCCACGGTATAAATGATGGACATATCTGATTGCTTTTCCACACAAGGTCCAGGGTTTTTTTGTTTTAGAATATATGTAGTCTGCCCTGTTAAAATAAGATTTGGTTTATATATTCAATTTGCCCTATAAAATTGTTCTTAAGATGAAATAACAACTGGTAAAGTTTGTAGTTGGTCAAACTTATAGATCATACATGGTTCAAACCTTGAAATCTAATATGTGTGTGTATTTGGAAAGGAAGATAAATTGGCATCAACAAGTTGGATTTTACCTGGTATTCATGCATCAGCAAGTTGGATCAAAGTTTAGTTTGTCTAGAAAGAGAGGTCAAAATGCCCATTTAGGTAGTGTTATAAGACTAACAAGCTTTTATGCTTTAACTGCATTCTCTATTGCTCTGTACATTAACTCTAAATATATGTCATCAGTAAACAACATGAGTTTCAGACTATGGTGATCATTTAGCAAGATATTCATTGTTATAAAGAATGTCATACAAATTTTACTGCATAGGCAGGAATCACATTAACAACCAATTAAAGATGAAAGTATTTAAATACAAAGAGAGAAAAGAGGATATGATAGTGATGACACATGAATTTAATGATTGTCTTATATAACTCGATAGAATTTATTTTCAGATCAATTGGAGACTGAAGCTGAAAAGGAGTTCTATCATTGGTGTATATCAGCATCTATATGTAATGATCTATAAGCAAATATTCCTTTGAGATTAAATATGTTACACTTAAACAAAAAGTACCAGTTCCCTTTAACAGCTATATGAAGTCTGACTTGGTATTATATTTTGCAATAAGGATGTTGTTGAGTTTAATTTAAATGTAGGAAATGAGATTTGTTTTGTTGTTGCTTGGTTAAACTCTTATATTATGTTGCAGGATTCTATGGTTCAAAAAGCATATGAAGGAAGCTTTGTTCCTCAAGGACGCCAAGACACAAGATTTACGCATCTCTATTCTAGGTATATGGGTGGTGTAAGTACATTTCTACATCATTTTTATTGTATTTTTCATATATTTGTACCATGATGACTATTTTACCTGATAAAAATGGTTTGAGGCTGTTAGGGACGAAAAGAATGAAGATGCACCAGATATGGAAATGACCAATCATAGTGGGCCTAAGAGTGCTAAGACTTTGCAGGTTTATTCTAAAAGGAAAAGAGTATCTCATACCACATGATAGCTGAGGTGGAAGACAGAGAATTAGTGGTCCTAGCCAATACCGTTAGACTGTATCCATAAATGATGTGGGAAGGGAATGGGAATAACACCTTGGAGAATCATAGAGTAATCTTTGGATGGAGGGTTGTTAAGCACTCCTAGGACCATAGCTCTGTGGCAGTTAGATCATAGAATCTTCTATAAATTCTCTTGCAATCATACAATAAAAAGTATTTATTTTCCATTAGTTTTTTTATTCCTTGCCCTAATTCTATTTCATTCTGTTAGAACCTAACATTGGTCCGACCTACTGGATTATGACGACGGAGCCAGTGAATGCCACCTAAGAAGGTGACTTTGCCAGCATTCACGAAGCTGGAAGCTAGGGTCAAAGCTTTAGAGAGTGAGATCTCAGAGGTACGATTAACTCTGGTTGATGTGCAGAATTCGGTGAAGACGAACCACGTGAACTTGATAATGATGTTGGAAAAATTCTTGGGTAAGTCGTTGATAATTGATGAAGAAAGCTCTATCAAAGGCTCACCGACGGGACCAGATGTGTCGGAGAAGAAGTCAAGTGCAGTCGTCAACAGCCTTCGTGGAGATACATTGACGGAGTTTCGTCAATCCGTTAAGAAGGTGGAGCTATCGGCGTTCTCCGACGACGATCCGACTGGATGGATATCTAGAGCAGAGATCTATTTTCGTGTTCAAGACACAAGTGCCACCGTGAAAGTGGGGTTGACGCAGTTGAGCATGGAGGGGCCAACCATCCATTTCTTCAACTCAGTGTTGGAAGAAAACCCAGATTTGACATGGGAGGAGCTCAAGGTGAAGCTACTAGAGAGGTATGGAGGTTTGGGGGAATGAGACGTTTATGAATTTCGTCAAAAGGGTATTGTGGAAGATTATATCCAAGAATTTGAGTGTTTGACGGCTCAGATTCCAAGGTTGCCTGATAAACAATACCTGGGGTATTTTTTGCACGGATTGAAGGACGAAATCAGAGGTAGGGTTCGGAGTTTTATGGCGATGGGACCACTTACGAGGAGTAAATTATTTCACGTCACCAGAGCAGTGGAAAGGAAGATGAATACTAGGTCGGGGTGGAACCGAAGTCCGAAAATAGGTGGGTCAAACCGGGTTAACCCGGGGAGACAGGGAGCTGCGGATTGGGTTTTTGTAAAAGGAGGCCAGAATAGTGGAAATCATAATGGGGTTGGGCCTAGAGGGGTTAGTGGCCCAACTCGTGAATCCAGACATGACTCTGCAGATAGGAGAAATGAGGGTCCACGTGAGAAGGGATTTACCCATTTGTCTTATCAAGAACTCATGGATAGGAAGAAAAGGAGTTTGTGTTACAAATGTGGAGGCCCGTTTCATCCTCTCCATCAATGCCCAGAGAAGCAACTTCGGGTCATGATTGTGGACGAGGAGGAAGGTGGAGATGTTGACGGGAATTTGCTGGCGGTAGAGGTGGATGAATCTGAGGAGGAGAATGGCGGTGAAATGAGTGTTATGAGTCTCTTTGAACTAGAAAAGTCCCAGCATTACAAGGTTCAAACACTCAAACTCAGAGCAACAATCAATGGCGTACCGGTGGTGGTGTTAGTTGACAGTGGGGCTACGCATAATTTCATTACGAGGTCCATGGTTCAGAACATAGGGTGGAAAGTAGAGGCCACACCAGATTTTAGAATCAAGTTAGGTGATAGGTTCCAAACCATTACCAGAGGAAAATGCAATCAAGTTCTATTCAAAACTGGAGAAGTCACTTGTGAAATCGAGGCTTATCTGTTTGATTTAGATGGGGTGGATGTAGTTGTGGGTATGTCATGGTTGAAATCTTTGGGAGATATGATAGTTAATTGGAAGAAGCAAACAATGGAGTTTTGGCATGAGGGGAAGTGGGTAATGTTGAGAGGGATAAAAGGTACATCTGAAGCAATTTCGGCATTGCAAAGCATCGTCGGGAAGGCTAGCAAAGGGTATGGCAATAATGGATGGTCCCTAGATGCAAAATTGAGCACCACTGAAGGGCAAACAGAAGCAGTGTTAGGGCAGTCTGATATGCAGGGAGTATTGAAGTCATTTGAAGATGTGTTCCAAGAACCTAAGAGTCTTCCTCCACGTCGTTCAAGGGACCATGCTATAAATTTATTATCTGGGCAAGGTGCAGTCAATGTCAGACCATACAGGTACCCACACCACCAGAAAAATGAAATAGAAAAACAAATTAAGGAGATGTTAGAGGTGGGAATTATTCAACACAGCTACAACGCGTTTTTGAGTCCTGTTATACTGGTGAAGAAGAAGGACTGGACATGGCGGATGTGTGTTGATTATCGAGCTCTTAACAAGGTCACTATGCCCGACAAGTTTCTGATACCTGTGATCGATGAGTTACTCGATGAGTTACATGGAGCTCAATATTTCACCAAGCTTGATTTGAAGTCCGGGTACCATCAAGTGAGGGTGAAACCAGAGGATGTTCATAAGACAACTTTCCGTACTCATGACGACCATTATGAATACCTTATGTTGTCGTTTGGATTGATGAACGCTCCGTCCACATTCCAATCCTTGATGAACGAGGTGTCCAGGCCGTTGTTGAGGAAGTTTGTGTTAGTTTTTTTCGACGACATACTCATTTACAGTAAATCGTGGCAGGCGCATATCCTTGAAGTAACCGAAGTGTTGCAGATTTTGAGGAGACACAAACTGGTTGCTAATAGGAAAAAGTGTCAATTTGTCCAAAAGACTATTGAGTATCTCGGTCATTTGATCACGGGAAATGGTGTAGCAGTAGATCCCACAAAGGTGCAGAGTGTAATTCAATGGCCTATACCTAAGAATGCTAAAGGGGTGAGGGGATTTCTTAGCCTTACGGGCTACTATCGCAACTTTCTAAAAGATTATGGTAAGGTTGCCAAGCCATTGACAGAGTTGACAAAGAAGGAGGGGTTCAAATGGGGGCCTTTAGCTCAAAAGGCTTTTGAAGTATTAAAGTAGAAGTTGACAACAGCCCCGGTACTTGCCTTGCCTGATTTTGAAAAGGAGTTCACGGTGGAATGTGATGCATCCGGAGTGGGTTTATGTGCGATGTTAATGCAAGAGAGGAAGCCCATTGCTTTCTTTAGCAAAGCCTTAGGAGGAAAGAATTTTGCGAAATCTGCATATGAAAGGGAATTAATGGCAGTAGCTTTGGCGATGCAACATTGGCGTCCTTATTTGTTGGGCAGACATTTCATTATGGCAACAAATCAAAAGAGTTTGAAGCAATTATGGTAACAGAAGATTACGACCCCGGATCAGCAGAATTGGGCCACTAAATTGCTCGGTTATCAGTTTGATATCATATATAAACTGGGAGTGGAGAATAGAGGGGCATATGCTCTTTCCCGGTTACCCTAAGGTGAATTAGCAGCTCTGGTTTCGTATCCAATATGTGAGGAAGGAAATGTGATACAGGACGAAATCCACCAGGATAAGGTTTTGCTAAAAATCATAGATGACTTGGACGAGAAACCATATTCAATGCCAGGATTTAAGTACAAATATGAGGTGTTATTTTATGAGGATCATTTAGTGTTGTCGGCACAATCTTCATTGATTCCCAAGATGTTGGCTGAATTTCATGTTACTCTGGAAGGTGGGCATTCCGGGTTTTATCGCACCTACAGATGTTTAGTTGCTAATGTATATTGGATAGGGATGAAAGCAAGGGTGCAAGCTTATGTGAAGGCTTGTGATGTTTGTCAACGGCATAAGTACTTAGCTATCTCACCTAGGGGTTTATTACAACCTCTGCCCATTCCCTCAGCCGTATGGGAAGAGGTCTCAATGGATTTTATCACAGGTTTTCCAAAATCCTAGGGGTTCGAAGCTGTGTTTGTGGTAGTTGATAGGCTGTCAAAATACTGCCATTTCATCCCTTTCAAGAGACCTTATACGACAAGAACAGTAGCTGAAGTTTTTAAAAGAGAAGTTATACGACTTCATGGTTTACTTGCAGCAATTCTTAGTGACTGTGATCCTCTGTTCATTAGTAATTTCTGGACTGAACTTTTCAGGCTGTAGGGTACTACCTTGAAGATGAGTTCAGCTTATCACCCGGAAACGGATGGCCAAACGGAAGTTGTCAATCGATGTTTAGAAACTTATTTGAGATGTTTTATTTCGGACTAACCAAAATCCTGGCTGTCTTGGATTCCGTGGGCAGAATTCTGGTTTAACACCACATTACATGCTTCTACAGGGAGCACGCCTTTTGAGCTAGTTTATGTAAGGAAACCTCCTGTCATTACAAGGCTCTTGCAAGATGAAACAAGGGTGGCTGCAGTTCAAAAAGAGTTGGAAGAACGAGATGAAGCACTCAAGCAGCTTAGAGCTCATCTCCAAAGGGATTAAGACCGCATGAAGTATTTTGCAGACGAGAAGAGGACAGAATCCAGTTTTAATGTTGGAGAATGGGTGTTTTTGAAACTTCGTCCACACAGGCAGTAATCTATCGTCTCTAGGCTTAATGATAAATTGGCAGCTAGATATTATGGTCCGTTTCAGATTGTGGAAAGGATTGGAGCTGTTGGATATAAGCTTAAATTACCGGATGCGTCACGGGTACATCCAGTTTTTCATGTCTCTCTATTAAAAAGGGAAATTGGAGATTATGCAGTGGAGAATGAATTGCCCCAAGAAGTTGAAGGGAGCTGTGTGGAGCAGTTTGTGCTTGAAGGAGTTTTAGCCACACGTCTCAATGGGCTAGGAGAACGGAGAGTTAAACAAGTTTTAATTTAGTGGACTAACAGGACTGTGGACGAAGCTACTTGGGAAGACATGGAAACCATAATAAATCAATTTCCTGAATTTAACCTTGAGGACAAGGTACTTTTTCTAAAAGGGAGTATTGTTAGGGACCAAAAGAATGAAGATGGACCAGATATGGAAATGACCAATCATAGTGGGCCTAAGGGTGCTAAGACCTGACAGGTTTATTCTAGAAGGAAAAGAGTATCTCATACCACATGATAGCTGAGGTGGCAGAGAGAGAATTAGTGATCCTAGCCAATACCGTTAGACTGTATCCATAAATGATGTGGGAAAGGAATGGGAATAACATCTTGGAGAATCAAAGAGTAATCTTTGGATGCAGGGTTGTTAAGCACTCCTAGGAGCATAGCTTTGTGGCAGTTAGATCATAGAATCTTCTGTAAATTCTCTTGCAATCATACAATAAACAGTCTTTAATTTCCATCAGTTTTTTTATTCCTTGCCCTAATTCTATTTCATTCTGTTAGAACCTAACAGAGGCCTGTATTGGTGTTATGTTTTGCTGTTGTTATGTGTATATTTGGCTGCTTTTTGCTGTGTTTGGTTGGCTGTATGTATTGGTAAGAGGTATGTTTGTGTATTGGTTAGAGGTTTGTTTGCGTATTGGCATCTTTATAGTTATATTATTTGGTCAGATGTTTGTTAGCTGATTTTTTTTATGTAGTGCCTTTATTCCGTGTTGATCTAGTATTGATCCAAATTTGGTACTTGACATTAGGAATATAAAACACCTTTGTACTCGGTTGGAAAAGAGTAACATGTATGGTTTCATTGATCCAAATTTCATTCAAACACAAGATCGAGCTAGTTCTCAGTCTCACATAACTGAAAAGCTGCTTGAGAATGGAAAAGACTGTTTTTTTAGTTTAGTTTTTGTTAGGTAATCACATATAATGGAATGAATTGAAGTTGACACATTTAATTTTTGTTTCCCATGGAATGTAGTCATCATTGTCAGTTGCTCATTATTGAGTCAAAAAAACAAAATGTAGTCTTCCTATGTTTGATGGGGTTGATGCCAGATAAAAACATCATTGTTATTTTACATGTAATTTATGATGTTTTAGAAGACAAATTTAATTAATATATTTTATTACCATTTTGTTCTTGTGGCGCACGCCACAACATCATGGCGCCCGCCACAGGGGGAAATTGCAGCGCCCAAGTGGAGATCGTGGGAGACGTGGCAGTTGAGGAGAGGTTGAATCTGGGACACGTCATGGCTGGACCCGTAGCGCCCGCCACAGTGGGAGCCACAAGTGTAAAATGCCGATTTTTTGGCTTTTTAGCTCATTTCCGCTCCTTTTCTCAATCGGGGCTCCGATTAGACTGAAAACCTGAAAACAACGAAAAACATAGTAATAAAATAACAAAATAACAATAAAACAACTAAAATGCATGCGAAATCGGAGTCGAAAATACGGTGAATTTCAGTGTCATCAAATTCTCCTACACTTAAACCCTTGCTTGTCCTCAAGAAAAACACTTAAAAGCTCAAAGAAGAAAAACCGATGTTGACGAGTGATTCGGGCTAAAAGGGCTTCTAAGTTCAAGTCGGGATGCAGTGATAGGTATTAACTGAGTGAACCAAGGGTATCGTGATGACACTTATCCGCAGACACTGACATAAACTCCATTCCTATATTAACCAACCCATATTATCCCATAATACCTAGGCCTACCTCTTCATCTCTTTTTGGGTCCTTTTCATTCAAGCGCAATCACATTAAGCCCGTTATTCGTACATGCTTCATAGTAGAGTGACCAGTTAGTGATTCTGATCCTAAACATGGGGTTTCTTGCACATAAATTTGTGTAAATCCTTTTATTTGACCCAAATGCAGTTGTGGGAGATCGGATCATAATCCGCCCTACCGAGTTCAACGCCAGATACTTATGAACCAACTAACAGTGGGTGAGTTTTTATTTTCTTTTTCTTTTGCAGCAAATTTTTACAACTTTTTGGTTTAAATGACCTTGTGGTGGTCACTTATCCCGGAGTTGCCTTTTTCTTTATTTATTGTACTGGATCATTCACTTATGTTCATCGGTCCCCTACTTAGAGCATGCTTAGGCCGGAGCTGACTGCTAGAATAAACTACTGAGGGCTACACTGAAATGATAATTAAGACCATGGTATATGGGGTTTCGGGAGTGATTCCTATATTCATGAAGTCTATGGTGCTAAAACGATACTGATGTTTCAAAAAGTTCTCCCAAGTCACCACATCCTAACTCAAACCTGTCTTAAAGCCCAAAAACTTTTAGAACAACATCGTTTTCTTTTGCAAAAATTTTTTTTGGTCGGGCTAAAGGAATGGGGAGATGAGGATGTACTAAAGATACACTATATTGGTGACTCGTCAGACACATGTATTTTCTAAAACACACTAACTAAAAACAAAATAAAACAAAGTAAACAACTAAAAAGCAATAAAAATAAACAATCTAACTAAAAATAGCAAAGAGAAATAGAAAGCGATAAAATCTCCTCCCACACTTAAATCGAACATTGTCCCCAATGTTTCGAAATAAGATAAAGGGAGAGTAACTTGTCACACTACTGCTGACCACTGGTCCCTTCACCATTCTGGGTGGACGATGGGATCTGCTGCGACGACGGTCTCTCTGGTCCATCCTGGCCGATAAGGCAGCCTGAGCAGTCCTCACCTCTCGAAGGTTGCCTAAAATAGAACCCTGAGTGGCCTCTATCAGCGCAAAATGCTCACGGTGGTAGTTCTGCTGACGGAATTGCTCGTTTGTGATTGCAAGCAGGGTCTGTGAAACAGTCGCATAGGATCGATCTGCCCTCCACTGCGATTCTTGCATGAAGCTCATGTTGTCCGCCAGTTGTTGCTGAATGGTAGAGAGTAGGCCATCATACCTTTGTTCTCTAGCCATGTGGTCGTGCCACATCTCCTCAACAATATAAAATCCAGGAGCAGAACCTGCAAAAGAAGAAGATGGTGCGGTGTGTGGTGGTGAAGGGTGATGGGGGGACACATGAGGTATGGGAGATTGCTCTCTCCGATCAAGCTCTTCATTAGTGTCATGTCTCTCCTCATCAGGAACATTAGGAGGAAGTGGACCTAAAACAGGTGGAGCATCTAAATCATAGGTCCAGTTCCTTTCATTACGTACATCAGAACATCTAGTGCACGAGAGTGCACGAGCGCCACAAGAGAAAAATTGAAGCTGGGCCGAAATTTGAAGATTTTGGTATGGGCTTCTCCATGCTTTTTTTGGTCTGGGGGTCCGGGTAGCATTTTCATTGTTTTTCCTAATAGAATAAGCCTTGCACTATTTATGAAAATAAAATTTAAACATTAAACAAATAAATAAATAATACTATTAGACTATAATATGAATATAAAGGAAATAAAAACACACATTATATATATATATATATATATATATATATATATATATATATATATATATATATATATATATATATATATATATATGGAAATATCAAATGCGATAATATAAAATAAGTCTGGGAAATGCGAAAAATAATATAAGCATAAATAAGAAAAGGTAAACGAGACGGTAAGCTCAAACAGCAGGGGGCTCCTCTTCCTGACTGGATCCATGATGTACGGCTATCTCCTGACGAAGCTCTGCTATCTCTCGGTACAGAAAATCAGCCTCAGTAGCATGTGTAAGATCAGATACCTCAATCTGTAAAGTAAGGTCAGCCACCTCCTGCCTAAGCTTAGCAGTCTCTCTGCGACACTCGGAAATCTGCGCGCGGACATCTGGGGTGAAAGTGCCGTAGGAGTATAATCTGTAACAGGAAGGGATCTAGGCTCCTCAACAGTCTCTCCATGATCTTTCAAAGCATAACTCCAGTTAGTTGGGTCATGAACACGTGTCATCATCGGGTCTGGCAGTGTAAAGTAGTGTATCGTCTCGCTATCAATCAACAATCTGAACTGTCTGGGAATGAAGGAGGCTTTCCTCATCAATCCTTTGTCCAAGCAGAAATCAATATCCATAGTAGTATAGCCACAGAAAGTCTTAAGATGGAGTAGCTTGCGGGGTTGTGGATAACCTGGGACAACTGAGTGGAAGGATCCTTACTCCCTCCACCAGAGATATCGCTCCTGAATTTCTCCACTTCCCTACTCAGAAAGTATCCCATTAGCGTCTCAGGGATAGCGTCGGGGGTAGTCTGAAAACCTTACAAGTCACCGAACTCCTTCTGGCTGAAAGAGTACTCAGTCCCGAATAGCCTGAAAACAGCATGTCCATCTGGTCCGGAGTAAGGATCATAAGCAAACGAGCTAAGGAACTCCAAAGTCAGGTTTCAGTAGGTGTTGTTCATGTCATCAGCGAATTCATCCCATTGGAGTTGGTGGCACAGGAATCTGATGCTCGGCTCAATGCCTAGGGCGTCCATGCAATCCTGCTCCAGATAGCGTGTAGGTGTCGTAGGGCGCTGGTAGAGAACTATGTAATGCTCCCTCTGGGCGTCATCTCTGAAAGCCACGTGCATGTCATCAAAGTTCTGCATCCTGCAAATGTTAGGGAAAAGGATACTGAAAACACAAACAGTGCAAATGATATTTAGTCCTGACGAGAATATTATTAAAAATAAAATAAAGTAAATAAATGCAGAAAAAGTAAAATAAGATAAGAAAATCGTGGGTTGCCTCCCAAGCAGCGCTTGTTTAACGTCGTTAGCTTGACGATCGAAACATATACATATGTCGTAGGAATTGGTGGATCTATCAAAGTGTGGCTGCAGTAGTCTGATGGAATGTCTCCTCCTTCATAGAGCTTCAGTCTTTGCCCATTTACAATGAATGGACTACAGGTTTCGTTCTTGATTTCTACAGCTCCGGATCTCAGAATCTTAGATACTTTGAAAGGGCCAGTCCATCTTGAACGCAGCTTCCCAAGGAAAAGTCGTAACCTAGAATTGAACAGGAGAACAGGGTCGCCTATATTGAAATTTTTTTCACAATTCTTTTGTCATGCCAAGCTTTGGTTCTCTCTTTGTATATTATGGCATTCTCGTAGGCAGATTGCCCGAGTTCTTCCAATTTGTCGATGTCAAGGATACGTTTTTCACCAGTGGTTAGGTAATCCAAATTCAAAGTTTTAATGGCCCAATAGGCCTTATGCTCTAATTAAAAAGGTAAATGACAGGACTTTCCATAGACTAGTTGGTAGGGAGTTGTTCCTGTAGGGGTTTTGAAAGCGGTTCTGTAGGCCCATAATGCTTCTTGGAGCTTCTAAGACCAGTCTTTTCTAGATATAGAAACAATTTTTTCTAGAAATTGTTTTATGTCCCTATTGGATACTTCTACTTGGCCACTAGTCTGTGGGTGGTATGGTGTTGCCACTCTATGCCTAACTCCATATTTGCTTAAAAGTTTATCAAATATTCTCAATATGAAGTGCGATCCTCCATCGCTTATGACTAAACGGGGTGTTCCAAATCTGGGGAATATATAGTTTTTAAATAACTTGATCACCACTCTAGTGTCGTTTCTGGGTGCAACTATAACTTCAATCCACTTAGACACGTAGTCCACAGCTACTAAGATATACTTGTATCCTAAGGATGGTGGGAAAGGTCCCATGAAATCTATATCCCAAACGTCGAAGAGTTATATTTCTTGAATGTTTCTTAGAGGCATTTCGTCACGTCTTGAAATATTTCCCGTGCGTTGGCATCTATCACATTTGACAATGCAAGCCTGAGCATCGTGCCACATGGTAGACCAGAACATGCCAGCTTGAAGAATCTTGGTGTATGTCTTAGAGGTGCTCGCATGTCCACCATAGGGTGCAGAGTGACAATGCTCAATTATACTTTTTACCTCCTCTTCTAGAATGCAACGGCGAAAAATACCGTCTTTACCCCTTTTGAAAAGGAGCGGTTCGTCCCAATAAAAATTTCATACATCGTTAAAGAACTTCTTCTTCTGGTGGTAGTCAAGATCAGGGGGTATGATATCAGCAGCTAGATAATTAGCAAAGTTTGCATACCATGGCACGTTACTTACAGCTAAGGATTTTTGGAAGTGCTCATGAGGGCCTAGGCTATCGTCTTTAATGGCTTCTAGTTTAGCTATCAGTCTATCATAAGCAAAATCATCATTTATGGGTACAAAGTCTGGTTTCAGGTGTTCTAGCCTAGAAAGGTGATCAGCTACTACATTTCCAGTGCCTTTTTATCTCGGATATCTAAATCAAACTCTTGTAGTAACAGAATCCATCGGAGAAACCTAGGCTTGGCATCTTTTTTACTTAATAGGTAACGAATGGCAAAATCATCATTTATAGGCAAGAAAAAAACATGGAAATTACAAGGATGCCCCTAAGTTTGAAAATGGGCGGGAACCATTTTGTTCTTGTGGCGCCCACCACAACATCATGGCGCCCGCCATAGGAGGAAATTGCAGTGCCCAAGTGGAGATTGTGGGAGACGTGGCAGTTGAGGAGAGGTTGAAGCTGTGACACGTCATGGTTGGACCTATGGCGCCCGCCACAGTGGGAGCCACAAGTGTAAAATGTTGATTTTTTGGCTTTTTAGCTCAT